>NC_066892.1:6703220-7058220 GCF_022985175.1 Labeo rohita | reverse complement strand
TGGCAAGCAGGTTTTCTAGCGATTTAGTACGGGTCTTAAGTGTGTGGGGTCTGTCGAGCTGTATGGAGCTCCCAGCGCTTATAAAAAGAAGAGACTGGCGCTTTGTTCGTGTGTGTAAACATTTCCCTGTGATCCTCAGAAGCGCTCGCTATAAATGTTTTTCAGATGTGCCTGCATTGCTCACAGTATGTAACTGTGCCACCGGGAGCTCTCGTTCAGGTGTAGCTTTATAGTTATGGTTATGTGCTTGACAGGCTGCAGTGTCACAATAATGTGTCTCTCTTCTACTTCTGGATAATGTCACTGCCTTAATATTCCTTATGGAAAATGCTCCTCGGCCGGTTCTGCATGAGATCCAGACTGCATCTAATTTAGATGATGCTTCTGCGTACCTGAAGTAACATTTGAGTTTGGGTGGTTGGCAGTGGAAACTTAGTCTCTGCTGGTTCAAAATTACATCATTCAGTGATTTAAAGGGGTCATCGGATGCATTAATGTGTGTTGGCAGTGTATGTACAAATCTACCCTATAATGATAAAAATCCATGCAGTGGTTTTTAATTAATCTGTAAAAATAATATCCCCTTTTTCAGATCGAGCCATTCTCAGATGCCTGTCGTTGTTGCTTCACACCCACAGAGGCCGCTCCCACGATAGTTGATTGACATGAGCGTCTTACCTCAGATCAGTTGTAACAGTCTGACCTCCATGTTTTGATGCCGGAGCAGGGATGTAAGTTAGACAAGAATATCTCTGATTGAGCGATTGAGGTGTTGTGTTGCTGGATGTAATAATGAACGTAGTGGTGGTCATTTACTCCCGACATCGGAGCCGCTGAAGATGCAGTGGATTACGTTTGTTTGTGAAGGGAATGCACCTCCCGATCTACATAAATGCGTCTATATTCACGCGAATCATTCGTGATCCAGCTTCACTTACAGCAGAAGTGAGTATAAGGGTTCTTTTTATAAATCTCTGCAATCACCTTTCCTAATAATGTGCTAGTTAGCAAGTTTGGCAGCTAAACGCGCTAAATGCGGCTAAAGTAAACAGGCTCGTTACTCCACAGAGAGAAGAGAGGGGCGGGGTGAGCAGAGCTCATTTGCATTTAAAGGCACAATCCCTCAGAATGGAATGATTTTTGCAGAGCTGATTTTAGCAAGGTAAAAAGGGTGTTGTTTTACACAACCATTGAGAATTTTTAATCAAAGTATATTATAGACTTTTCATTAACACCCTAAAGAATCATATCAACTTGTGGAAATGGGCATCCGATGACCCCTTTAAAAAAAGTATATTATATTATATTATATTATATTATATGTTAAATTTTTCAAGTGGACAATTTTTTTATTATAATACTTATTATATACATGTAAACATAATATAACAATTAAAATGGAAATATATATATTTTATATATTATTATTATTATTATTATGTTATATATTTCTTTTTTTTAAGTGCCATTTTTTTATTAATAAAAATATTAAATACATGTGAATAGAATATAACAATTAATGTTATGTATAATGTAATGTAAATATTATATAACAACATGTAAACATATTATATCATATAATATTTTAATTATATTAAAAAAGTGCCCAATTTCTTATTACTATAATTATTACATACATGTAAATGTAATATAAAAATTAAATATAAAAATAATATATTTTACATATTATTCTATTCTATTCTATTCTATTCTATTCTATTATATATTTGCTATTTTTTTCAAGTGGCACATTTTTTAAATTATAAATATTAAACACATATAAATATAAAAAATCATATATATTATATTATAAATATAATTATTAATTATTGTATTATATAAATATAATACAACAACATATATATATATATATATATATATATATATATATACACACACATATATATAATGTTATATCAATATTTATTTTTCTTTTTAAGTGGGCAATTGTTTAACTATAATTATTATATACATGTAAATATAATATAAAATATATATATATTTTGTTTGTTTGTTTGTTTTGTTTTTTATTATATACTGTATTATTTAAATATGTGATGATAAACGTATTATTATCTTCCAAAATGATGACTTGGATTGGATTTTTATTATATTTATTATTTAATTTAATTAATTTAATTTTATTCATTATTATTTGCAACACGTATTTGTGTTTCTTGGAAGTCTGTTAAATCAATAGTATTTTTATTCATGCAAAGAGTCAAAGAGTCTGATGAATTTATAATGTTAGACAATAACATATATTTATAGTTGTTATAGTGTTTTTTGCATCAGTATTAGCAGTATTGGCCTGGGTAGAAAACAAATAGTGCAAGGACTTGGGCTATATTAGCCCAAAAAGGATTCACACCACAATAATGTGTCATCCAGGTACCTTTAGCATACCGTTTTTTAATGTATCTCCCTGATTTGGCACACACTAATCCTAATCTTGTGTTTTTGTGCCGATGGGATGTGATTTAGGATGCAGCCATTTTTTGTATCTTCCATATGGTCCTGTACATACTCCACTGATTTTGTATGAGATCCAGGCTTTCTAAACTCTCCGGAGTCATGTGACCTCACCCCGTTCTTCGCCCCGTGCGCATTCACACCTGTTTCTCATTCTCTCATCATTACACACAACGAACAGCATATACTAGGCCAACAGAAACACACCCTTTATTAAAACACAAATACACATTTTTCAAACTGTTTTTGCGATGTGATTTGGAGCTTGTATCATCTGTTCCCAATGTAGTTTGCTTCCATCAAGGGTACCAGGCTGGAAAAATAGGTTAATGTAAATAGTGGCTGGTCTTCGGCATCCAGTTATTATTCAGTTTAATGGTTAATCTGACAGATAAGCCATTAAGAGTGAGATTTACCATTCATTTTCTTGATTTTTTCCTATTTAAATACGGTTGATTATAAACCTATTAAGATCATGTTTGAATTAATTAGTGTGTATGTGGCACAACAGTCTGATTACAATGTTAAAAGGGAACAAGTCTTTAGTGATGTGAATAAATTTGGAATGTCCTCAATGCATTCGTTTGATTGTACTTGCTCCAAATGCTACTAGACTGATAACTGAAGAGCTATGTTAAAAATGGACAAATCTGTCATTATTATTACTCTTTTTATGTTATTCTAAACCTAAAACTGATGAAAAAATATTATAAAAATACTATATACTATGTCTTAAAAAAGATTTTATACAAGGCTACTTTTATTTAAACAAAAATACATCAAAAACAGTAATATTGTGAAATAATCGTACAATATTTCGATTGTTAATATATTTTCTGTTTCAATATATTTAATAGCTGTTAATTATATTTTAATATTGTTTTCTAAATATTTTAGGATTTTTATTTTTTTATTTATTTATTTTTATTTATTGTTTCGCACTTAATATTTTTCTGAAAATAGTGGTAATTTTTTATTTAATTATATTATATCTTATCAATATTTCTTATATTTTTACAAGTGCCCGATTTTTTTTATTACTATAATTATTATATATTTTTAAATTTAAATCTATTGTATTATATTATATTATATTATATTATATGTAAATACACATATAAATATAATATAAATTAAAATGTAAAAATAATATATTTTATATATTATTATGTATCAATATTGGCAACTTTTTATAGTATAAATATAAAATACATGTAAATATAATATAACAATTAAAATTTTAACATATTTAATAGCTGTTTTATTTTATTATATTAATTATATTTAATATTTATTTATATTTATTTAATTATAATATTATATTGTAAATATTTAAAGTTTTTATTTGAATATATTTTAAAATGTAATTTATTCCTCTGATGGCAAAAAAGACTGATTTGATGCTCAATAAATATTTTTTTGCAATTTTCAATGTCAAAAACAGTTGTGCTGCTTAATATTTTTTCTGAAAACAGTAATAATTTTATATTAAATTATTATATTATATTATATTGTATTATTATATTAATGCTTTAATATAGCCTTTTTTAATTAGTATATTATATGCATGTAAATATAAAAATTAAAGTGTAAAAAAATATATTTGATATATGATATTATATATCAATATTTCTTATTTTTTTCAAATGGCAAATTTTTATATTATTACAAATATTAGTACATGTAAATATAATATAACAATTAAAATTTCAACATGTTTAATTGCTCTTTTATTTTAATATATACAAAATAAAATATAATAGTATATTATAAATATTTAACTTTTTATATATATATATTTCATCTGATGGCAAAGCTACTGATCTGATACTCAATAATTTTTTTTTTTTTTTGCAAAACAGTTGTGCCAGGTTGTGCACTTTTTCTGCAAACAGTGGTAACTTTTTTCTTAGGATTCTTTGTTGAATACAGAGTTCAGAATGACAGCTTTTTTTAAATAGAAATCTTTTGCAAACATTTTAAATGTCACTTTTGATACATTTAATGCATCCTTGGTGAATAAAAGTATTACTTTTTACAATTTAAGTACTGCACTTGTTCCTGTGAGAACCACAGTGTTTGGCATAAAAGGAATCAAACCTACACTGTCACAGCATGTTTAGCAGCAATTTTAATATGCACATGAAACAATGAAACATGAGGGTGAGTAAACAACAGAATTTACATTTTAAATGAGCTATTGTTTAAGCAAGACCTCGGTTTCCCCTAGATGGACTTCCAATGCAAAAAGTGTACTATACTATAGTCACTTGAAAGTTTTCTCATTTTCTCCTTTATTGGATTATGTTCACAAAGTACCTCTGGAGCCTCTGTTTAGAAATATGAATGAGTGCTCTGAATGAACTCAAACATGAGCTGTAGGAAAACAAAAGCATATATTAATGAAAAGGGAACATAAATCACGCAGACTCCTTAGGGCGAGGTGAGTGTGTGTTTACCATCTGTGTAATATGTGCATGTTTTTGTTTAACCTTTTTTGGCCATGTAGCATAAAGCAAACAATACTATTATAGTCAGATAATGTAAAAAATATGTATAAACACCGGCGGCTTGTAAACAGTCTCTCTCTGGACGGACTCATTTGTCTTGAAGCAGACACAGTAAATCTCTGTAATCTGTGTCATGTATTTAGGGGTGTCAGACGAGAGGTTTTTAAAATGACTTATGGGCTTGATACTAAACACATGGCACTGCGCAAATTATACTGATGGAAAATAGAAACACTCCTGTTGTTGGACTGTATTCAGACTTTGTTGCTGAAATAACAATAAGGAAAAGAGAATAATGGCATAAAATGATCAAAATAACTGCCCTAAAACACACTTTGTCCTTAGACCATTTAATGCATATTGAACACCAAGAATTGCGAGGGTTCATTGAGATCATTTCATTTTGATGAAATGGCTTTATGTAACTTTCTGTATTAAAGGGACAGTTCACCCAAAAATTAATATTACTCCATGATTTACTCACCCTCAAGCCATCCTAGGTGTATATGACTTTCTTCCATCCAGTTATATTAAAAAACGTCCAGGTTCTAAGTTTTATAATGGCAGTGAATGGGTGTTGAGCATTTGAACTCCATTAAAGTGCATCCATCCATCATAAAAAGTACTCCACACAGGTCCAGGTGGTTAATAAAGGCCTCCTGTAGCAAATCGATGCGTTTGTGTAAGAAAAACATCCATATTTAAAGCTTTATAAATCACAATTTCTAGCATTCTAGCAAGTGTAAGTCTTGGTGAGAATATGTCTTGTAAGAACCAAATATTTTGTTTACAGCAAAGGAAAACCAGTTGCTTAGATTGAAATCCACTGTTATTTTTCTTTACAAATTGTTGTTTTGTACTTCTAATTTGTGACCAGTGTTTTGTTTCGCTTTCTCCTCTGCACTTCACCTACGTCCTACGTCATCCGCTGGAACGCCACTCTTTCATAAACGCATGTATGACAGTTAGCAGAAGCTAGAGATAACGGTTTATTAAGTTTTAATATTTTTATGATGTATAGATGCGCTTTACTGGACTTCAAAATCTCAACACCCATTCACTGCCATTATAAAGCTTGGAAGAGCCAGGACATTTTTTTATATAACTCTAATTGTATTTGTCTGAAAGAAGAAAGTCGTATACACTTAGGATGGCTTGAGGGTGAGTAAATCATGGGGTAATTTAATTTTTTTTTGTGAACTGTACTTTTAAAGGAACACTCCACTTTTTTGAAAATAGGCTTAATTTAAAAAAAAAGCGGAGTGTTCCTTTAAGAGAGCATAATTTTGCTTTTCCAGTCTGTCCAGAAATTAAGTTGTGGCGTTCACAATGTACCAAATTGATATAATGAGTGCTTTTGAAGATAAAATAGCCACTTGATTATGAATATGAAATTATTTCATATGATTGCAAAATAATCACAGGTTAGTGGCAAATCTTTAAAAGGTGCTAGAGTTTTGTTTGTGCACTTACTAGTACATTACCTTGACATCAATGAGTGGAAATGTGAATTTTACATTTTAATCAGTTGGGATCTGAAAAAATCCACATTTATTATTTTTGCATAAACCAAAATTTTGAGTGTTTTCTGTAATGTAACTGTTATGTGATGTTCCGAATCGATTTCTTAAAGGAGAAGTCCACTTCCAGAACAAAAATTCACGTATAATGTACTCATAATGTACTTATTTTTATTAAAATAATACAACTTATATATTTTTGTAACGTCAAACGCTTGTCTTGTCTTACGAAAAACTCCCATCTCATGTTCTCCCTCAACTTCGAAATCGTCCTATATCACTGTTTTACCTTTTTGGTTAAGGGTGTTTGATCTTCTTTGCATGTTCACTTTGCAAAGACTGGGTCGGTACTTCTGTAGCGATGTAGGATGATTTTGAAATGATTTTTGAAGTTGAGGGAGAAAATACGATTGGTCTTTCCTCCTTGGTTTTTGATTATGCTTCTGGTTACATTAGAGGCATTCTTTAAAAATGCTCAGACATTTGATTAAGAGTGGCATTTTTTTCTAACAGTGACCAAATTGATTCAATTAAAGCCCTTTTAAGATGATTAGACATTGTTCCACCTGAATATCATTTATTTGAAGTGCTTCTAATTATCGTTGATATGATTGACAAGCCTCGTTGCACAAACTGTACTGTATGTCTTATCAAAGGGTTTCAAATGTACACTCTTTTTCTTTTTGTCTTCCTCAGAGGAAAATACTTTCCGATGCTCTGTTTTATAATGGCGTTCACCCAGGAAGAGGCAAGTGGACTTTTAACAGAGGACCAAGAGGAGGGACTGGGAAATCCAAGACGTCCATATGAACTTTTGTCAGATAAACACGCACACAAATACAAATGGAATCATGTTAGGGTTTGCACAGACTACTCAACTAATTCTGCCACCTCATAAGAGTAGGATGAGAATTGCTCTGTCCAGAAACTAGATATTTGTAAATACAAAACACTTTTATTTAATTTTCACATTTGCATAATTCCAGATATATTTGGAAATGTGTCTGGAATAAATATCATAAGAAATATGAAAAGAAAAGTGTATTTGCAAATATATTTAAAATAAATTTATTGAGACCTTTCTAAACACAAATATAGATTTGCATACGCTACTAAAGTAACATTTTGAAATATATTTTTCCTATTTAAAATAACTGTTTTCTATTTGAAAATATTTGAAAATATAATTTATTCCTGTGATATCAAAGCTGAATTTTTAGCATCAAAACTTTATTATTATGTTGAAAACAGCCGAATATAGAATTTTTTTTCAGATTTCTTTGATGAATAGAAAGTACGGAATAGCATTTATCTAAAACAGAAATCTTTTGTACCATTATAAATGTCTTTATCATCACTTTTAATCAATTTAAAGCATCCTTTCAAAATAAAAGTATTGTAATGATAATTTCTATCATTTCTTTCCCACTCCAAGCTTTTGAATAGTATAGTGTATAATGATACAAACGTTTTTATTTCAGATAAATGCTAATCTTTGGATCTTTCTATTCATCAAATAATCCTGAAAAAAACATACTCAACTGTTTTAAATATTGATAATAGTAATAAAATGTTTCTTGAACAGCAAATCAGCATATTAGAATGATTTTTAAAGAATCATGTGACAATGAAGACTGGAGTAATGATGCCGAAAATCTAGCTTTGATCACAGGAATAAATTACATTTAAAAATAAATATAAATAGAAAGCAGTTATTTTAAATAGTAAAAATATTTCACATTATCACTGCTTTTGCTGTACTTCGAATCAAATAAATGCAGGCTTGGTGAGCAATAGAGACTTCTTTAAAAACATTACTGTGCAAAAACTTTTGACCTAAAAACATTACTGTGCAAGAACTTTTGACCTGCAAATACATTTTTGTGCAGTTTATGGCATGCAAACTCATTTCTCTCATGCTCTCCATCATTGCAGCATATCAGCTATTAAAAAGGAATAGTCATGCAAACCCTAAATGATGTATTTCTGAACATATCTTCTGCCTTCATGAAGAAAGCCAGGCTTGTGAATCCCAGAGAATACATGCAGACCTGTCCAAACTGTTATCTTGTGTTTTTGCTGGAAGTGGTGTTCTGGATCCCACCGCTGACACCCATCCAGAGACACAGATACAGAGAAACAGACCTCAAGGGGTTTATTTCCTTCACCACAGCATTATAATCTTTCACCTTCTGCTTTTTCAAAAGCATTTAGGTTTTGACAGTGTGCAGGGTTTCTCTGCATGCAGCTACCTTGAGGGATTGAAAATATGAAAACAGAAGGATGCAATTAAACCTGCTTGGACGGGATGATCCCCAGGTGCATTTACTTAGCCCAGCCAAGGGTGAATCAAACCTGTGGGTGGCCACTGGTCCACAAAGATACAGCCACATCATGGACTTCATCTCTCTAGTCTTCCACACAAAGCGTTGTGCTCTTCCTGTCACATCAGGTGCAGATAAGCCTGTCAGTTGCCATTCTCCAAGCATGTGAGTGTGTGAATGCATTTCATATTGTGCTGTCAGGCCTGGGTGAGTATTTGCAGACAAGCTCTAAGCAACGGAAACTGTATTTTTAACATCAACATATATAGCAAAGACAACAAAATGCTTTTAAATTATTGCAGTATCAACCAGACTGCCACGTCTCGCATGCATGCTATAAACTTTGGTGATTTAGTTCTTAAGCTGAATCCTGTTGCAACTGCCTTGTGTCAACTCCTATCTGACAGGCCTTAAATTATTAAATCTGTATGGAAACTCCAAGCCTAGAATATTTTAAGTCTGTTTAGGTTCAAGGAACTTTAACTGCCCCCATTGGGGATGGCTAATCTCTGTTTCCTGAAGGAAAACAGCTCAAATTCTTTTTATAACCATAAACTCTTATTTAGTCTATGTCTGTCCTTAAATAATTGTGTCCGACCTTAGATGACTGACCTTGCAGGGTTTCTGTGATCTGGTGATTAAGTGTAGACTAATGTTTTTGCTTGATTGATCTGTGTTTGAGTTTCTGACTGCTTAATTTTATTAAGTACCTCCAGACAAAATGAACACTAAAACTGGTTGTATTAGATGTCTTAGCAGGATGCTAGATTTTTTTCCCTTTTTCTTAGTTTAATTTCAGTCTTTAGTCAAGGTTTTTCTTTGCTAATGTAATAATACTCTTGCAGGTGAACGTTCATGGCAATATTTTGGCAGGTGGAGCATGAATATTTTTACATCTAGTGCATTTGTTTGGAAAAGGTCACAGAGAAGAGATGATGAGAGGAAGACAAGTTGTTGCAGACATGCTTCAGATGATCTCTGACCTTTTCTTTGCATCTGGAACTCATGGAACTCCAAGGTACTTCCAAGAATACCACAATAGTACCATGTTACTTTTTGTAAGTGCTTTGTACATATGGTAGCTTACAACTTAACTTGGGATTTAAATACCAAGTATAATCATTATGGTATTACTGTCACCATTTTTTGTTTTGTAAGGGATGGTTCTGCCATTGTAAATATCTAAAAGAATTCCTGTGAAATAACATTGCATTAACATATGTATGAAGTATGGTATGGTACATAGTACCTTATTTAAACTTGGAGGAAGAAATACCATGGCAAATTTCCAAAACATGGTATTGCTATAATATATATCCAAAAATTCTAGAGCTTAAAATACAAAATATTGTGTTGCCATAGTAGATATCTAAAACATGATATTGTCATAATCCAGTATATATCCAAAAAGCATTGATGCTACCACAGTAGATTTCATAAAACATGGTACTGCCATAGTATATATCTAAAAAGCCATGATAGTACCAATCCCAAAAAAACATAATATATATAATAAATATCATATATCCATAATATATATACAGAAAACCATTGCAATGTCATGGTAAATCCCCCCAAAATATGGTATTGTCATAATCCAGTATTCAAAAAGCCTTGGTACTACCTTGGTAAATCTCCTAAAACATGGTATTGCCATAGCAAATATACAGAAATCCATGGTAGTGCCATCATAAATCTCAAAAAAACATGGTACATCCATAGTATATATTCATAAAGCCATGGCAATATCATGGTAAATTTCATAAAACATGGTATTGCCAGGGTAAATATCCAAAAATTCATAGTAGTACCATCATAAATCTCCAGAGATGTGGTATTTCCATTGTATATATTCATAAAGCCATGGCAATACCATGGTGAATCTTAAAAAAACATTATTTTGCCATAGTATAAATCCAGAAAGTAATGGTACTGCCATTGTAAATCCCCAAAAACATGGTATTTCCATAGTTTATATCCATAAAGCCATTGCAAAACCATGGTTGAATCTTAAAAAACATGGTATTGCCATTGTATATATCCAGAAAGTAATGGTACTGCCATTGTAAATCTCCAAAAACATGGCATTTCCATAGTTTATATCCAGAAAGCCGTGGCAAAACTATGGTGAAACTTAAAAAACATGGTATTGCCATTGTATATATCCAAAAAGCCATGGCACTGCAATGGTAAATCTCCAAAGACATGGTATTGCTATAGCATATATATATACAGTATATTTAGAATGCCATTGTAATACCATGGTGAATCTTCAAAAACATGCTATTTCCATAATATATTTCCAGAAAGCCATGGCAATACCATTGTAAATCTCCAAAAACATGGTACTACCATAATATATATACAGAAAGCCATGGCAATACCATGGTGAATCTACAGAAACATGGTATTGCCATAGTGTATGTTCAAAAAGCCGTATTAATGCTAGGGTAAATCTCCAAAAACATGGTATTGCTGTAACATATATACACAAAAAGCACTACTATGGTAAATCGCCTAAAAAAGGGTATTTCCATAACATATATCCAGAAAGCCATGGCAATACCATTGTAAATATCCAAAAATATGGTACTACCATAATATATATGCAGATAGCAAGTGCAATACTATGGTGAAATTCCAAAACATTGTATTGTGATTACATATATCCAAAACCCTTGGCACTACCATGGTTAAAAAAAAAAATTAAAACAGGGTGTTGCCATTGTATTTATTCAAAACAAACATCGTAGCATGATAGTAAATGTCATAAAACATGGTATTGCCATAGTATTTATTCGAAACACCATTGTACTACTATGGTAAATCTTCAGAAACATGGTATTGCCAAAGTATACAAAAAGCTGTGATAGTATTACCATAAATCTCCTAAATTTGGTATTTCCATAATGTATATCTAGAAAGCTATGGCAATACCATTGTGAATCTGTAAAAACAAGGTATTGCCATAGTGTATATCCAAAAAGACTTGTTAGTACCATTTTGAATTTTCTAAGCACGTAGTATTTTCATAGTACACGGTATCCATAAAGCCTTGGTAATACTGTGGTAATTCTCAAAAAACGTGGTATTGTATCCAAAAAGCTAGTACCATGGTACTTTGCTAGTGTGTAGGTGATCCAGTCTTCTCAGTCTATAAACGGTTGTGTATGCTGAACAACACTAAAATGTTAAAGAAATCCTCCCTACAGTAACTGGTAAATGTGCCGTAGGTGTTTTACAATGTTCGACTTCATTTACCCCAGGTCTCATGACCTCATAATTAATGTTTGCCCAACAACAGGAAGCCGATATTTCACAGACACACAAGCACACATGAACGCACCCGGTGACATCCACCATTGTTTTCCCTCGGCCTGACATGAACGGAAATAGTAATGGATAAACAATGCAATTATCCTGGCGCTGTGCCCGTCTCTCTCCAGACCAAAACCTCTGTAGCCTGCAGAACATCCATCATGCTGCCTCCAACATCACCACAAATACCTCACATTCAAATACAGCAAAGACGTAGCGAATGCATCTGCCCTCCCCGTCCTTCTCAGACCATTAGATGCTTATCATCTACGTCTAGAAGTCTCATGCTATTTATTATATTTGAACACCGGACGTCGTCAGCCATTGTTTAGCATCTCTTTTCTCTTGAAATGCAAATAAGTATTTTTCTCTCGCTTTTTTTTTATATACCAGTTCAGATTCAAGACAATACAAGGCTTTCTTTTTGTGTCCCTTTGGAAAGAAGATGAATGAAGGCAAATGAATAATTTTAGTTTGATGCTGATTTCACTTGTCTTGATTACTGTTCTTCATATGACTCAGTCCCATCTGTTCTGGTCATATCATGTTCCGATACGCGTCATATCGGGGAAGGTTGAGACTTCCTGTAATTTTAGATTCTGTCACAGTTTATGGTTCACTGATGTGCCGTCATCCATCTCTGCCTTGCACATCTGGAAACGTACATCAATAATAAAAATAAGAGACTTGTGTCTGCATTGATTTCACGTTATAGCACTGTAGCTCAGTGCTAGCTCACATTTAAATCAATAGAGGTGAAAAGACGTGAACACTGTGGGAAAATCTTGAATGATGTCATAATATACTTTTATTCAAAATGAAACAGAAGTTAGCTATTCTCATTTTCAATAACAGTCCTAATAAAGTGCCATTTTACAATTCAAATAAATGATTTTTCTATTGGAATGGCTGCTTTTCCATCACAGGAATAAATTATAATTTAAAATATTTTAAAATAAACAAAATATTTTGATTTAAATTGTAATATTGCACTGTATTACTTTATTTTTTATTAAAATAAATGCAGCATTGGTTAAACATAATTCTGGAAGTGTGTTTCCACCACTGAAAAAAAATAAAAATAAAAAAAAGGTTATTGCAACTTTTTTTCTCAGAATTGTGAGATATAAACTCCCAATTACAAGTTCTAAAGTCAGAATTGTGAAAAACTCTAAACTGCTTTCTTGCAAATTTGAAATTGTACCTCATTTCTGACTTTTTTCGTGCAAATGCTCATTTGTATCTTACAATTCAGTATTTTTCCTTGCAAATGCGAGTTTGTACCTCTCAATTTTGACTTTTTTTTCTTGCAATTCTGACTGTTAGAATCGTGTGACATAAACTCACAATTGTGAGAAAATAGTCAGAATTGCAAAAAACAACTTTTCTCACAACTTAAAAATTGTATCTCGCAGTTCAGACTTCTTTTCACAAAAGTATCTTGCAATTCTGATATTTCCTCGCAAATGCGAGTTTATCTCACTACAAGACTTTTTTCTTGCAAATGCGAGTTTATAGCTTGCAATTGTGTTAAAAGCAATTTGATGCAGTTGTGAGTAAATCAAAATGCAAATTCCACGAATAGACATTTTTCATTTATTTTCACATTTTATCTTAATCATGAGTTTAATTGTGCAGGGGCAATTAAATTTTTTATTTTTGCCACAAGCCCCCGTTAATTTCCTATGGAAGCCTGTTTCCACCACTCAATATAAATGATAAAAATTAAGGTCATTGTGACTTTCGTGATACAAACTTGCAATTCCGACTCTTTTTCTCAGAACTGTGAGATATAAACTCGCAATTTTGCCCTTTTTTTTGTTGCAAATGTTAGTTTATTTTTGCAATTCTGACTTCTTTCTCAGAATTGTGCTATAAATTTGCAGTTGCGAGTTATAAAGTCAGAATTGCAAGATAAAAAAGTAGCAATTCTGAATTTTTTCCTCGCAAATGCTAGTTTTTATCTCGTGATTCTGACTTTTTTCTTGTGATTCTGACTTTTTCCTCAGAATTGTGAGATATAAACTATACATTTTTAAGAAACTAAACTATGAACAATTCTGAGGGAAATAAGACTATGTTCTCAGAATTACAAGTTTATATCTCACAATTGTGAGACCAAAAGTCACAATTGCGAGATACAAACTTTAAATCTCGCAACTCTTGACTTTATTTCTCGCAATTGCTAATTTATATCTTGCAATTCTGACTTTACAACTCGCAATTGTGAGATAAAAAGTCAAAATTATCTTTTCTATTTTTTATTCAGTGGCGGAAACGGCTTCCTTAATTTCCAACCTGCACTATACAAACTTCTGTCCAATCAGATGCTCTCAAGAATGTGAATGCCCCTCCCACTCATACAACATGCAGTCAAGTAGCAAATCATGGCTTATGGCTGATACTGAACCACAAATCAGCTAAATCTGATTGGTTGTGTAAAAAAATGCACAACCCATTAGAAAAGTCCTATATTAACACAGAAAAGTAAACAGATTTTTTGCCCACAATATTTAAAGAGAACATGTCTCTTGGAGCGATCATTAAGCTCTCTATTTACTTAAAACATCTATTTCTGAACTCTGAAGGAGAAATCTGCCACATTTTATGAGCAGACAGACAGCATTATGAGCATTATGGGTCTGGGTTGGTGTCGGATTGCCATTGTGTCGCAGACAAAAGTTCCCAGTTCAATATTTTCTTTGTTCATTAAGTCTGGAAATGCAAAGTCAGGCAGTCATTTAGGAGCTTGCATGAGGAGCAGTGGTTAATGCACCAGGGCCTACAAATTAGAAAAGAGGGACAGAGAGAGATTGATTTACCAGCGGCCCTGCAGATCAAATCCATTGAAGGATTCAAAAATAATTAAAAAGTCTGAGAAACAAAGGAAGACGAATCTTAATAACCCGCCTTTGTGTTAATTTTCTCCATACACATTTGTTGTTGTCCCTCAGAGTCAATAAATAGCAAGGGGAGGGGAAAAGTAATGTAGAATTAGCGAAAGATAAAGGAGTATTTGCTTTCACTCTTGGCTCTTTTCCTACATTTATATACTCAGTGGTGATTGTTCATCGGAAATATACTTTAATCTCAAACTTAATTTTGTTCCTAGGAAACATCCCTCAGGTCGTGCATAGTGGTGGAGTCATATTAAAACGCCTAGCTGGAAGCAAACAAAACGATCAGATTTGATTATTTATGTCCACTTTTTCTTGTTTAGCTTCATTAGTTATACTTGTTAAGGGAGCTAACACTATTGTTATTGCTCATACTTAAGCCAGTTCTCAAATATTAAACTACAGTGCATAATTCATCCTAGCCCTTTGTGCTATAGACATGAATGAGACCTCAAATCACGCGGCTTATTAAAGGGTTACTCCACCCCAAAATGAAAATGTTGTCATTAATCACTTACCCCCATGTCGTTCCAAACCCGTAAAAGCTTTGTTTGTCTTCAGAACACAATATAAGACATTTTGGATGAAAACCGGGAGGCTCGTGACTGTCCCATTGACTGCCAGGTAAATACCACTTTCAAGGCCCAGAAACGTATGAAAGATGTCGTCAAAATAGTCCATCTGACGTCAGTGGTTCAACCATAATTTACGAAGCTATGAGAATACATTTTGTACGGAAAGATAACAAAATAGCGCCATTTTGGAGCGTATCCGCTGGACGCAAAGAGCGTACACTGTTCTATGTCAGCTGCGTCATGCGGATACGCTGTTTTCGTTCGAATCAAAACTAAACGTAGAAAACGTATCCGTGTGGTGCAGCTAACATAGAACAGCGATGATTTTATACGTTCTTGGCTACGGCGGTGTAACAGCTTACTTCCGGTCATCGTAGCCGTTCCATTGGAAGCTGTTGCTTAAAGTCCTACGGTGACGGGTGGAACGGCAACGGCATTCCGACGTCATATTGCGCGTTCACGACTTGCTACTTCTTGACGTTCTACTGTAGCCGTCTACTACGGGAGAACAGATTAGGTAGATAAATGTTGTGTTTTATAGTTTTGTACCACTGTAATTCCATCAGTATACAATTCTACCATCAGTCTTTCATTTAATCTGTGTAGATATGTTTTAAACTCAAGCTATTTTTTTTTTTCATTTGTACAAACATGTCTGCTCACCTCAGGTAGCACTGAGACTAGAGATGATGTGAAACGAACAATGTAAGTATTGCCTAAGCATCGTCCTCATAATCCATAATTTGTACTTAAAGAAATGAATGCCGCTTTGCGCCGTCCTGTTTACGGTTGATTAATGATTTTATACGTTCTCGGCTACGCCGGTGTAACAGCTTACTTCCGGTTATCATAGCCGTTCCATTGGAAGCTGTTCATTAAAGTGACGTGGAGGAGACGAATTGTCGAATAAAGTCGTTATTTTTGTTTTCTTTGCGTACAGAAAGTATTCTCGTAACTTCGTAAAATTATGGTTGAATCACTGATGGCAGATTGACAATTTTGGCGACGTCTTTCATACTTTTCTGGGCCTTGACAGTGGTATTTACTTAGCAGTCAATGAGACAGTCACAAACCTCCCGGCGTTCATCCAAAATATCTTAAATTGTGTTCTGAAGACAAACAAAGCTTTTATGGGTTTGGAACGACATGGGTGTGTGAATAATGACAAAACTGTCATTTTGGCATGGAGTAACCCTTTAACGGGAATTATGAAAGTGCTTATTTTTTTGTTAGATTTATGAATTTAGTTCTGTGGAAAACATGTTTCTTTACACTTTTCACTTGAGTCACCCACAACAGCATCACGGTTGCAAGTTTTTCCACAGGTAAGCTTACTTTTTTTTAAAGGATTTTAGACAAACTGTTCTGCGTCATTGTCCTGATTAGACTAAGGTTGTAACATGGAAAATTTCATTGTAAGAAGAAAAGTACTGTGCAAACAGTTCCTGTGTTTTTGTCTGAGCTCTGATATGGAGCTGTTCTGTGTCTGTAACAGCATCCCTCTCCCGTCTGACAGATGCAGGACTTGTTTTTGGCAGGACAGTTTGTCACTCTGCACTTCTTCATGGATCAGGTGCTTTTTCCTGAAGTAAGATGTCTGGTCCTCGTTACTACCTCACTGTTGCTTCCATTAAAGGCATGTGTCCAGCAATGATTCAGGTAAGACTGCCAACGAAGCCTGAAAGGCCTCCATGATGTACACAGCAGATATTTTTTTTAATGTACATTTGAGTTGAGCAGATCGTCCCACAGGAACAAGCATAGTACAAAGTATGAATTAAAAGCTTGTATCCATGACAAATCATTTTTAATAGTTTAGCTAGCAATAACAACATTGGTTATAGCAACAAAAGACACTTTAAAATGTAAAATGAATGTTTACAAGCACATGTGAGTGTGGTGTACAGGTGATTGCATTCATTTGCCATGAAGTGCATGAATAGTATGCAATATTAATGTTGTTATTTTAGGAATAAATATGATTATTTTGCATTCGTTTTATATACAGTTTTTCGAAATCTTTGATTACTAATATTTAAAATACTAAAATAATTAAAACTAAAACTGAAATAAATCGATAATAACAACAAAAGCATAATAAAATAACAAAAAACACATAACCAAATTGCATGAACAGTATGCAATATAAATGTTATTATTTTAGAAATATGATTATTTTGCATTTGTTTTATATTCAGTTTTCCCAAATTTTTGATTACTAATATTTAAAATACTAAAATTACTTTAAAAAAGGTAATAATAATAATAATAATAATAATAATAATACATAACAAACATGCATGAACAGTATGCAGTTTAAATGTTATTTTAATAATAAATATGAAATAACTTTAATTATTTTGCATTATTTTTATATTCAGTTTTCCCAAAAATGTAACTGTCTTGTCACATAAATTAAATTGCTAAAACTAAAAGTGAAATAAATTAAAGCTATATAGAAATGTGTAACTATAAAAACTAATACAATAATAATAAAAAAATTAAAAAGCATAAAAATAATAAAATAAAAAAATTGCATAAACAGTATGTAATATAAATGTTATTTCAATAATAATTATGAAACAAATATTATTTTGCATTATTTTTATATTCAATTTTCACAAATCTTTAGCTGTCTTATCAAAAAAATTAAACTACTAAAATTGCTAAAACTAAAATAAAGGTATATAGAAATATATAACTATAAAACTAATAAAATAATAAAAAATAACAAAACAGCAAAATAAAATAAAAACAATTGCATGAACAGTATGCAATATAAATGTTATTATTTCAATTATAAATATGAATCATTCATATAAGTCAGGTTAAATGAAAATTATTAAAATATTGTATGCAACTTTTTTTTTGTATTGAAAAACTTTCTCTTATCACAGCTTAATATGCAAAGCTATAAATAAGCCATTCATTTCTGCAGTTCTGATAGGTGGCACTAGTGGTGCAGAAATTACATATTTCAGCTTTAATTCATCAAATTAAAAATGGAATCTAAAGTCCAGCCCATTGCATTGTGGGATTTTGTATATTGTACTATTCTACTATACAGTACTATTTGCAAACTATACTGTTCTGGTTGCATACTACAGATGCAAATAGTTTTCTACACTAAAATGCATATACTGTGCTGCATTGATAGTATGAGTAGAATGTTCCAAATGTTCCCTCAGTGTTCATAACGTTTAGCAACTCTGGCGATGATGATCATCAACATCATCTGCTCCAAAACCTCAAGTACACCTCATCCATGCGCTCGTGGAGGTAGTTTCACTGTAGGAGAGTCACAATAGTGGATTTATGGCAACGGTAACTAGGCTCAATGGGCACCAGGTGCGGCTCATCACGAGTTGCCAGCAATGTTCCATTTACGCGCGTCTACTCTTAGCCACTGTTGCGAGTCTGGACACGGGCCAGCATCAGGAGGGCTGGGGGATGATTATTGCACGGAGACATGGAGATTCCACCGTCGCAGGTGTTAGAAGCAGGAGGAGTGGTGTGATAAAGGATTGTTTTCCAAGAACGAAAATGAAAGACGAGGCATACGTGCTCTCCTCCCTTCAAAGTCTGTCTTTTCTCACGTATTACTGCTGAGAATGTTTTTAGTATTCAATTTGGTTCTCATGCAGTTTGTTCTTTTGTGGACTGTTGAGGTTTAGACTCATTAGAAAGACCAAAGATAAAGACTTTGGAGTACTTTAAAGCCAATCAGAGGCATAACCTTCAAAGTTTTCTATGATAGTAGATATAAACCTAGGATGAAATTTTTGAGAAAGACAATGTTTATGTTCATCTCAACTCTGGAAAGCTCATTTTCCTCAATGTGTTTTATACACTAGTGTCACTAGGTTCGTATAAAAAAACAGCAGTATAAAATAAGCTTCTATTTTAATATATTTACAAATGTGATTTATTCCTGTAATAGTATTTCATTTTTCTCTCATGCAGTCTGTTTGTTTGTTTGTGGACTGATGAGGTTAAAATTAATTACGAGTAGCAAAGATGAAGACCTTGAAATGTTTTGAATGTTTTCTAAATGGCTGGAGTCTGTCAGTCGGATGCTTAACCTCTAGTTTCCTGTGACAGTAGATGAAAACTTTTGCTGCCTTCAGTCTTTTAGAATTATTGTAAATATGAGTTTCCTAGTCAGAAATTGGACATGAACTGCCTCTCAAGTCTTATTTCCAACTTTGGAACTCAAAGATAATTTTGATACCAGAGTTTCCTAGTTTTTTCTAGTGTTACAGTCATGTATGTTTATATGGTTACCAATGAATAGAGCTTTATTAAAAACCTTCTATACCTTTTGGCCCTAATAAGATATCCACAAGAAATAGGCAAGAATTAACTTATGAATGGGCTGTCCTCTATAATTCGACAATGAAGCTCTTGAACATGCTTAATTTGTAATTACAACTTCAGAAGTGGGGAGTAGGAAATTTCCAATAGCATGTGAAGGCAGTACGGTGACTGTAAGAGCTCAACGCTCTGCAAATGAAAAAACACATGCAAATAGAAAAAGCACCAGCAAATTAAGAAAACATCTTCTTCATTTTGACAACACACATACTGCAAATACTCACAAGACAACTTGATACAAAAACGCACTGTGATTATATTTGCAGCACGTTTTTGTATTTGTTTGTGTTGTGACCAAATACAAAAATGCGACGCAAAAACTCGCAACATGACCAAAAACAGAAACAGTCTGCAAATATACTCCCACCATAACCAAGTAGAAAAACGCACTGAAATATACTCGCAACATGACCAAATGCAGAAATCTGCTTCAAATATTCTCAACATGGCCAAATACAGAAACACGCTGCAAGTATACTCGCAATAGGACCTAATACAGAAGCTCGCTGCAAATATACTTCCAACACAACCAAATACAGGAACGTGCTTCAAATACTCCCACCATGACCAAATACAGAAACGCACTGAAAATATACTCACAACACGATCAAATTCAGAAAGGCGCTGCAAATATACTTGCAACACAACCAAATTCAGAAACACGCTGCAAATATACTCTCAACACGACCAAATTCAGAAACGCACTGAAAAATACTCACAACATGACCAAATTCAGAAATGCACTGTAAAATACTCTCAACACGACTAAATACAGAAATGCACTGCAAATATACTCGCAATATGACCAAATGCAGAGATGTGTTGCAAAATACTCACAACATGACCAAATTCAGAAACGCGCTGCAAAATATTCACAACATGACCAAATTCAGAAACGTACTAAAAAATATACTCACAACACGACCAAATTCAGAAACGCGCTGCAAAATACTCACAACATGACCAAATTCAGAAACGCGCTGCAAAATACTCACAACACGACAAAATTCAGAAACGTGCTAAAAAATACTCACAACACGACCAAATTCAGAAACGTGCTGCAAAATACTCACAATACGACCAAATCCAGAAACGACTGCAAAATACCAACAAACTAAATACAGAAAAGGGCTGCAAAATACTCTTAACACGACCAAATTCAGAAACGCACTGCAAAATACTCTCAACATAACTAAATACAGAAAAGGGCTGAAAATATACTCACAACATGACCAAATTCAGAAACGGGCTGAAAAATACTCACAACACGACCAAATTCAGAAACGCACTGCAAAATACTCTTAACACGACCAAATTCAGAAACGCACTGAAAATACTCTCAACACGACTTAATACAGAAATGTGCTGCAAATATACTCTCATATGACCAAATGCAGAAATGTGCTACAAATATATTCGCAACACAAACAATTTCAGAAATGCACTGCAAATATATTCTTAACACAACAAAATACAGAAACGCACTGCAAATATACTCCCACCATGACCAAATTTAGAAATGCAATACAAATACACTCCCACCACAACCAAATAGAGAAATGCACTGAAAATATATTCACAACACGACCAAATACAGAAAAGGGCTGAAAATATACTCCCACCACGACCAAATACAGAAATGCGCTGCATATATACTCTCAACACAACCAAATACAGAAACCCGCTGCAAAAATACTCTTAACACGACCAAATTCAGAAACGCGCTGCAGATATACTCTTAACATGACCAAATACAGAAATGCGTTGCAAATATACTCACAACACAACCAAGTTCAGAAACACGCTGCAGATATACTCCTAACATGACCAAATACAAAAATGCATTGCATATATACTCGCAGCACAACCAAATGCAGAAACACGTTGCAAAAATACTCTTAACACGACCAAATACAGAAATGCGCTGCAAATATACTCACAACACGACCAAATTCAGAAACACACTGCAGATATATTCTCACCATGACCAAATTCAGAAACACTCTGCAAATATACTCACAACATGACCAAATTCAGAAACGCGCTGCAGATATAGTCTTAACATGACCAAATACAAAAATGCATTGCATATATACTCGCAACACGACCAAATGCAGAAACATGCTGCAAACATACTTGCAATACAACCAAATCCAGAAAAGGGCTGCAAATATACTCCCACCAAGACCAAATACAGAAATGCGTTGCAAATATACTGGCAACACGGCCAAATGCAGAACCATGCTGCAAATATACTCTCAACACGGCCAAATACAGAACCACAATGAAAATGTTTAAGGGAAATGTAACAATTGATGAACTTGGCTGAGATATGCTTATAATCTCAGCTCATTTTAATGTGATTGTATGACTTTTATATAATGAAATATGCATGTTTATATTTAAAAAATATATTTCAGTTGTCTGCAATGTAGAAAGATGCTTTTTGCCCACTGATATGTGTAGTTTAGCAGGAGGACTGACTCGTTGAGATTGACAAACTAACTTAGAGCTTGACTCCAAATCATACAGTCACAGCAGTCTTTTCTTTAATCTGTATTGTTATTTTTTTCTCCTCTCTGGGCTTTTTTTCTTATGTATGCCTTCATAAATGATAACTAGAATGGTGTTGTCCAGTAATTATTTATAATTAGCTTGAAGGATGTCGTACTGAAGCTCTTGTTGGAGTCCCAGGCCAATTGTAAGCGCTCTGTCAGGAGACCAGAGCATGTGCTAATAATTCTGACCTAATTCTGCCGTTCGCTGCATCGCATGAGGTCATCCACGAGATGCTGGGATCTGCTGTCCCTATGGCAACCAAGGACAAATTGCTCTGTAATGCAAACATACAGTATTTGTTTGCAATTGGTTCCCGAGAGAGAGCGAGAGATATAAGACCTTGAAGCACTTTGAATGTTTTCTATGATTGACTGGAGGTTGGCAGCCATTTAGACGTTTATGTTCTGTAGTTTTTCTATACACCGTGGGTTAAGAATTTGAGACAAAAATTACATCCCAATTCTAAAAACCTCATTTTACCTCAAAATTGATTTTGAAAGAAGTCTCTTATGCTCACAAGGCTGCATTTATTTGATAAAAACAATAAATAATGTGAAATATTATTGCAATTTATAACGTTTTCTGTTTGAATATATTTTATAATTTGTTTCTGTGATGCAAAGCTGAATTTTCAGCATCATTACTCAGTCTTCAGTGGCACGATCCTTCAGAAATCATTCAGAAATACTGATTTGCTGTTGCTGTTTCTTCTTATTATCTATGTTTAAAACCATTTTGCTGTGTAATATATTTTGTGAAAACCATCTTTTTAGGATTAGGTCATTGTACATTATTTATTTATTTATTTACATTTAAAAAAGTAAATGAGTTCAAAAAATGAAATTGGCTTGCAGGAAAAATAAAATGACTAATGAATCATTTTTGTGTTTCGTGGTTAGGGTTGTTCGAGGTGAATTGTTTGGGAAACGCTGTGATGATTTTTACTCTCTCGAAGCACAGTTGAAGATTAGCCACCTGTTACTGATCCAGCTCTCTGTCTCTTTCCCAACGGGCTGAACCGAGCCAGAACTCTACCCTGCCTCTCTTTAACATCCAGATCTGTCAGTGAGCTCATCTTTGGCTTTCATCTGTGTGCTCAGCATCACTCGCTTCTAAAACAACCACGCACATCTGGCGAGATATAAAATCCCATCTATAAATCTCACAGGAAAAAGAATGGACTTTATAAGATACTGTACCAGTTTATATGAGATGCTGTAAAGCTTATACTCCTCACGCTTATGCCAGAACCTTTAAACCTCCTGTTATGCAGCCATCTGCACTCCACACACTGTACTAACCCACTAACCACTAGCTTCATACACTGTGCACTACTATCATGCGCAACAGACTGCCCTCAAATACTACATATCACCTTTAAAACCTGCAATCATAGATAGCATGCTATCATATGATTTTACCAGTATTCAGTATATTTTCTGTGCACAGTGTATAATATTTTCTGTATGCATGGAATAACTGAAATGTGTATTTGCCAAAATGCACTGTGTGGAACCAGACACTGCATGGAATGTTTGTCAGTTTCCAGTGTAATAAATGGACTGGAAACTGGAAGCAACATTATTGGTCAGCGCTGACTTTTGAAAAATGTTTTGTTGCATTTAGCATAAAGTGTCACAAGTTACATAGAAAAAAATAAAGAAAAAATATTTGCTATACTGCTTAGTATGCAGAAAAAGTAGGCATGTCAGCAAAGCCATTATCTTCTGTATGAATTTGGAAGTATGTCAGAACTACATGGAAAAACACTGTTTTAGATGTAAAATTTACCCTTTTTTTAGATAGGAACTGCCGTGTTTAAATTTAGACAAAATGTGTTATTTAGAAACTCTATATTACAAATAATAATAATTTAAAAAAAATTAAATAATGATTAAAAACATTGAAGACTGACGTAACAATGCTGAAAATTCAGCTTTGTCATCACAGGAATAAATTACATTTTAAAATGTAGCTGCAAGCAGCAATTAAGGGGCCAAGCACAACAGATGTACAATGAAGAGCTAAGGAGCTGTCTTTAATTACTCAAAAAAAGACCATGGTTCTCCAACCCTGCTCCTGGAGAGCTACCTTCCTGCAGACTTATAGTTGACATAGGAAATTTAGGTGTTGTTTAATTCATTATGCGGTTTCAAATCTAACAAGACCAATCTTATGATTTTTGGCAAAACTGGTAAGAATTTCTCAGTAGAAATGTCAAATTGTATATATTTGGACCAGTAGGTGGCGCAGTGCCAAAACTATTTATGTGCACTCATGTCATGTTTATTATAAAACATGCCAAGTTTGGTCAGAATCCGCTAAAGTGTTGCAGAGATATAGCCTCATGTCCATTTTTGCACAAAAGCTTTTTGATAACTTTTTGCCAGAATGATGATCTGAGCCAGTTTTGGTGAAAGTTGGACAAAGCGTCTAGGATGAGTCAAAAAAGTAGACTTTTTGGAGTACTTAAAAATTTGGCCATATCTTTTGAACCCTTGGTGGCTCTGTGTCAAAACTATTCATGTGCCTTCAGGTGATGCACGTACCAATTTTGGTCTGAATCTGTTAAAGCATTGCAAATATATAGCCTCATGTCTATTTTTGGGTGAATTCCGTCAAATTCGTTAATGCGCTTTACGAAAACAGTTTGGTATATCAAAAAGCTTTTGAAAACCTTTGGCCACCATTGTCTAAAGATGATCTGAGCTGATTTTGGTGAAAATCAGACAAAGTTTTCGCAAATTTTAATTTGCGAAGAATCATGGCCCAAGAATTTTGCTTCTGCATCTTATGGTTTAAAAGTTATTAACAGAAACATAAGTGCAAATTTGGCCTGTTGGTGGGGCTAGAGAGTTTGCGTTAGAGACTCCAAATTTGCTGTGGTTAATGGTGAGACTGTCTTTAGTCCATGTGGCAAATTTCATAACTGTCCAGCAAGCAGTTATATAGGAATCATAAGATTCATAACAATATGTTAAAACATTTGAAAAATACAGCATTTTACTACAAAATTCGAAATGGTCCATGCTCAAAATGGCTGACATAGGAAAATTTGGTATTGTTTGATTCGGTATGCCGCTCTGAATCTAACAAGAACACTCATGATTTTTGGTTAAACCAGACCAAGATGTCAAATCTTCATATCTTTTGACCACTAGATGGCACTGTGTCCAAACTGCTAATGTGTCCACAGGAAAATCTTGGTATAACACGTACCAAGTTTGGCCTGAATCCGTTTAAGTGTTGCAAAGATGTAGCCTCATGTCCATTTTTTTCGTGAATTTGGTCAAATTCATTAATGCACTTTACAAAAACGGTTTGGTATATCAAAAAGCTTTTGAGAACTTTTGGCCAGCATTGTCAGAAGATTATCTGAGCCAGTTTTGGTGAAAATCAGACAAGCAGTCTAGAACGAATTCCAAAAAGTAGATTTTTCACAAAATTCAAAATTTGCGAAAGATCGTGGCCCA
The DNA here is from genome assembly GCF_022985175.1 of Labeo rohita. Lineage (NCBI taxonomy): Eukaryota > Metazoa > Chordata > Actinopteri > Cypriniformes > Cyprinidae > Labeo > Labeo rohita. The sequence continues at coordinate 7,032,198 of NC_066892.1, read as the reverse complement.
AGAATGTTGTTTCTAGACCTTATGTGCAAATTTGGCCTGTTGGTGGTGCTAGAGAGTTTGATTTAGAGACTCCAAATTTGCTGTGGTTAATAATGAGACTGTCCTCTATCTGTGTGCCAAATTTTAAAACTGTCCCACAAGCGATTCTATGAGGTCCCTAAGGTCCAACCCCAAGGTCCATCTATTTTTTATCTGTTGAAAACTACTCATGTGCCCTCAGGTCATTTAGAAGATATAGTCTTATGTCCATTTTTGCTCAAATTTTGTCAAATTTGTTAAAGCCCTTTCCAAAAATGGCTTATATCAGAAATATATTGATATAAGCCATTTATCAAAAAGTCTTTTGGCCAGCATTGTCTGAAGATGATTTGAGCAAATTATGGTGAAAATCTGACAAACTGTCAAAATTGCAAAATTGGCTCATTGCCATGAGCCATGGAATTAGAGGGAAGAAATTTCTTCTTCTAGTCATTATGGTTCAAACGTTATTAGCAGAACTATGAGTGCAAATTTGGCCTATTGGTGGCACTAGACCATTTGAGATAGAGACTCCAAATTTGCTGTGGTTAATTTTATGAGAGTCCTCTATCTGTGTGCCAAATTTCATAACTTTCCTCCTTGTTTTCTCTTTCACTCTCCAGCTGACCTCATATGAACACAATTCATAGCCAGCATTGAGATTTTGAGCTTCAAACATGAGGGCTGAAATGTGACAGAGGGCATCAAATTGATTTAAAGCGTCTGATGTCTGCGAGCAGCTGGCCAGTTGTATTCAGACAATCAATCCATCTGCCACCCAGCCCCAGCAGATCTACCAGAGACAGCGCACTGGGCACTTTGTGCCGCCTGTGAAGGTTTGTTCCACAACATTACACCCTCTTTAAGAGACGAATGTATGCGAGAGACATTTATCAAAAAAAGCGAAGACATGAAATGAAATGCACAATATTGTGTACTTTGCACCATGCTGAGGTTCATTCATATCTGTCTTTACTTTGCCACTTTTTCTTCCTTCTCTTGCTTTCTCACTTGCTCAACAAACAAAGGAAAGTTAATGAAGTGCATCTACAGGCTGAAACTTTTTTACATGTGCTTGATATAGTCATGTATTTCCAACCTGTCATGGTATGACTATAAATGCCACATAAATAAACACGGCACCTGTTGTGAACCGTCTTGACTTATTTAGACTCATAGCTTGCGACTCTTTGTGACTCGCATCAGGCTGTTGGAGATGCTGAATCAAAACATGACATTGAAACAGCTTACAGTCCCATCGAAGCAATAGATCACCCAAAATTTCCACCCTCAGGCAATACAAGATGTAGATGACTTTGGTTCGTAAAGTGATAGTTCACTCAAAAATGAAAATTACCCCATGATTTACTTACCCTCAAGCAAGCCTAGGCGTCTTCTTTCAGATGAATACAAAAAATGTCCTGGCTCTTCCAAGCTTTATAATTGCAGTGAATGGGTGTTGAGATTTTGAAGTCCAATAAAGTGCATCCATCCATCATAAAAAGTACTCCACATGGTTTTGGGGGCTTAATAAAGGCATTCTGAAGCGAATCAATGTGTTTGTGTAAGAAAAATATCCAAATTGAAAACTTTATAAACTTTATAATCCTTAGCTTCCACTAACTGTCGAATATGCATTCACAATAGAATGCTGTTCCTACGGATGACTAAAGTTTTAAAGTGTTAAATATGCATATTTTTCTTACACTTTATTAACCCCCCAGAGCTAGGTGGAGTACTTTTTATGTGGGATGGATGCACTTTTTTGGGCTTCAAAATCTCAACACCCATTCACTGGCATTATAAAGCTTGGAAGAGCCAGTACATCTTTTAATTTAACTCGTCTGAAAGAACAAAGTCATATACACCTAGGATGGCTTGAGGTTAAATAAATCACAGGGTAATTATCATTTTTGGGAGAACTACTGTACGCCCTTATCGGAAATTTAGCATCACTTTTGCTTCCCAGTGGATCCTCTGCAGTGAATGGGTGCCGTCAGAATAAGAGTCCAAACAGCTGATTAAAAACATCACAATAATCCACAAGTAGTCAATATCACTCCAAGACAGTAAGATATTTTTAACTTCAAGTCATTGCTTCTGGCTAAAATACAAGTCCATAATCCATAATATTGCTTTCTCCAGTGAAAGATTTGTCTTGTCTGAATCAGGTGAGAAATATGCATATGATATGATCGAGCACATCACAAATGTCAAAGCAGTAGTAACCCAAAGCTCTAATTTCTCCTTCTTAAGGTCAGCAGGTGTGCATGAATATCTTAGACTTGTTCAAAATGATTGATACCTCCATTGTTTTGAGTTAAGAGTTCAGCTGTCCACCTCACATATGGGCTGCGCCATTGTGGCATCCGCCGGCCTGAAAGATAGAAAAGCCCTCAGGGTTCACTGAGGTTTTAAATATGCATCATTTGGCATTTGTGTCCCCGTATCACAAGGTGACACATTCTGATGTTTATCAGAACATCTGTTATGTTGTCATTTTCCCCCACCTATCATGCAATTTTCATATCAAGCACAATCGGAGAAACCTTCGAGACACTTGCTGCATGCAAATGTGCACTGTTCTTTCCTTCCTTTTCCTTCTTTTCCTTTTTACCTATATAGAGTATTCAAAATCAATCGCTAGCTGTGTTTTAACGTCTTAGAAGACAGCTGCCTATGCGGTCAGTAAACAACGAGGCAGCCTACTATTGTAGGTTTTGGAGCAGAGCTTGCGTCATACTGTACCAAGTCCACCTAATATTTAACAGAAGCCCCTCCAATATCCTCTATTGCATGTCCAGAGAAGGGGTTGGTAATGTTGTTGAATGATTTATTTGTTACTGATGACATCTAAAACCATCCTCTGACAGGATTACCATCTGTACAGTCAATAAACAGAGCTGTCAGTTTAAATACTGACTTTCTTCTATAATCATTAAGTTCGAGCTAAAATCAGCTGGTCAGCTTGTGAATATACTCTGACGATTTTTGTAGAAATATAATATCAAAGCACAAATATATTAAGATATTTTAAAGGGACAAACTAATCAAATTTCACCCTGTAAACAATGCTTACTTACACAAGTTGAAGTCAAAAGTTTGCATACACCTTTCAGAATCTTCAAAATGTAAATTTTTTTGCAAATATAAGAGGGATCGTACAAAATGAATGTTATTTTTTAATTTAGTACTGACCTGAGTAAGATATTTCACATAAAATATGTTTACATATAGTATAGCCCTGTTCAAAAGTTTACATATGCTTTATTCTTAATACTTTGTTGTTACCTGAATGATCCACAGCTGTTTTTTTGGTTTTGTTTTGTTTAGCGATAGTTGTTCATGAGTCCCTTGTTTGTCTTTTCACACTGAGGACAACTGAAGGATTCATATGCAACTATTACAGAAGGTTCAAACACTCACTGATGCTCCAGAAGGAAAAACAATGCATTAACAGTCAGGGGGTGAAAACCTTTGCATTTGAAGATCAAGGTAATTTTTACTTATTTTGTCTTCTGGGAAACATGTAAGTATCTTCTGTAGCTTCTAAAGGGCAGTACTAAATGAAAGAATTATGATATTTAGGCAAAATAAGAAAAATGTACACTTCAAGAATCTTTCTTCTGTTCAAAAGTTTTCACACCCATCTCTTAATGCATCGTTTCTCCTTCTGAAGCGTCGGTGAGCATTTGAACCTCCTGTAATAGTTGCATATAAGTCCCTTGGTTGTCGTCAGTGTAAAAAGATGGATCTCAAAATCATACAGTCACTGTAAAAATGCTGAAAAACCACAGAATTTGTGGGACCTGAAGGATTTTTCTGAAGAACAGCAGGCAGTTTAACTGTTCAGGACAGGTACTCAGGAACGACTATTAATAAACAAAAAAGTAACAACACAGTATTAAGTATCAAGTGTATGTAAACTTTTGAACAGGGTCATTTTTATAAATTCAACTATTATTTTCTGTTGTGGACTTTATGTAAACGTCTTAAATGTGAAATATCTTATTCAGGTCAGTGCTAAATAAAATTTAACATACATTTTGCATAATCCCTCTTATTTTGGTAAAATAATTAAAATTTTCCAGATTCTGCAAGGTGTGTGTAAACTTTTGACCTCAACTGTATATCAGCATGCTGTGATTGTGTGAGTTGTTTTCTAACTAAATGTTTAATATTATTATCATTTTATGATAATATCATTGGATCATAACATTTTTATTTTATCGATACATATTATTACAACCTACATCTCTGTGTGAGAACTATCCAAGAACTATCCATGTGTTTCCTGTGCACTGTGAGAGGTTCATCTAAGAGAACGTGAGTCCGGAGTTCCCTTGTTTCATTTGCAGGAACATTTGACCCGTTTCCCAGCTTGACTCATCGTTTCCAGTCTGACCGCCTTTGTTTCTTTGTTCCCCTCTTTATTCATCTTTCTCTTCCTGCTCATTTCCACAGTACACCTTCCAAACCGGGCCTAACCTTTCGAGCCAACGGCCACCGTGTCCATCCTCCCATTCTGTTGACTCAGCAAAACGGTTCAGAGGCCACAAAACGAAAACAAAATCATCTCCTTTGGAAAATATTGTTGGGCCTTGGCCGATGTGTTCGTTCTGTCTGCTTCTGTAGTGCACACAAACACAGATGACTGTTTGCAGTCTCTTTGGCCCGCCAACAGCGCACGACTGGGAACGTCCTGCTTCCATGAGCTGAGTTATCTTTCCTTCTGTAGCAGGAAAGGAAGCGGAGGGAGGCGAGGGATGGCGGGGAGTGTCGGAGGGATTTTAAAGGAAATTTGGAAACACAAAAGGCTTGTAAGTGGGGGACAATAATGAATCCAGAGGTGTGGAGAACAGGCGTACAGGAAAATGGCTCATGTGGGAGCTTCTTGTACAGCTGATGAAGATTGAGTTATTGAAGTATTATCATTATGCTTCTCAAGGGGACCATCAGTGCTGATGTGACCGCCTGCAGAGACCAAAGCAAACGTAGTTACAGCCTGTAGTGTCTCTGTTTATGAGGGCTGTGTTTATTTTTGTTGGTGTCTTTGTACAGTTCTAGAATTTCTCTTGATTTTTCAGTCATTTTTCTATACTGTTGTTCAGTCGCTTTCAAAAAGATAACATTATCATGTATAGTTTTTTTTCTAAAATTCATGCTTGTTGTGATTACTGTACATAAAGTAATTTATGTACTGTGTATATGTGCTTGACCCATGAAAATTGTCACTGTAAAAATATTAATTGTTCTAAAAATAGGCTTAATTTTCTTTTTTAAACGTTATTTCATTTTATATTTTTTTCAATAAACCTGAAAAATGAACCAGACAAACTTTTTTTTTCAATGAGATTCATCCAAAATAAAGTCTTTTGCACCAAAGTAGTATTAGTCAAATTTATTGCATTATTTAGTTTTTCATGACTGTTTTCCAGACTTAAACATGCGCTTTTTTTCTGCTGCTTCTGAGTAAACATTCTCTTTGAGAAAAACTGTTTTTGCAAGTTTTTTTAGTTCTGAAAGTTGCATCATGTTCTTAGTATAACAAGGCCAATTTGATTTTCGCATGATAACACTAGTAATAATTGTGTCTTTGTGTGTTCAGCTCTAGTCATTCCCAGGACGGTCCTGCACATGACAGTTCTGACTCATGACATTAATGTCATGCTTCCTGTACTTGCTGATGGTCTGGGACGTCCCACTGCACTCTTGAGTGCTTCTCACTGTGATGATCTAAATGTGTGTCATATGAGGTGAAGTCAGTGGGTGAGTGTAAAATCTCAAAACATATATTACTTGTGCTTTATATGAAAGAAATTTGTATTACTTTTTATTTGTTTTTATTAAATAGATGTATTAATAATAATGGATCAATTTTAGTTATGTGTTTTCATGCTCACACACACCCAGTCAAAAGTTTTTGAACAGTGAGATTTTTAATGTTTTTTAAGTCTCTTCTGCTCACTAAGCCTGCATTTATTTGATCCAAAGTATGGCAAAAACAGAAATTTTAAAGATATTTTTACTATTTAAATAAATTGTTTTCTATTTGAATATATTTTAAAATTATATTTATTCCTGTGATTTCAAAGCTGAATTTGTAGCATTACTACTCCAGTCACACGATCCTTCAGAAATCATTCTAATATTCCGATTTGCTGCTAAAAAAAACATTTATTATTATTGTTTAAAACAGATGAGTAGAATTTTTTTTATGTTTCTTTGATGAATAGAAAGTTCAGAAGAACAGCATTTATCTGAAATAGAAATATTTTGTGAAACTGTAAATGTCTTTATCATTAAATGCTAAATATAATAATTAATTTAATAATGATACAATTTCTGTAATTTCTCAACCCCCCCAAAAAAAAAAAAAAAAAAAATTATACTGACTCCAAACTTTCGAATAATATAGTGTATAATGTTGCAAAAGCTTTTGATTTTAGATAAATGCTGACCTTGAAGAATCCTGAAAAAATGTACTTAACCGGTTTAAATATTTATCATAATAATAAAAACTAAATGTTTCTTGAACAGCAAATAACCATATTGGAATGATTTCTGAAGGATCATGCGACTTCGTGATCACAGGAATAAATTACATTTTCAAATATATTCAAATAGAAAACAGTTATTTTAAATAGTAAAAATATTTCATATTTTATACTGTTTTTTCTGTACTTTGGATCAAATAAATGCAGGTTTGGTGAGCATAAAAGAGTTCTTTAAAAAACATAAATCTTACTGTTCAAGAACGAATGACACTAATATTACTTTATTTTATTTTAGTATTTTTTCCAAGAAAGGATGCATTAAATTGTTCAAAAGTGGCAGTAAACATTTATAATATCACAACAGATATACATATATAGAGAGAGAGATAAATTAAATTAAATTTAATTAAAATAAAATTTAAGAAATTAATTTTTTTTCAAGAAAGGGTGCATTAAATTGATCACAAGTGACAGTAGAGACATTTATAATGTTACAAAAGACACACACACATACACACACATATCTATCTATCTATATTCCAGTTTTTTTATATTAGTTTGGTACAATAAATATTTTACTATATAGTATAAAGTTTATACAGTATGCAGCGGGTTCGTAAATGACTGCATATGGCCTGTTTGTGGCCTCAGTCTTTCTTATTGTTGTTCAGTCTTTTCTGACCTGCTGTCTTATAGTGGCTGATCTTTGAAGCACTCACTGATATGGCAAATTCACTGTGAAATGAGCTTTCTCCTTTGCGCTTGTATCAGTGAGATGGTCTATATGCATGCAGATACAGACAGCTGTCCCATTTGCAACTGATTTTTTTTTTAACTGATTTGCACTTTGTCTCTACGGGACTTGAAGCTAATTACCTACATGCTGACTGATGGGGAAAATCAGCGAATGAAATTAATAACGGTAAGAGTGATATCATCCATCTTTGGCAGCATCTCAGGGGAAGCAATTTAGACCTTTTTATACACGCAACAAGTGTCAATTAAAATGACTGACTGTGACGGTCGTAGCTACAGATACTGAGAGACAATCTGAACAGCCCCTGGAGCAATAATTGCAGTGTTTTAGGGTGTATTGTTGACACCCAACCACCGCTGAATATGTGTAGTGCAAAAAAAGTAAAAATCCCATTTATTTTCTCCATTGAGCATCTATCTGTCTGTCTGTCTGTCTGTCTATCTATCTTAAGTCATTGCATCTAATAGGGTCCCTTTAATGACTGTAAAATCAAAATTTTTTTGTTTTTAATGCTTAAATAATTATTAAATTTTTAATTATAAAAAAAACACAACACAATAAATATAAGTAAAACATGTCACATTAAATGGTAAACTTTAGCAAACACACAGTCTTTGCATTCATTTACTTGTTAACTCGTGTTTTGCTTTCAAGAGCACGTAAATCAATAATGATTGAACTTCAGAAAATGAAAAAGCCACAAACTGTCTGTGTGATAAACAGGCTTGTCACTCTATTAATATATTTAATCAATGACTAACGAGGCGATGAGTCAATTTTTATTTATCGGACATGCTGTGTTCCCGCAAACCGACAAATATGTCAGGACACTCCCACACAGTTTACTAATATTTATCAGAAGCGACAGGAGCCGCAAAGGTCGAGGACAATGTGCTGACGTATTACATCTGCTGCTAAGCAAACAGTTATTTAATCAGTGGAAATATGTGTTTCCTGTGACCATCGTTGCGTTTCTCATTTTGTCAGGTGTCTGCTGTGTGTAAAACACTTTCTTGATTTATCGTACTTCCTCTCAGAACTTGCAATTAGTGTATTTCCGATTAACAAGACAACCTGGAGTCAACTCGGCTGATGAAGAAGCCTTCAGAGACCACAGCCAATCAGAACGCAGTTCCTCAGCGCCCCATAACCGTTACCTAGTGTGGTTCATTATGTGGTGTGATTTGCATGAGATAATTGGCTATGTCTGTCATGCGTAATTGCACAAAATTAGAGATCATCCACAGGGTGGAAAAATAAGGAAAAATAGAAAATATAAATTTCAAAAATAGCCAAGCTGCATTTACAAATATACTGTCTCTAAACAGCACCATTCAGAATTAAATTTAAATTTAAAGGCTGAATTTAGATTGCTGTAGCAAACAAGATGCAGAATTTTCAGTTGAATTTAAATGTAAAAATTCAAAGATATTGCCTTGATAAAACCTTAAAAAGCCTTAAACTTTTAAGGTTTATAAACTAGTTGGATGAATAGATGGATGGATGGATGGATAAATGGGTGAATGGATGGATAGAGAGATGGATAAATGAAAAATATGGATAGACAAAGACAGATGGATGGACATTTGGATAGATGATAAATGGATAGAGAGATGGATAAGCTGATAGAGAGAAAGAGGTGAGAAAAGAGATGAATGGATGGCGAGATGGAAAAATGGATGGATGGATAAATGAACAGATACATGGAGATGGTTTAATAGATGAGATAGAGAGATGGATAAAAGAGAAATATAGATAGATGCATGGACGGATGGATAGTAGATGGATAGAGAGATGGATAAAAGAGAAAAATAGATGCTAGAGAGATAATGATAAATAGACAGATGAATAGATAAATGGGTGGATGAATGGATAGAGAGATGGGAAAAATTAAATATAGATAGAGAGACAGATGGATGGACATTTGGATAGATAAATGGACGAATAGATGGATAGAGAGAAAGATGATAAAAGAGAGACAGATGGGTAGATAAATGGGTGAATGAATGGATAGAGAGATGGATAAAAGAAAAATATGGACAGATAGAGAGATACATGGATGGACATTTGGATAGATAAATGGATGGATAGATGATAAATAGATGGACAAATAGATGGAGAGATGGATAAACTGATAGAGAGAAAGATGTGATAAAAGGGGATGGATGGATGGATGGATGGATAAATGAGCGGATAGATGGAGATGGATTAATAGATAGATGAGAAAGATGGATAAAAGAGAAATATAGATAGAAAGATGCATGGATGGATGGATGGCAGATGGATAGAGAGATGAATAAAAGAGAAATATGGATGCTAGAGAGATGGATGAATGGATAAATGGACAGATGGATATATAAATGGGTGGATGAATGGATAGAGAGATGGGAAAAATGAAATATGGATAGACAGAGAGACAGATGGATGGACATTTGGATAGATAAATGGATGGATAGATGACAAATAGATGGATGAATAAATAGATAAATTGACAGAGAGAAAGATATGATAAAAGATATGGATGGAGAGATGGATGGATGGACAAATGAACGGATAGATGGAGATGGATTAATAGATGAGATAGAGAGATGGATGATAGATAGATGGGTAGATGGATAGAGAGAGATAAAAGAGATAAATATGGATGGATAGAGAGACGGATGGATGGAGAGATGAAAAAATCAATAGACAGAAAAAGATGATTAAAAAGATGATAGATAGACAGATAAATGGGCGGACAGATGGATGTGTAGAGAGATGGATAAAGGAGAGAAATATGGATGATATCTGCTTTACCAAAGTGAACACCAGAAATCAGGTATACAAATAATCACACCTGACAGCAGTAATATTTCCGTATTTCCATGAAACACAAAGATGTTTTTTTTTCCATTAGCCATGGGAATTATGTTAATGAAAAGTCCACAGTAGAATTTTGCAACCTTCACAGCATGAAAATCAACCGCCGACTTAATTTCTCCCTCATTTTACCCTCTGACCAGCTCTCATTTATTCTCCATCAACAGCCCCTGCGCTCCAATCAACATAATCTGTTTCAGTTTGACCCACATCTACAGCCAAACAACAAGTCCTGACTGAGATTTTGTCTTTTTTGCCTGTTGTGAAACAAATTAGAAATAAATCAAGCTGCTCGTCTGAACGTCAGGCGGCCCGGGTAGATGTATTAACGTAATTTACATGAGCGCCACAGGAGATTCCTGACGACCGCTGGCCAGGTCTCATTAAATTAACGTGATAATGTCCCATTCTAATTTACAATTACTCCCTACCATCAAAATGATGCTATTGAGTCCCGGATCCACCCTGCTGTCATTGAAAATCAATGATGTAACGTTTGCTTAAGCTCACAAGAGGTACAATTAACTGATCACATTATCCTAAAGAAAACTCATTCCAGCTAATACAGTGTTGATCTTGGTCCTCTGAAGGATTGAACTCAAGGATCAAATAGTACATGATCCGTGTGGTATTGGGATAATCACTATTACAGTTACTCGTACTTAGGGTTAAGGATTTAAACAAACCCCTGGGATGATCTGGGATGTGTTTAATAAGTATGTATATGTATGCCAGATTGTGTGACTTGTTACTATTAAACAGTACTGTTCAAATGTCATGCTTGGTTTGCTTACGTAATTTAATGCAGATATGAAATGCATATCTGTAAGTTGGGCCATAAAGACTTGACATTGGGCTTTTACAAAGTAAAACACCTACACTGTAAAAAACAATTAGTTGAGTCAACTTAAAATAATTTGTAACCCAGCTGCCTTAAAATTTTAAGTTCAGCCAACTCACAAAAAAGTTTAGTCAACTTGAAATGTTAAGTTGTACTAAGTGACAACTTTTATTTTATTTATAAAATTTTAAGGCAGCTGGGTCACAAGCCCAGCTTTAAATTTTAACAAACCAAATTGTTTGTTTAGTCAACTCAAATATCTAAGCTGTCACTTAGTACAACATAACATTTCACGTTGACTGAACTTATTTGACTAAACTTAAAATTTTAAGGCAGCTGGGTAATAAATTGAAATGTTAAGTTGTACTAAGTGACAACTTAGATATTTGAGTTCATTCAACTTAAAATTTGAAGGCAGCTGGGTAACAAGCCCAGCTTCTGAGTTTAACAAACCAAATAGTTTGTTTAGTCAACTCGAATATCTAATTTGTCACTTAGTGCGACTTAACATTTCAAGTTGACTAAAACGTTGACTGAACTTAAAATTTTAAAGCAATTTGGTAATAAATTGAAATATTAAGTTGTACTAAGTGACAACTTAGATATTTGAGTTCATTCAACTTAAAATTTGAAGGCAGCTGGGTAACAAGCCCAGCTTCTGAGTTTAACAAACCAAATAGTTTGTTTAGTCAACTCGAATATCTAATTTGTCACTTAGTGCGACTTAACATTTCAAGTTGACTAAAACGTTGACTGAACTTAAAATTTTAAAGCAGTTTGGTAATAAATTGAAATGTTAAGTTGTACTAAGTGACAACTTAGATATTTGAGTTCATTCAACTTAAAATTTGAAGGCAGCTGGGTAACAAGTCCAGCTTTTAAGTTTAACAAACCATTTTTTTGTTTAGTCAACTCAAATATCTAAGTTGTCATTTAGTACTACTTAACATTTCAAGTTGACTAAACTTATTTGAGTTGACTGAACTTAAAATGTTAAAGCAGTTTAGGTAATTGAAATCTTAAGTTGTACTAAGTGACAACTTAGATATCTGAGTTCATTCAATTTAACATTTCAAATTGACTGAACTTAAAATTTTAAGGCAGCTGGGTGACAAATTATTTTAAGTTGGCTCAACAATTTTTTTACAGTGTTCCCAGTAAAAAATTAAAAACACAATTTTTGAGTCAGCTTAAAATAATTTGTTACCCTGCTTGCTAAGTAACAACTTAGATATTTGTGTTTGTTAAACTTAACAGATGGGTAAGTAACCCAGCTGCCTTAAAATTTGAAGTTGATTCAACTCAAATATCTAAGTCATCACTTAGTATAATTTAATATTTCAAGTTGAATAAACTTTTTTTGAGTTGACTGAACTTAAAATTTTAAGGCAGGTTACAAATTATTTTAAGTTGACTCCACAAAGTGTTTTTTTTTTTACAGTGTATGCATCTGCATAGCAATGCTCTGGCAAACACCTTAGCATTGGGCGGAAGCTTTTATGGGGTAGGCATCAGATTTTTTTTCTTTTTTCCCCAGCAAATCTAGTTCATTTATTCACAGTTGATTATGTACTATAATTAGCATTGTGCCCAGCAAAAAATGTCCCATTAAACATTGTGTCACAGCAAGTAAAAAAAAAAAAAAAAAAAAAAAAACAGGAAGGCACACGGTCCCTAAAAAGCATTCCATCCATCTGTTCGCTCTCCTCTTTTATGCCGTGATATATTTTATCCATGCCTATTTACTTTACGTCCATACATTCCAAGAATAAAGCATTCACATGACTCTCAAATGAGATTTGCTCATTAGGAGTTACAGCAGTCTAGTGCCCCACAGGTCTAAAACTGCTCATTTAGTTTCATCTCTATCATTTCTCTCTCTCTGTCCTTTAATTGCATCTCTTCCAAGGTCCTTTCTCTGTATCTGCTCCCCTGACTCTAATTGTACGGATATTTCTGGCTACGGATTAGCATCGAGTCTGTGGTAGCCTTGACTGGTAGATTTCAAATGATTAAATAATAACCAGAATTGCAAAACAGTTTTTTTTGACTCATGAAGCAAAGAATCAATGCTGATTTCAGAGGAGTGTGTCTGTTATGGAAGCTTGTTTTCACAGTGGGATAAAAAAAAGGTAGTATGGATGATATAAACTCACAATTTAAAGGAAAACCTGAATTGTGAGATAATAACCTTGCAGTTGAGGGGAAAAAATATAATGGACTTCAATGGTGGCCATCAGGTTAAAGGTCCAGACTGCAGTTTCAGTGCAGCTTCAAAGGGTTCTACATAATTGCAGTCGAGGAATAAGAGTCTTATCTAGCAAATCGATTGGTCATTTTCTAAGAAAAATAGAAAATTACACACTTTTTTTAACCACAAATGCTCATATTGCACTAGCTCGACTTCGTGCTTTACTTAATCACATTGGAAAAGTAACGCAAGGTTAGTTTTTTATCTGTGTACTTTGGTTCAAAAAGGTAGTGTAGGGTGAAATACTCCATCTCATTTTCTCCTCCAACTTCAAAATCGTCCAACATTGTTGTTTTACCTTTTTTTGGGGGTTTGACTTTCTTTACACGTTTGCTTTGAATCATACATCCGTGATTTCATAATGTGTGAGGTTGAGCTAGTGCAAGATGAGAATTTCTTGTTTAAAAAATATATAAATGTTTATTTCTTTTTAGAAAATGACCGATCATTTCGCTAGATAAGACCCTTATTCCTAGGCTAGGACTGTTGAAGCTGCATTGAAACTGCAATTTGGACCTTCAACCCGTTGGCCACCATTGAAGTCCACTATATGGAGAAAAATCCTGGCATGTTTTCTTCAAAAACCTTGTTTGTTTTCAACTGAAGGCAGAAAGACATGAACATCTTGGATGACCTGGGGGTGAGTAAATTATCAAACCTATTACTGACAAATGTAACTTGTGCAACCATTTTGCAGAAAAACCACCAGCTAAACAAAAGTCTGCATCCTGTCTGTACTATTTGTTCTCGGCAGGTCTTTGGAGTCATCTGTACACTCCTTGAACTAATATTTCTGAAAGTATCACTATAGCCAGTTCTGAAGTGATGGCTCCTTCACAGACCATTGCACATAAAGAGTGCCTGGTCAGCTTCAATAGATCCCTTGTGCATAAAATACAATATTTTTTTGCTTTTTTATTTTCTTTTCTTTTTTCTTTTCATCTTTCCAACCTTCTAAATAAAGCACACAGCTATGACCCAATGTTCAAGTATTTGAACACTTAAGCAGTACTTGAAAATACACGAATGTCAGTGCATTAGATAACACATATCCACAAGCAAATGACGCTGGAACCATTTTTGCAACGACTTAAGTGGTGTCAAGGTGATTTTATCACATTTACTATGAATATGTTCCACAAGCATTTAACAACCAAGAAGTTTCACAATATACTTTAGTAAAATGGTACTTGCTTTGAAATGTTTTTGTTTGTTTGTTTGTTTCAGATGCTCCCTTTTACAAATTAGAAATGCATTCTCTGCACTCTGCATATGACCATAAAATTACTATATGTGACCCTGGACCACAAAACCAGTCATAAGTAGCAGGGGTATATTTGTAGCAATAGCCAACAATACAGTGTATGGGTAAAAATGACTGATTTTTCTTTTATGCCAAAAATCATTAGGATATTAAATAAAGATCATGTTCTATGAAGATACTTTGTAAATGTCCTACTGTAAATATATCAAAACTAAATTTTTGATTAGTAAAATGCATTGCTAAGAATCTTTTATATATATATATATATATATATATATATATATATTTTTTTTTTTTTTTTTTTCAGATTCCAGATTTTCAAATAGTTGTATTTTGGCCAAATATTATCTCTTAACAAACCATACATCAATGGAAAGCTTATTTATTCAAGACATATAAATCTCAATTTCAAATAATTGACCCTTATGACTGGTTTTGTGGTCCAGGGTCACATGTGTTATATAATAATTGTATACATTATCTAAGGCAGGGGGTTTCAAACTGCATTCCAGAGGTGCAAAATGGGACAGAATTATTTTTTGTTTTATTTTTAGTTCTATCAAAGTCAATGTATTACCTTAAGATAACGATTACATTTTTATGTTTTTAACTTTGGAAAACAAAATTTTTTTAATACAAGGACAAGTATTTCATTCTGGAAACAACATGTCTTTATAATACAATGGTTAATAATTTCTTGACTTTCTCACTTGGGAGAAGAATCAATATACTTACTAATATAACAAAATAAGTAATATAAAGTGCTATTTTAAGCTTTGGATCTCTACTGGTTTCCTTCTTTACATTGGAAGTTCTTTATAAACTCATTTTGTTTCTTATTTTTGAAAGAGATTTGGTTACAATAGCTTTCTAAGTTGCTTCTCTGTTCGTAGAGTGAAAGTATTCAGAAATTTTATTCTACCCCGCCACAAACAAAGGGAAATGCTGACTCTATTGAGTGCTATTAATTGCTTTCCCATTCGTTCTGCTGATCTCCCCAAGATTAGATTGTAGCGCTTTGTCAGACGGCCGTGTTATTAATTATCATTCCACTGCAATTTCGGTGAAGGAAATTATATTTCTGAAAGATTCGTCTGAAATCCAATAAGAGCTCTGGACATATTGTGCATTAGAAATGAGACGTATTAACCTGTTTAGACACTTAGTTGATTCTTGATTGGTTCTTTAATTTTCAAAAAAAAGATTTGAAAGATAAATGTGATGTTGATGTTTTTCCACAAGCATTACAGTCTCAGACACTAAACAGCTGTCTTGTAACTTTTTTTTTTTAGGTTGGAAACCACAGGAGATCACTCAGCCCAGTTATTTCCAAAACATCTCTGACATGTTTGGAAAGTGTTTTGAGATCATGAACTTACAAGTACATGAACTCTTTATTTGTTTTACCCCTAGTTGGTTCAGAGCCACCAGGGAAATAACGAGGAACACACCTGCTGAGAACATCAGCTGAAGATGAAACCAACTCAGATATTTGTATACAAGGTACGTTTTTCAGCGAGTTTCTTAAATATTGCTGGTCTATTTCCCCATACGGCTTTAGATCACTTGGAATATAGTGTACAAGTGGTATGGACTGCTTCTATGGTGCTTTTTTTGTACAGACATTTGTGAGCTCGACAGTCACACTCTTAAAGGGATAGTCCATCCAAAAATGAAAGTCATCCCATGATTTACTCACCCTCAAGCCATCCTAGATGTATATGACTTTATTCTTACAGATGAATACAACTGGAGTTATATTAAAAAATATCCTGGCTCTTCCAAGATTTATAATGGCAGTGAATGGGTGTTGAGGTTTTGAAGTCCAATAATGTGTATCCATCCATCATAAAAAGTGCTCCAGAGGGTTAATAAAGGCGTTTTTGGAAGAAAAACATCCAGAATTCTCATGTGTACAAAAAAGTAGGTCATACGTGTTTGTAACAACTCAAGGGTGCTTGATTTGCAAAGTTTTAGATCACATCATTGTTCCAGAATTTCTATTTCTTTGTAATCTGTCCTTTCATTCACCCCAACTCTCACTTTTTTCCACCACCTATTTTGTTCTAAGTAAGCGAAATGTTTCAGCAGCTACCGTCTCTGTGGCAGGTTAAATTAGGCAGAAATGATCACTCGTGGGAGCTGAGGGGATGCGTCAGGATGTGTAAAACAGAAGGAGGAAGAATCCCAGTACCTGGAAACACATGCCCTGTTCTCTAGAAAGACAGCTGACGTCGGTATTAAGTGTAGTGCTAAAAACACCTCCATTATATGGTGTTTGTGTTTGGCTGTGTGCCACTGATTAATGTCTCGCAGTCAAGTGAACCATGCCGTGTATTGATTAGTTCCCAGAGAACATGTTTCCACCCTGCAGGCCTCCAGTTAAATGCTGATCATTAAAGCAACAACAAAGGTTAGAACCATTAGCAGGGCCACATGCAATATTGCACAAGTCTCTGAGTGGACTAATCAGTTACTGGCTTAATCAGGTTTTCTTTTCTAATGCATTGAGGAAGTCACTAGGTATTTAGGATGTTTAGATGTAGAAGGTGTCATTGAGTGCAAAATGCTTGTGTTTGAACTTGGAGGGGGAATCAGTGAGTCTAGTTTATGCATGTTTAGGTAAAGTATGATTAATGACTGCAGAATGAACAATTAAACTGAATAACAGACAAAATATGCATCCTAGCTTCCCATATTCTAAGAACGTTAAGCTTTCCATTTCATAGATTTCCAAATGTTATGAGTTCAAGAAAAAACGTCCAATGAATTATGTATACATAATGTGCTTGTGCTTTTTATTTAATAACGCGCTGAGAACATTAGAAAACGAAGTTTGAACGAACATTCTATTTACGTCACTAAAAGAACGTTCATAACTTGAGAGAACTTTGCAAAAACGTCACTCGTTCCATGGGATTACACTCATTATGCTGCAAGCACATGGATGAAGGTGTATTTTAAATAATACATTTAATCTACAGTATTAACCAGGTATGACTAAAATGAGAACTGAATAAAAGAAATGGTGCAATATCAAATCGGAATCGTTACGTTTATTTATTGCACGTTTCAAAAATCTGAACTTGTCAGGAGTGACTTTAAACAAGACAGATATAATATTTTTACTTTTTTAATGTATGTTCATTTTAAAAACCTTCCGAGTGAGGAATGTTTTACAAGCTCCACACTGTTCGGTTCGTGAATGAGTAGGTGTTTTGACCAAATCTTAAGCGAACAAAACTGAATCAAACGCGTTTGATCGTCTGTGCTGACATTCGAGGGTTGTTTATACACATTTTCTGTAGTCTCTCAATAGATTTGTAATCAGACAACCTTTTTTTTTTTTTTTTTTTTTTACAAAACAATATGAACATTTACGTCGGCCGTAAACGAGGTGTGTTTTTTTCCGAATCGTTTGAAGAAACGATTCAGTGACTCGCTTGTGGAGAACTGTGGCATTTATTTGCGCGTTTCAAAAATCTGAACTTGTCAAGTGAGACATTAAACTAGCTAGATATTAGGGCTGCAACGATTAATCGAACGATGTCGTGAGGCGCGTTTAGTCAATGAAGCCGGTACTTTGATTAGTAGTAAAGCTCCATCACGTGCGTTCAGTACACAGAGCAAGTAATACACAGAGCCGTAAAGCACTGACAAGCTACGCTAAAATCGCGCTCAAAATCGAATTCGATTTTGCGCGCGATTTGGCGTAGCTTGTCAGTGCTTTACGGCTCTGTGTATTACTTGCCGCTCCAGCTGAATGCACGTGATGGAGCTTTACTACTAATCAAAGTACCGGCTTCATTGACTAAACGCGCCTCACGACATCGTTCGATTAATCGTTGCAGCCCTACTAGATATCATCATGTTTTTCACTTTTTGTAATGTCTGTTTATTTTTAAAACCTTCCGAGCTAGAAGTACGATGTTTTGCAAGCTCCACACTGTTTGGTTCGTGAATTGGTGCTTTTGAACACATTTTTAAGAGAAAAAAATCGTGCACGAAAACTGAGTTTAAAGCGTTTGATCGTCTTTGCTGATATTCGTTGGATGTTTATACACAATTTCTGGAGTCTCTCGGTAGATTCGTAATCAGGCAGCTTTTAATAAACGATATTAAGACTGACTTCGGCCGTAAGCTAGGAGTGTTTTTTTGCGAATAACATTTTGAACAAACGATTCAGTGACTTACTTGTGGAGAACTGTGGCATAACGGCAAAATCACTTGTTGCTACCGACTGGTGAAACGAAGGAACCTGCTGAAAGGTCAGTGAACAAATCTTTTGATGAATTTTGCTAAACTGAGTCAAAAGAATCATTTTTATCACATTTTTAAAATTACGTTTTGTCAAAAAAATGTCTAAACATTTGGCTCTCTGATCAAATAATGAGTAACGTTATATCTGACAGGAAATTAAAGAAATCAATTTAAGTTCATTTTATTGTGCGTTTCAAAAATCTGAACTTGTCAAGTGTGACATTAAACTAGCTAGATATCATCATGTTTTTCACTTTTTGTAATGTATTTTCATTTTTAAAACCTTTCGAGCTAGAAATACGATGTTTTACAAGCTCCATGCTGTAGTATTATTTGGTTCTTGAATGAGTCGGTGTTTTGAACACATTTTTTAAGCGAACAAAACTGAATCAAAAGCATTTGGTCGTCTTTCTTGCCATTCGTTGGATGTTTATACACATTTTCTGGAGCCTCTCAGTAGATTTGTAATCAGGCAATTTTTAATAAACGATATTAAGACTTATTTCGGCCGTAAGCGAGGAGTGTCTTTCCGAATCATTTGAACAAACGATTCAGTGACTCACTTGAGGAGAACTGTGGCATGAACAATAACGGCAAAATCACTTGTTGCTGCCGACTGGTGAAACGAAGGAACCTGCTGAATGGTCAGTGAACGAATCTTTTGCTGAACTGATCCAAAAGAATCGTTTTTTGTTGCATTTTTATTCCATTTAGCCAAAAATGTAGAACATTTCATCAAATAATGAATACATCATTACTTGACAGGAAATTTGTCTGCACTTCCTTGTTGGATACAGTATTCCACACAGTAATCTATTGGATCTACTGCATATTTTGGAAAAAGCTGTAGGTCATGCAGTTCATTCTATTAAAGTGGAAGTTTTGTTAAGAGTAGTGTACTATTTTGACAGGCTGTATGTTGTTTGTGTGTGGAGTCTATAGGTTATGCTATCTGTCTGTTGGTAGTGTGTGGGTGTTTGCTGTTTCTGTCTTAGCGATATTGTGATCTTTCAGAAAAGTCAGTAAGGCGTGGAGAGTCGAATGAACCCCGTGAGCAAGTCAATATTCTGAGAAATGGAGCTAATTTCTTCCTGCAGTTCGAATCACTTTAGCACAGTCCGACTAATGAGGATAATGAGCTTTCACTGCAGTTGTGGCTCCTAGCAGGGCCGCATCCATGCACATCTGCCTGGAGATGCTCATAAAGACATTATGAATCAATGTTTGCAAAAATCTCATATATAATGTTATTTAAAAGAACACTAAGCACTTTAATTAAAAGGGCTTTGTAATTATGGCAGCATATTTGCAGCCTATTTAAGTCTATCACTTTAGGAAATGGAGCATTTTCAACAAAATACCCTGGAAATGATTTGGCAACATCTTGAAAAGCTTGTTGTCTATTTTTTTTTATTCAGAAGTATTAGTTTTGTGTGTGTGTATGTCTGTGTGTTTGTGTGTACTTGTATTCACTATGTTTTGAGGACCAAATATCCACACAAGTAAAGTAATACCAGTAAATTTTGAGCTTGTGGGGATATTTTTTAGGTTCCCATGAGGAAACAAGCTTATAAATCATACAGAATGAAGTGTTTTGAAAATTTAAAAATGCAGGTTTCTGTGAGGTGTAGAGTTAGGGTAAATGGATTGAAAATTCAGTTTGTATAGTAGAAAAACCATTATGCCTCTGGTATGTCCCTAAAATAAATAATAACATATATATATATATATATATATATATATATATATATATATATATATATATATATATATATATATATATATATATACATATATAATTTATTTAGTGAATTTTTTTGATGGATGTTAGAGTTTTAATCATTGTCATAGAAAGTGTTTTACAGTTTTGCATTTAGTTTTTTATTCATTTGTCAGTTTGTTTTTTATTTAGTTTACTTTTTTCTTAGTTATTGTATCTTTTAATTTAGTTTTAATCAAAAACTAAGCTAAACTTTAATCTAAAGTCATTTTAACTTATTTATTTATTTATTTATTTTTTTTTTTTTTTGGGAGGGCAAATGTTTTATACTTTCATTTATTCTTTTTCATTTGAAGTGTTTTATAATTTCGAATTTAGTTTTTTTTTCTTTCATTTTATTTGTCAATTAGTTTTTTATTTAGTTACTTGATTTACTTTTTAATTTAGTTTTAACCAAAATTAATTTAAACTTTTAAAAAAATTATATATTTATTAAAGTATTATTATTTTTGAAAGTTTTATAGTTAATATTTTATAGTTTTTAGATTTTGTTTGTTATTTTATTTGTCAATTTGTCCTTTATTATTTAGTTTACTTTACTTAGTTACTCTATTTAGGTATTATTTTAGTTTTAACCAAAATGAATTTTGACTTATATTTTGAACATGGGAGGCCAATGTTTTATATTTTTATTTTATATTTTGTTTGTGCAAATGTTTTGTAATTTTTATTTTTTAAACTTTTATACTTTTTATACTTTAATCAATTGCATTGTTTGTCAATTTGTTTTTAATGTAGTTTACTTTATTTAGGTACTGTATTTATTTTTTATTTTAGTTTCAACATATATATATATATATATATATAGTCAATTTGTTTTTATTAGTCGATTATTTTTTATTTAGTTTATTTTTAGTGACTTGATTTACTTTACTAACCAAAATTCATACTTAATAAATTATTTATTTATTTATTTTTAATTATTATTTATTTGATAGTTTATAGTTAATATTTTATATGTTATAGTTTTGAACATTGTTTGTTATTTTATTTGTCAATTTGTCTTTTATTATTTACTTTACTTCACTTAGTTACTTAGTTTTAACCAAAATTAATTTTGACTTATTTTTGAACATGGGAGGCCAATGTTTCATACTTTTATTTTAATCATTCTCATATAAAGTATTTTATAGCTTTAAATTTAGTATTTTTATTTTGTCAGTTTGTTTGTGCAAATGTTTTGTAATATTTATTTTTATACTGTTTTACTTTTATCAATTGCATATAAACTATTTTACAGTTTTGAATTAATTTAATTTAATTTTATTTTATTAGTCAATTTGTTTTTATTTAATTTATTTACTTATTGTATTTAGTTTTTACCAAAATTAAATTACTTTTTTTTTTTTTGGTGATTTTATTTTATTTAATTTTAGATTCATGAAATGACCCTCAATCGTCCCTCATTAAAATTTCCCCCATTTACTGTATTTTACCAGAGTTCAAGTGCAGCAGAGACCGAGTGATGTTTGGACAAGGAATGATCCGTAATGAAAAAACCACAACGGACTGAAAATGAGGAAACATGATGATGGCACAGGTAGATGAACACAAAAATGCTCAGGGGAAATAATATGTTCAAATGAGTTTATTGATCAATGAAATGGATCGTCAACAGATACATCACAAATACAGGGATACAGACAGAATGAAAAAGTATAAACATGTTTTTCAGACTTCGTTTGCTTCCTTCATTTGGAATCGTTTAACATAATCAGGATGGCGACACGATACACATGACAATGAGGATGACTGAGATTAGCACGGCTGCTAATGAGTTGGAGGAACCGAGACGTTAGTCTGGAGAATAAATGATACTGTGTCGCAAAGCAAACAGAAAACCACATCTTTGCAATAACTGTAAACATGAATCAGGGTCTAGCACCAACATGTAGCCGACGGGCGGCACGACCTTTGACACCTGACTTTGCTGAAGCTTAAGGCCTTCACAGAACACACAGGAAATATACGCGAGCCTTTAACACGTTAAACTACGAATTCATGCGCCGTCGCTACTAGTGCTACATGAGTGCGAATACATTACTCCTGCACGGACCGTCTTCAAATCAAGTGTAAATCCATGACGTCTAAAATAATAACAGCACCAAAAGATTACAGGATGACGCTCACCAGTGTAGGTCCAGTTAGCACCACAAGATCTGTCGGCTAGACAGAAAACGTTCAGAGAGAGACTAGACTCACTGTTCTTACACCAAACACACAACGACAGATTAGCTTCTTAGTGAATAAACACACGCGTCACACGCTCGGCCGTTTGATGTTTCTCTCACAGGATGATCAACTAGTCGACTAAACATACAAAAATGTTTAAATAGTAGATTTTTGTTGCAGTTCAATGGGGATAAGTTTACAGATGGAACTTTTTAGTAAATGTTTTAGAATACTGAGCTTTAGCATTTCATTTGAATTTTCAGCATGATAAAATGATCTTTCTGAAGAGTTGCATTTTATTTCACAGCTGATTCCATACAAAAATCTCCACTTTTTTAAAGATTTTTTTTTTCAAATATATTATTTTACTACTTTAATAATTAAAAAAAAAAAAAAGTTGATGTACACTACCATTGAAAAGTTTGGGGTCAATTTGTTTTTGATGTTTTGTTTGTTTGTTTGTCTTACATTTTTATTCAGTCAAGATTTATGGAAGCCCATTTTCGCCACAGAATTTAAAAAATAATTACAAAATTAAAAATGTTTTTGGCAACTTTTTAATCTCACAATTGACTCTTTTTCTCACAATTCTGAGTTTATATTTCACAATTCTTTGTTTCTTGCAATTTTGAGAAAAAAGTCTGAATTGTGAAATATAAACTCAGAATTCTGAGAATTCCTCAAGTTCCACAATTTTGAGTTTAAATCTCATAATTTACATCTCAAAATTCTGTATTTTTTCTGCCACATATTTAAAAAAAAATGTTTAAAGGTAATTGTGACTTTTTTTATCGTAAAAGTCTGACTTTCCTTCAATTGTGAGTTTGTCTCGCAGTTTTGAGAGGGAAAAAGTCAGAAATGTAATTTAAAAAAGTTGCAAGAAAACATTTATTTATTTATTTATTTTTCTGTGGCAGATTTTTTTCTTGCAATTTTGAGAAAGTCTGAATTGTAAAACCTAAGCTCTGACTTCCGATTATTATTATTATTATTTTTTTTTTTTTTTTCACAATTTTGAGTTGAAATTTCACAGTTGTTACTTTTATTTCTCAGAATTCTAAGTCTACATCTCAAAATTCTTTTTTTTTTCTGCCACAGAATAATTTTTTTTTTTTTTTAAAAAAAAGGTAATTGTGACTTTTTATCTCACAATTCTGACTTTTCTTCAATTCTGTTTGTCTTGCAATTCTACGAGAAAAAAGTCAGAATTTAAAAATAAAAAGTTGCAATGAAATTATTTCATTTTATTTTATTATTCCATGGAAGAAATCTTTTTTTTTTTTTTTAAATCAGCAAGGACATATTAATTTATGGAAGCCCATTTCCGCTGGAATTAAAAAAATATATAAAAAATGTAATTTCAACTCTTTATCTCACAATTGACTTTTTTTTTTTCACAATTATGAGTTTATATTTCACATTTCTGACATTGTTACTTGCAATTCTGAGAAAAAAGTCTGAATTGTCAAATATAAACTTGACAATTAAAATATAAAATTCTGACTTTTTTTCTGACTTTTGTTCAGATCTCATAATTATGACATTTTTTCCCCCTCAGAATAAAAGTAAAAGTTTACATCTCACAATTCGGTATTTTTTCTGCAAAAAAAAAAAAAAAAAGTAATTGTGACCTTGTTATCTAAGAATTTATATTTTGCAAATCTGAGAGAAAAAGTCAGAATTTTAAGATGAAAAGTTCCAATTGTCTTTTTATTCCATTTTATTATTTTTAATTTATTTTTATTTAGCAAGGACATTCATTTATGAAAGGCCATTTCTGCCACAGAATTAAAAAAAATAAATAAAAATAATAATATAATTCCAACTCTTTGTCTCACAATGGACTGTTTTTTTATTTCACAATTCATACTTCGTTTCTTGCAGTTTTGAGAAAGTGTGAATTGTGAAATATAAACTTGGAATTCTGACTTTTTTCTGGAAATTTTGAGTTTAAATCCCTCAGTTCTCATGTTTTTTTTTTTTTTTTCCTTCTCAGAATTTTGAATTTACATGTTACAATTCTGTTTTTTTTTCCCGCCACAGAAGGAAAAAAGCAAAAATAAAAAAGCTAACTGTGAAAAATAGGAGAAAAAATTGCAATTAACTTTTTTTTTATTTATTTTTTTTTATTCGGTGGCAGAAACAGGCTTCCATATTAATTTGATCAAAAGTGACAGGAAAGACATTTATAATGTATGTTTCAAATAAAATTCTGAAAACATTTTGAGCAGCAAATCAGCATATTAGAATGATTTCTGAAGGATCATGTGACACTGAAGACGAGTAATGATGTTGAAAATTCAGCTTTGCATCACACAAATAAATTACATTTTAAAATGTATTCACATAGAAAGCAGTTATTTTTAAAATGTAATATTATTTCATATAGAGACTCCTGTCATAAGCTTTACACACAAAATTTTACCAACCCAGTACTTTTGAACAGTAGTGTACATGCAGTCAGACAATTTTGGCCTTATGTTTGACCCTAACTAAACTGTAACTAGTCGACTAGTCATTCAAACCACCCACCGAGTGCTTGAATATGAAAATATGTAGTTTCGCACATCCCTATTATCAACACTGCTGGTCGGTTTATAGTGATTAACGTTTGAAAAACAGTCACAGACAGTAATTCGCATCATTTAGCGCTTTAATCTCTCATCTCAGCCATTATGCTTGCAGTAACCATGGCCGCAGTCATTTTGCTGAGCTAGATTTGAATTGGAACATAGATGGCAGTTTGGATGCCCGACCTGACCTCATCCGGCATGCCAGCGCTCCGACGGCCAATCAGAATGCGCAGGGGCCGCGGCTGTCTCTGTTTACTTTTGCACTTGGCGAGTTCTGAATGCCTCTGCCCACCGCCGTCTCATATGTTATGCTCGGATTTTTATCATACTAGCTATATATACTATATAACCACAGGATACAAACCACCTTTATGATACTCCATTTTCTGTATTATTTAATGATTCCTCTCAGCTGTTCAAAGCGGAGTTTTGTTTGATCGGATTCTGGGAAACTTTAAAGACCACTCATGCGAATGCGTACATACACACATACACACAGCGAGAAAGAGAGGATAGAGCCCTTACAAAATGTACTGTACGTGGTACATCGGAGGGAAATACTATGGTACTTTTGAAATATACCATGGTGCTGGAACACGTGTCATTGTATTTACACGATACTTCATGGTGCTTACAAGAATATGGTGTCCATAATACAATGGTACATAATCAAAATACCATGGTATTGTCATGTCAAAAATACTA
Organism: Labeo rohita; assembly: GCF_022985175.1. Taxonomy (NCBI): domain Eukaryota; kingdom Metazoa; phylum Chordata; class Actinopteri; order Cypriniformes; family Cyprinidae; genus Labeo; species Labeo rohita. The sequence goes on along the minus strand of NC_066892.1, from coordinate 7,006,221 downwards.
TGGTAATACCATGGTACGTTAAAAACTCAGTAGTAGTACTATGGTCAAATGATTTCATGTATAAAATAGTGCCATGGTAAAATGTCCATCATTATCAAATGTCATGGTAAAATGTCTATAATACCATGGTAGAATATCCAAAATAAACAGATGTTCAAATTACCATAGTCGTACCATGGTAAAATGTCTAAAATACCATGGTACCATGTTTAATACTATGGTAAAATATTCAATATAACATAGTAGTCCCATGGTAAAATGTTCAAAAGCCTTGTTAAAATTTCTGAAATACCATGGTACCATGTTCAGTAACATAGTACCATGGTAAAATGTCCAAAATAGCATGATATTACCTGGGTTCTATGTTCAAAACACCATGGTAGTAGCGTGGTAAAAATGTCCAAAATACCATTGTAAATAACAGTAGTAGTATCCTGGTACCACATTCAAAATATCATAGTAGTATCATGGTGCAGTGAACAAATGTCATGGTAAAATGTCCAAAATACCATGGTACCATGTTCAAAATACCATAGTAGTGTTATGGTATCATGTTTTAAATATCATGGCAAAATGTCAAAAATACCATAATATTACCACAGTTCCACGTTCGAAACACCATAGTAGTACCATGGTAAATATCATGGTATCATGTTCAAAATACCATGATATTACCTCAGTTCTTCGTTCAAAGCACCATGGCAGTATCATGGTAAAATGTCCAAAATACCATGATATTACCCCAGTTCTATAGTACGTTCAAGACACTATGCGAGTACCATGGTAAAATGTCCAAAATACTATATTACCCCAGTTCTACATTCAAAGCACCATGGCAGTACCATGGTAAAATGTCCAAAATACCATGATATTACCCCGGTTCCATGTTCAAAACTCCATGACAGTACCATGATAAAATGTCCGAAATACCATGATATTACCCCAGTTCTATAGTACGTTCAAGACAACATGCCAGTACCATGGTAAAATGTCCAAAATACTATGATATTACCCCAGTTCTACGTTCAAAGCACCATGGCAGTATCATGGTAAAATGTCCAAAATACCATGATATTACCCCAGTTCTATAGTACGTTCAAAGCACCATGGCAGTACCATGGTAAAATGTCCAAAATACCATGATATTACCCCAGTTCTACAGTATGTTCAAAACACCATACCGTGGTAGTACCATGGTAAAAATGTCCAAAATACCGTGGTACAAGGTACATTTTTGTAAGTCAAAGAAAGCAAGGAAAGTACTGCTGCAGTACCATGGCAATAACATAGTGTTCTGATATATTGTGTGGTACTAAATGATTACCACACTAAAATACTATGGTATTACCATGGTGTTTCTGTTAGTTGACAGAGCAGATGTTTATATATTCCCAGATTGAATATGTATGTATAGTAAATGTGAACAAAGCGCTAAAAGGCATTTTAATCATATACTGATTAATTTATTAAGTCTGTCAGGACGCTTCGTCCCAAACCGAGTCATGAAGTACATGAATTTGAAGAATGTCCCATTTTTTCCTTTTCTTTTTTCTTGAAACAATGAAAAAAGAAAAAAAGAAAGAAAAAAGCATCAATACAGACACACATTCAAACACCGCTTGCCAGAAACACGCATATGGTTTTCTTTAGATCACGTACGTTGTAAAGGAAACGTGCTTAGCACGGATGACAGCTTAGCACTTTAAGTACCACTTTAAAGTTGAGGTTGAGACCATTCGATTTCAAATGTACCAAAAAAAAAATTTGATCAAACATAAAAAAATGCTAATGCAAGCAAATAACTGTATGTTCGAACATCCGTTCGATGCAAAGGACCGATCATGAGTCAGACTGCAAGACATGAACCCAACTGAAAGTTCCGACTCTGATCCTTCCGTAGAAGCTTCCGATCACAAGCAATGGTGAAACATTACATGATATATCCTTGATTTTCTTCTCGGTTGATAATAAAGACACAGGACTGGATGTGAAGGCTTGCATACACTTTGAATCAAGCGCTGTCCTGAGTTGCTCTGGTGGTTCTGGTTCATACGTCAAGGTTCTCGGATCCCATCCAGACCTAAAAACAAGGCAGTCCGAAGGAGATGACATGCTCGGTCTCGAACAGCAACCTTTCGGAAAAAGGGAAGAAACGAATTCTCAAATCTCTGTCCGTGTAAACACGACCAAACGAGCGAGCGATAAGCACGATAAACGGTTCAAGCGCTTCCAATTCTACCGCCGGACGGAGAAAAAAAAAAAAATCATTGCAGTGGCTTGGTCTTCCCTCTGTTTTGACTGATATGTTAGGCAGAGGTTAAGGAGTCCGGCCCCGTTCCAGCGGCCCTGCAGCGCGGCCCCTGGCGAAAATGAGGTCTCGAATCGATCTCGAAGGGAGCAAAGCAATATTGCACTGCCGTTCCGACAGGACAAACGAAGCGGTGCTTAAAAACAAACGAAGAAACGGAAACAAAGCAAACACAATCCATAATTAAGGCTATTAAAAATATTGCAGAATATTTTGGCCCCTGTTTTTGAGACAGACTGCCACAACAGTCAAAACTTCCCTCTCTACATACCACTGCAAAAATATTTAGCGCAGGGAGGGAAAAAAGTACGTATAGAAAAGAAAAAAATGTTAAAAGAAGAAAAAAGATCCTCTTTGGAGTCTTTATTTGGTTTGGGATGCTTTAAAGGGAATCGTAAATGTTTTGGAAATAAATAAACAAACTGGAGCCAAGCGAAAATTCGGAAAGTAAAAAAAGCGACTCCTGGCGACATTTTCGTTAATTTTTTTTCATTTTCAGCGTGCACTTGTAAAACCTAAAGCGATTTCCACGTCGAACAGTGGCACTGGAATGGCGCAATGCGCCGTGGGATCCTTGCGATCCCGCAAGCCTCCCGCAAGTCCTACAGCGGGTGCACCGGGAGCCAATGGGACAAGAGAAGGGAGTTTTGGAGGGAAATGCGCCCCTCGTCTCCTGGAGGGGGGAATCAAAGCAAAGGCCCTCGCCGTTCTCCTTGGTCGAGAGCCAAAATCCGCAAGTTTAGGGTGTTTACGCCACCGTTTCTCGTGGCCGCGTGACTCACACCCACTCCTGCATGGAGCGTTTGCAGTACAGTATGTGTCGGGGCGTCCCCTTCCTCTTGAACTGAAAGACGGTGTAGATCAACACCAGCAGGCAGAGCGCCAGGATGCAGGGGATGACGATGGCGATGGCTTTGACCGTGCTGGCTTCATTGTCCAGTTTGATCACGACGTCCTCGTCCTCCGTCGGCTGCGTGTCGGGGTCGATGGGCGTCAGGTCGCAGCCCATGAAGTCTTTGAGGATGGAGCGAGGGTAGCCCGGCTCCACCCGCAGCCTGTGGTTGTTGAACTTCCAGTACTCTTTGTCCTTGTAGAAGTAAGTGAAACCTGCAAAGCATCATTAGATTGTTAACTGTGCATGTTCTTTTACAGCTGTTTCTACATTTTCGATCACTTTTGCAGTCATCTAATGCTTGCTTAAACTAAATCTTGTTAATGTTAACTATAATCGTTAGCAAAATATCTGTTTTTCATACTGTGCATTATAATACAGTGATGCCTAAATTCACTTTGCTTTTAAAATAATTCACGGTAAAAAAAAAAAAATTATTTTTAAATATATTAACTAATAAAAAAGTAAACACTTTATTTTAGCTGCAGTAGCTATAAAGGGCAACATTTCTCTCATTTTCATTTTCACATGCTAAAATTCAAATTAAATCTGAAATAAAATGATTAAAAACTGTACAGACACGTTAAAAAGCTAATAAAAATGACAAAAATGCACAAAAGAAAATTAATAAAACAACAAAAATTAAATTGAGAACAAAAAATATAAAAACGAATTAAAATAATAAAATTTAAAAAAAAATTATCAATAGTTTCTTTTGTTAATATTGATCATTTTTGTAATTTTTTTTGTAAAAAATAAAATATATTAATGTTCATGTTTGTTTATAAAGTTTGATTTGACACATTGCCTTTTGTCATCACCTTTTAAGATATATGAAGCATTTTCTCCTTCTTTGTACTGACTTTTTTTTTTTTTTTTTTTTTTGTAGTCCAAACCCTGACCAGACCTGTAATCTATTTTTTGGGTTGCACCCCACAAGTTCAGGCCTGCTAGCATAGACATTAAGCCATGGTGCATATGTGGGGATGCAAGTTCCAATAAGCGATTAATCCTGATTTCATATCTCCCCACTAATTTCCTGTCACCCTCCACTAAATCTGTTAAATAAAGATTCTAAATCCTTAAAATAAAAATGTTCCAGACTCAAACAGGGGCTTAGTGTGATCTAAAAAAGTGTTGATCTGAAAGGCTTATCGTAAGACCACAGGTTATCGTAACATCAATACCTGCATTAAAACTGGACTAGAGCAGAGAGAAAAAAATGCTATTCTTTCCCATCTCCCCATGATCGGCTGGCCATGATGACACATAATTAGGGTCAATTTTCTCAACTCTGTCTCGCCCACAGAGGCCTTTTGGTTAACATGCAGAGACGGGGCTGAAAGAAAGCCCACAATCACTTTCAAAGTGTGGTTAGCCAAACAATTTCCCTGGAATATCAATCCACCCTTCACGCTCAGATGAGCGCCTGCGTCCACGGGCAAACCTGGCAGCGGGGCTGGGTACAGATGGCTTGTGCGTGGCTGTCGACCTGCGCGCCTGCAGCTACGGACTGAACTCATGCAAGACGTCCCCACCCCGAGACCTCCTGCTAGAGACGTTCACACTCGTACAACCTTTCAGAACTTGGTTTTTGTGCGGAATAAAAATAGGCCAGTGTAAACCAGAATGACTCTGAATTAAACTGCTTCATAATGGACACGCAATATAATATCAAACGCTGCATGGTCTGTTTGTAGTTTAAATGAGTAAGCTAACGAGTCTTTATTTAAGTTTTGTTTGTTTAGAATCTTTGATGGTTTGCTTTTTATGTTGGTCTCAAATTGGGTTCTGCCATTGTTGCCTTTTTCAGAATGTAGTGGAGAAATGACAGGAAATTATAGGAAGATGGTGAGGCCATGAGGTTTGGAACTGTTGCAAGCTGGATTCAAACGTGTGTTGCCTGCATGAGCACCACTAGCTGATTCTACTTAAAATACCAGGTGATGGTCTTGTTAAGGAGTTAGTTAGCTTAAAATGAATATTTTGTCACCATAAATGTGATCCATGTGACTTGTGTCCAAGGGCAGAACGGAATTAAATATTGCTGTGTTTCTTACACAAAGCTATTTTAGGACTATTTGCAGAGCTTTTATGTCATTTTTGCATTTTAAAAGCATCCCAAATAGAAGAAAAAAAGTCTTGTGTAACGACATGAGGGTGAGGAAGTGATTAAAATTTTGATTAAATTTTTAAGTTCGGCATAAAAAAAAACCTTGTTAAAATGGCCAACAATATAAACTAGATTGGAAGATTACTTAAAAAATGTATTGCAGTATAGTATTTTGTAAATTTTATATTCATTTTAAGAAAAAATAATATAATAAAAATTTATAAATATTATAAATGTAAAAAAATTTACATTTTATGTGTGTGTGTGTGTGTGTATATATATATATATATATATATATATATATTTAAGTTGTTAGAATATAGTGGAGAAACGACAGGAAATTATGGGAAGATTGTAAAGGCATGAGATTTGGAAATGTTGTAAGCCGGACTCAAACCTGTGTCGCTTCATGAGCACCACAGAACTAACCACTAGCTGACAAAATTCTACTTAAAATACTAAGTTACTGTCTTATTAAGGAGTTAGTTGGTTTAAAATGAATATTTTGTCACCATAAATGGGAGTTTGAAATGACATGAGGGTAAGTGATAAATTTTTTTATTGAATTATTAACAAGTTTGACATTCATAACCTTAATAAAAACATAATAAAAATATATATTTAAATTAGAAATTATGTTACAAATATTACAGTACAGTGTTTGTAAATTTATATAAATAAATAAGAAAATATTTATTGTATCAAAATAATATATAAAAATGATATTTAGCTGACAAGATTCTACCTAAAATACCAAGTTATGGTCTTATTAAAGAGTTAGTTGGCTTAAAATGAATATTACGGGTTTGAAACGACATGAGTGTAAGTTATTAAAAATTAAAAATTTTGATCGCCATAAAAAAAATTATCAAATGGCCAAAAACCTAAACTAGATTGGAAGATTACATAATAAAAAATATAATAATATATAAAAATATATAATACAGTGTTTGTCAATTTATATAAATTCAAAAAAATATATGATTCATTTTTAATTCATTATTTATTATAATAAAATTATATTTGGTCTTTTTAAGGAGTTAGCTTAAAATGAATATTTTGTCTCCATAAATGTGACAAAAAAACGTTTTAAGGGTAAAAACGACATGAAGGTGAGTAAGTCATTAAAATTTTGATTGCATTTTGAAGTTTGTAATAAAAAAACTATGGCCAACTAGATTACATAATAAAAAAATATAATAAATTATTAATTATATTATAAATATTACAGTACAGTGTTTGTCAATTTATATAAATATTATTAAATATTATTATTAAATAAACACTATCAGAAAAAAAATCTATTTTAGATTTTTACGTTAACAATGCAATCAATATTGTCTATATTAAAGCCAAGTTTGTGTTTTTATGCATTTTACATTTATTCCAAAATAATAACTCAAGGCAGTAACAATTTAAACAATATATTTTATTTGTGAACTTATGTTCTGCTATTTTTTTGTTGTTGTTAACTTTTTAGTGTTTTTTCCTTCCATTTTTTGGATCACAAGTCATCACAGCTCAGTAAATATTGGTCACAGACATGGAGACAAAAAAAACCAAGTGATTTGTACACTTTCTGATGTTATATTTTGTAATATTGCCATAATATTTGAATTTTTTCTCATCTAATATTTTTTGTCTCCTGGAGAAATTGCCAGTTATATATATATCCAGGAGAAATATATATATATATATATATATATATACATATACATAAATAGGAAGCATACCGTTAGCTTTATCCACAAACGCTCCTTGCGGAGAATCTGGAACACCCTTCCATACAGTGATGGACTTGGGATAACCAGGATCTATCATTTTCAAGTCTTCATTATATCTCCAATACCTGCATATAGATAAAGAGAGAAAGTTAAAACACACATGGCCAAGCACACATACACACAGACGAACGCTCGCATGCTGTGCACATACCTATCTCCTTTGAAGAAGTAGGTCTTGGCCACGTCCTCCCACCAGACGGCTGTCTCTATACTCTGAGCTGGCATGCCGTTTCCAAACATCGAGATGTCCTGCGGGTAGCCAGGCTGTAGCATTGTGTCCTTGAACACCCAGAACTGTTTGCCTAGAAAAAGCACGAGAACAAAGGAGAAATCAGGAGATTACAGTACTCAGCTCAGAGAACGTTCAGTGATTTAGCTCAATCAAAGAGGGAAAATGTAAATCATGGTTTCTAGAAATTCTTTATGGCTTGCTGATTTGTTCAAGCGTGGCTTAACATACCACTGAGGGGTTTGTTGGTTTTAGACAATATGTTATTGATTGTATATTGTGATGATTTTAATGCGCTTTTTAGTCGGCCGTTACATTTCCTAAAATCTGTGTTAGCAACTGTCGCGATTTCTTCCTGCAATGTTTGAGTTTGAGTGTTGATGATAAAGCCTTTATATTGGTTTCTTTAGTGAATGACGGTGAGGACATTATGTCTTGATTGATTGTACTGTATTTTGTTGCATACTTTATTAATCATAATGGCTTTTTGGTTAAAACATTTCAAACTATTTAACAGAAAATACATAAATACATGTACATTATAAGAAAAAAAAATAGTCCATTGAGAACATTACAGTAAATATTTATTTATTTATTTATCTCTACGTTTTACACTATTTAAATTAAAGGCAGTGTAATTATTTCTAATTATTTTATATATTATTTTATTATTATTATTGCTATTTTTGTAATGGACCTGGTACAGTAAAAATTATAATATAATACAGTAATTAAAGATAAATATTATAAATAAAAATACATATACATATTACAGTAAATGCAGCATTACAGCAAATACATGTATAAATATATATTTTATTTAAAATACTTAATTTATTAATTTTTAAAAATGTTAAAGACAGTACTGCCTTAATACAGAAATATGTTACAATACTTATTAAAATTAATAATAATTATTATATATTTATATTTTTACTATTATTATTATTAACATAAGTAAAATAAAAAAATAAGTAAAATGTAATTGTAATTCATTGTTAATGTAATACAGTAATTTGAGTTAAATATTATAAATAAAAATACATATTACAGTACAGTAGAATACTTTATGCATTTGTTTGTTTATTTTAATTTTTGTAAACGGTTTAAATTAAAGAAAGTACTACCTTAATATATAAACACTATACAATACCTATTAATAATTATTATACATTTCTATACTTATTTTATTTGATTTTTCTTTATAATATTATAAAATAATATTATTACAACAACAATAATAATTACTATTATTATTATTATTATGAACTTATACAGTAAACATAATATAATACAGTAAATAGTTAAATATTATAAATAAAAATATATATACATATTACACTAAATACAATAATACAGCAAATACATGTATAAATACATATATTTTATTTAAAATACTTTGTATTTTTATGTATTTTTATTTTTTTAACTGTTAAATTCAAGTCAGTACTACTTTAATATCTAAATACTTTACAATACTTATTAAAATGATTATAAATTTATATAATTTTGTTTTATCTATTTTTATATTATAAAACAATATAATTACAAATGATTACTTATACAGTAAAAATATTATATAATACAACAGTTAAATATAAATAAAAATACATATACATATTACAGTAAATACAGTGTTACAGCAAATACAGGTATAAATATACATTTTATTTAAAATATATATAATTTTCATTTATTTTAATTACTTTCATTTTAAATTAAATACATAATGTATAAATACAGTTTTAAATTGTATTATTAGTATTATTATATATTTGCAATGCAGTAATGATTTTTCAATATTATAATTAATCAATGTTCCTAATGGACATGTACAGTACAGAAAATATAACATATATTATATAAAATATAATGTATATCTATATATAGCCGTAGTACCACCTTATGCACATTTATCCAATGGAAGAACTTTGTATAGGTAACATAATTGTATTTCCTGTTTGTGCCGGTGAAATTTGCCTAGAATCACTAATAATCTGACACTGAGGTTATTGATACGGAATCCCCTAATATTTACATCATTTCCAGATAAATGTCTTTTTCTGCAAAACCAAACATTCAATTTCACAGTTCAGGCACTTCCTGTTTGCCTTTAATTACGCCGAGCAGGCCTTTGGCCACGCGTCCGCCACTGTTACTCAGACCTGACATGTTAATGCCTTCACTTTAAAATGTCAGTGTGCTTTAGAGGCGCTGGAGGAGGAGGAGGAGGGAGGAGAGCAGGGGCACAGCGCTGACCCTCTGAGCTCAGGAAACATGTCGGCAGCGGGCCGGGTTAAGGGCTGTCGAGGTTTGTTTGGAGTCTGAAGGGTCAGAGGAGGACAGGTCCGTCATTTTTCCCTCTGGAGGAGGAAATGCCTGTCACGTCACCTGGGTCGTTCTCATGGCCCTCTCAGCGGGGTCAGGCGTCTCTCTGTGCCAAACGCCGGGGCCGAAGAGTGCGAGAGAGATTGCCGCAGACCCCTGGAGCCTGGTATGCGTGTTTGGTCATTTATGTCTGTGTTTTGTCAGTGATTGTGCCAGTATGTTTGTGAAAGTCAAATTGCAGGATTTCATTGTAAATGTTGGCTTGAGGTCAACGCTATCCAGAAACGTCCAGATTTGGCCATGCTTTCTGACCTACTTAACTGCTCAGAGGTCAGTGTAAGCGATCCTCACGCTGTGCTGCTTTCTACCGGCAACGAGTGTGAAAAAATGTGTTTATTTGCTTCCACATGGACCACACACACTGTATACGAGCCCACTGGAAGGCAATCACAAACCTGATGAGTTTATAAGCTCAATTAAATTACCTCAACATTCAATTAAATAATTTCTCATCAAAGCTATTAAACTTTCTTATCTGAATGTTTAAAGCTTGTTTGTTTAATAAAATATATATTTATATTATTATTTCTTTTTTGTTTGTTTGTTTTGTTTGCATATTTACTTTTATAGTGTTTTTCACCATCTCTGTAGTTTGTGACTTTTGAGTGTATTTAATAGTGTTTTTATATGCTTTGATTCACAGTACTATATTAATCATAATGGCTGTTTAGTTATAAAAAACACTAAATAAACATTTTAAGCCATTTCCCATTTTTTTTTTTTATACAAAACATATTTGATAAAAATTATAAATAGTCCACAGAGAACATTACAGTAAACATTTATTTATTTATTTATTTTACATTCCCTAAATTTCTAATTAAAGGTAGTACTACCATAATATATAGTTTGAAAGCAGCTCTGTAAATAAATAACCTAAAATAATAGTATATTTAAATTATTATTATTATTAGTAGTAGTAGTAGTAGTAGTAAATTATTACACGTCAGTAGTAAAATAGTAGTAAAATAATAATCTATAGAAATTATTATATATTAGTAATAATAACATTATTAGTATTATTATTAATAATATTATTATTGTTATTAATAAATCATATTACTACATATAAATAATGTAGTATTACAATTACATAATTTATATGTAATATAATTTGTATAATTTATTGAAATGATTATACATTAGTATTAACAACAACAACAATACTACTACTACTACTACTACTACTACTACTACTACTACTAGTAATAATAACAATAACTTAATGCAACCTAAAAATAATAATTCATAATTTTCATTGTCATTAAAATGAGAATAATAATTATTATTAATAAATTATTACTACTACTACATCATTTATATGTATGTAATATGTATAATTTATAGAAATGATTCTATTAGTATTATGAATAATTTGAATTAAATTAAAATTAAATTATTTTCTATTATATTATAACATATTGTTATTATTATTCAAAGTATATAGTGTTATTGTTATATTTTTAGTAATAACAATTAATTACTACTAATACATCATTTATAATTTTATTTAATAATATGACAATATTATAAAAATAATCTAATATAATATTTATAGATATTATATTTGTATTATGTATACTTTTAATGAAATTTATATTAAATTATTTTCTAAATATAATATACTGTTATTGTTAGATGTATATATTACTATTATTGTTGTTCTTAAAATAATAATAAACTTAATACTACTACTACATGATTTATAATTTATAACAATAATTTATAATATAATATTTTTAGAAATTAGAATATTATATATTTATATTTATAGAAATGTGAATATTTTAATTAAATTACTTTCTTTTTATTAAATTATTTGTTAATATTATTATATTTCTATATTATTATATATAGTTTTAAAATATTTTGTTATTTAAAATATGCAAAAAGTGTTACTAATTATTATAAATAATACTAATTATTATAAATTTGTATAATTATTACTGTATGTCAGCTATTGTTCATTTCTTTTTCTCCTAAGGAATTTAAAGAGAAACGTGCTGAAGCCCATTTTTGCTTTAGAGTAGAAAATCAAAAGGTAAATTTGACTATATCTCACAATTTTAGGAATTTTAGGACAATAATCTGAGACAGAGTTGATGCACAAAGTGCACAATCAAACACACCAATACATGGAAACAACTGGTAATTGTTCCATCCATCCATAATTCAATTATCCCTTTCTGATCTGATATTGGAGATGTGAGGTGTGCAGGCAAATAAATAATTAAGATGACAGACATGGTGGGCTAAAAAGGTTCATTAGGCTCTCTGAACACGGGAGACCATTTGTCTAGTTGTCGAGGAACAAAAGCGTGTGGAAAACTGCTGTGTTTGTGTAGGAGTGTGTGTGTATTTGTCATTATCTCATTTGGCTCTGCCTCGTCTTTTCCTCTTTTCAACTCTCTTTCTCTCACACACACACACTCTCGCTCTCTCCCCATAAGAAAAATATAGCTCTATATATTCAGGCCTGATATTTTCTACAAGATTATACTGAAATGTACTGTTTTTCTCAGTTACACATGGAGTATGAATGTACAGTACTTTACCTGTGTACCATGTCATTTCAAATAATATTTAAATAATATCAGAATTTAACATAAATATTATTTAAATTATTGCATACAATTTTGTAGTAGTAATGGTAATGATAACTTCAGTGTAGTGTTTTATTTAAAATTATTTATAATATAACAATCAAATAATATTTAAATAATATCAGAATTTAACAAATATTATTTACATTTCTATATAAAGATTATAAAACTCAGATTATGTAATTTATATAGATATAAATTATTACATAATATTTTGTAGTGGTAATGATATCTTGGTGTATTGTTTTATTTTAGTTACTTAATATTATTTATAATATAACAATCAAACAATATTTAAATAATATCAGAATTTAATGTAAATATTATTATTTAAATGTGTATATATAGATTATAAAACTCAGATTATGTAATTTATATAGATATAAATTGTTACATAATATTTTGTAGCAGTAATAATAATGATAACTTCAGTGTATTTTACTTTAATTATTTAATATTATTTATAATATAATAATGATGTTATAAGAAGAAGAAGAAGAACTATTATTATATGAATTTTTATTTTAAAAATATTATCAACATAACTAGAATTATTTTTAAGTGGTCTAATTATTATTATTGTCATCATTTTATTTAAAATTCATTATAATTTTAATTTATTGATCATATTAAATACTGCAACATTTGTACATGATTGTAACTTTGTACAATAATTTCTTTTGTAAATTATTATATTTTAAAATATTTAAGTATAAATATTTACATATAAATATATAAGTATACTTTGAAAATCATTTTAAATAATGTTTTTTGCATTACAGTAATAAGGATTGGTCTCATTTGTGATAATAATAATAATAATAATAATTACTAATATATTAATTACAAAACAAAAATAAATAATTATAATAATAATAATTATATATATATATATATATATATTCGTACATGATTATTTCCTTTCAATTTTGTGCAAATATTACCCATGTTCTTGGCAGGTTTTGTGACATTCACCATCACAGACTCACAGTCACCTGATGAACTCCTAACGTTTTTATATTCAGAGGCAAACTGCCGCCCGCTCCAGTAAAACAGTGTAGATAAACCTGTGAAAGCCCTACAGCAGTTGACCTCTCTGTAGAAACAAGGTTAAGTCTCATCTTCACGCCGTTCCCTCACTATCTCTGAACTCAAGTCGCCTCTGACGCTCGTAAACAAACTGCGCTGAGGTACGCTGATCTGATGTGTTAAAATCCTACCTTTGAAGAACACAAATTTGCCCTTGCTGTTCTCATAGACGGCATCGATCTTGGGCGGCAGACCTCTCCAGAAGACATTGATGAGCATGGGGTAACCGGGCATCACGGTGTTATCTCTCACCCTCCAAAACCAATGGTCCTTCATGAGAAAAGATACAGAAATAAAGAAACATTAGCTGTATGGCACATTTCAGACGTATCCCATAAGGCTTTGCGTGTTGTTTTCAAGTCTTTAGAAGTTTTGTCTTGTAAACAGCAGCTTTTCATTTGTTTACAAGTCATTCTTTTTAGGACAAAAAAACTATATTTTATAAATAACTCAAACCCAAAATGGGAATAGTTGGAGTTGTGGCATCCTGGCCTTCACCTACTGCCGTTTGGCCACAGCTGCTCTCACTTCCAGCTCTGGAAAATCCCGCGTCACACATCTACAGCTTTGATGCCACTGCTTTGATGTCTCCAAAGCTTGTTTAAACATTGGTGGCAGAACAGACAATATCTCTGTCATCGCTCAGTGGTGGCCGCAACAATCGTTCCCTCCTGGGAAGCTCCTGCTTATGAGTCTAGAAATCAAAATTTATAAAATAGACACTGTGGGCAATTTCATATGTTTCTTTCTCTCTTTTTCAGTTCTCGGCAGACGCGGGAGGCGTTTTAGTCGCAGTGAAGAGCAAAGGATGCACATTAGGTGTGTAACTGATGTTTATCTGTGTGTTTTTATCATTTTTGTGCTGCCAGAGAGGATGATGGGAAATCAAGCCTGTCGCCTCTTCTGCCAAGCTTCATCTCCATTCATTCCAAACCTGTATGACTTTTTACGTAAAGTACTATTTTTTGCATTGCAGGAATGAAAATGGATCTCAGGTGTGCATATAACATTTTAAAGACTATATAATATTATATATCATAATTTAAATAATATATATTAATATAAAAGAAATAATATATAGTAAGTAATTTAAATGAATCATTTCAATGTAATATTAGCGCATGTAACATTTTAAATAGTATATGATATTATTTATTAATAATTCAAATATAATATATTAATATACAAGCAATAATATATAGTAAATATTTACATTTTAATAGTTTCAAAGTAATTAAAAAATAATTAATATATGTAACATTTATCTCTATTCATCCCAAACCTGCATGACTTTTTCCATGCATTTTATGTTCAGCATATCAGAACATAAAATGCATTTTTTGCATTGCAGGAATGAAAATGATCCCATATTTGTGCATGTAACATTTGAAATAGTATATATTATTTATAATAATTAATATATGTTAATATACAAATAATAATATATAGTAAATAATTAACATTTTAATAATTTTTATGTAATTAAATAATTAAATAAAATGTAATGTAATATTTATCACTATTCATTCCCAACCTGTACGACTTTTTTTTTCCATATGCTGAACATAAAATGAATTTTTTTGCATTGTAGTAATGATAATGTATCCCATATTTCTAACATTTCAAATAGTACATAATACTATTCATAATATTTAAATATGTTAATTTAATTAATAATAGTCAGTAATTTAAATAAAAATATATTTTTATAATTATATAAATGTAAATAAATAATAATATTCAATAATACAAAGTACAGATATTTTAATAATATATGTTAATTTAATTAATAATACATAGTCAATAATTTATATATATATATATATATATTTAAATATAATAAATATATATTATATTTGTAATATTATTAGAAATAATAATATTCAATAATAGATAGATATAGAATAACAGATAGATTCAAGTAAATTGTTATAATTATTATTAAATATTGTAACATTTCTGCATGATTATTAGTAAATGAGACCTAATGCGATTTTGTACAATGTTATTTATAATATTTTTAATTTATTAATTTAATTTAATTTAATTAATAATATATAATCAAATATATAACAAATATCAATATAACAAATATATTGCATTTATAATATATTATGAATAGTAATATTCAATAATAAAAAGAAATGATGCAATAAAGATTTTCTTCTTCTTCTTCTTCTTCTTCTTCTTCTTCTTCTTCTTCTTCTTCTTCTTCTTCTTATTATTATTATTATTATTATTATTATTATTATTATTATTATTATTAAATACTATAACATTTCTGCATGATTTTTAGTAAATGAGACAATGTGATTTTGTACAATACAGTAATATACCCTGGGAAGTAAAATAACTTTAATGTCAGAAAAGGGTTTTCTTGGTTCTCATATTTGTACATGTTATAATTTAAATAATATATTATGTAATTAATATATAATAACATGTAATATTACATCATTTAAATATCTTATGTACATTTATTTGCATCATACATATTATTAAAATGTTTATATTAAATATTATTATATTATTAAATATATATTTATAATATTGTTTTATTATGAAATGGATAAACAAGTAGCATTTTATGCCAAGCAATCTCTATTTGTCCATTCTATGTTTTTTTTCTTCTTTCGAACATATTTATATTGTGTCGTGTAGCACAGCTGGAACGCGATAGTGACCAATCAGCATCCAGAACCACATCTTTTTATATTTTTTATGCAATTTTGAG
This sequence comes from Labeo rohita, assembly GCF_022985175.1. Classification (NCBI taxonomy): domain Eukaryota; kingdom Metazoa; phylum Chordata; class Actinopteri; order Cypriniformes; family Cyprinidae; genus Labeo; species Labeo rohita. The sequence goes on along the minus strand of NC_066892.1, from coordinate 6,990,081 downwards.
ATATTTCGCTGTGCACAGTAAGTCTGTTTCACCAGGCCTGTAACTCTCAGATGCAATTGAACGGCAAGTTTGAGCATAACATATGGCTCAAAGATGACAACTCCATTATTCTTCAAGCACACATTTGCTTCTCCTGACTAATCTTATGTAGCCAATTGAAGAATGTAATTTGACCATCAGTATCTCGAAAACTGAAGACGTCCTTCATTTTATCCTGCAGTAAGGAATTCAGATGACACTTCTACAGCCTGTTCCTCGCTGACAGCGTTTTGCACTTGATTATAAAGATGTCACTCTTCAGATTTTGCGCCACTGTTGATTCCTCGTTCCCTCTCACAAAAATCTTACATTAGCATTCATTTTAACTGTAATTTTAATTTAAGTTTTAGTATTTTTGATGTTTCTCGTGTGTTTATTGTTTCGTTTTGTAAAGAGCGGCGTTTGCTACGGCGGATATCAGTAATAGTCGTCCTTTGGTCTATAACTTGTCCCATACTGACTTGAATAACACCTCAAATTTGACACACAGCAACAAAGACAGTATTATGGCTGTTTTTCATTACTTGTATACACACTCCTACTCTTCCTCATCCATCTCTTACCAGCCTCCTCTATCCCAGAACCAAAGAAAAACAAACAGATTTGACTGGCACTCTGTAATCACAGGGAAGCCCACACACACAACAGTGACCTATGCACAACAAGTAAACGCCTGGTCCCTAGACGCTCCACGTTCATCTGCATTTCATTTGGCTATGAGAGAAGACACACCGTTGTGTCTGAATGAGTGAGAAATGACAGTGATTTTCAACCTTTTTTTATGTATTATTAGAATTTTATTCATTTATTGATTGAAAGGCCATCCTAAAACTGGCACATAAAAATATTTCTTAATAAGGGCCATTATTAATATTTGAGAACCAATAATATTGATGATAATTAATTATAACTGAGCAAATCAGCATATTGGAATGATTTCTGAAGGATTTGACAATCCTGAAGACTGATTAATGATGGAATTCGGCTTTATATCACAGGAATACATTTTATTTTTAAATATATTAAAATAAAAAAGTTACTTCAAATTGTAATAATATTTAGCATTTTTACTGATTTTATTGTATTTCTGATTAAATAAGTACAGCCTTAGTGCACTGAAGAAACAAAAAAAAAAAAAGAAAAAGAATAAGAAAGAAATTTCTTATGCTCATCAAGGCTGCATTTATTTGATTAAAAAACTGTAGTATCATGAACTATTTCTACAACATGAAACAATGGTTTCTATTTTAATATACTTTCAAATATAATTTATTCCTGTGATGCAAAGCTGAATTTTCATCAGCTATTACTTGTCTTAAGTGTCACATGATCCTTTAGAAATCATTCTAATATGCTGATTTTTTATTAGAATTATTAGTGTTGGAAACATTTGTGCTGACAAATGTTTTTTCCCCCCATTTTTTGGACCTGTGATAGTTTTTTCAGGATTCTTTAATGAATAAAAGGACAGTATTTATTTAAAATATAATTTTATCAATTTCAATTATCAATTTAACACATCCTTGCTGAATATTTTTTTTTTTTGTATTTTTAAAGAAAGAATACAAAATTACTGACCCCAAACTTTTGAATGGTCGTGTAGACTGTTAGAAAAGAATTGTATATATTTATCAATATATTTACTTATTCATAAATTTATTATGCATTATACCATATATATATATATGTATATATATATATAGTATTATTTTTACAATTTATTATTATTATTATTATTTTATTTACCAATTGGTAATTGTTTATATATTTTGTACATTTAAAAATAAATGAATATATATGATTTATAAAGATTTGTATAATAAATATAAATATTTTTATATTTATTTATTTAGAGATTCATCATGTATTACATATATTATATTTTATTATATTTATTATTTAATATATATTAATATATATAAATAAATGTGGTTCTTTTTTACTTTTTAAGGAAAACAAAAGAATCGCAGGTTCCAGCAAAATATTAAGCAGCACAACTGTTTTCAACATTGATAATAAATCAGCATATTTAAATGATTTGTAAAGAATCATGTGACAATGAATACTGAAGTAATGTATCTGATGCTGAAAATTCAGCTTTGATCAAAGGAATAAATGACATTTTAATATATATTAAAATAGAAAAACCTTATTACACATTGTAATAATAATTCACAATATTAACATTTTTTCTGTATTTTTGATAAATTAAACGCAGGCTTGATAAGCATAAGAAACTTATGAAGATCTTACTGATCTCAAACTTTTGAACGGCAGTGTATTCATTTGCATCAAGTACCAATTTACCGAATAATTGGACTTGGAAAGGTCTCATTTGACATTCTGACACTTAAGACCTTCAAATGTGGGCTATATCTGTTACAAAGGTGGTTGTGTGGGGTTGCACGAATTTTGGAGCTTAAAAAATGGGTCACGGAGCAAAAATGTCTTTATTCTGTAAGAAAGAGAGCCTTATGTGACCCTCCGTACTTTCATTTTTTGGAACAGTCACTCTCAGAGAGACCATTATCTGGTACAAGTTGGACTGTCTTCATTTTTAAAATCTCTTTAATTTAGCTGTGTAACACAGAGGAGTGAAATGTTAAATATAATGTTATAGTACAAGATGAAGTGGTAGGAAGCACACGCTGTTCACTTATTAGAATCAGAGCTTCAGAACTTCTTTTGATTCAATGAGAAAGAGCTTTAGACTTGAGAGACTTAAATCAGTGTCATTTCTGGTTCATTTAAGGGTCATTAATTGTTCATGTAATCATTAAAAGAGGAATAGGAAATTTCTCATATCTCCCAGCCTTACAGCTTGATTAATTTAGATGTCGGAAAACGATCAATGACATTTGATTTGATTTCACTAATGTTTCTATTTGATTTTGCAGGGCAAAACAGTAAGTTATGAAAGCTCAGAGGATGTGAATACAGGTTTAGCCTCTGTAACAGCATTGATGCAGACTGTAACAGCCAGCCAGTACTGAACAGAGGGATGTGTGTGGGGAGATGGAGGGATGGAGAGATGCACTGGAAAGATGAAAGCACCGTGAGCAGTGTGGTGCTGGACAGGTTGAGAGCTCGCTGCTGGGAGATCGGCCTCTATCTCTCTCTGTTTCACAGTCTACAGATCCCTCACCGGACTGTGAAACTCTCCTCACAGGACTGGACGGAAGAGATCTGTCACCGGGCACAGACTTAAACCGCATCAAACAGCAGCACTCAGGAGACGGCCAGTCAGTCGAGTGAGTGAGACACACTCTCCTACACTTCACACACACATACTTACTATAGAGAGACAGAGGGAGGGGAGGGAGGAGGGAACTGACTGTTTATATTACTGGAGAAATGATAGAGAACAAAGTGTGCTTTTATTTACATTTGAAGAAACTGTACCTACGGGGTTTAGAACATTTTATTAAGAGAATTAAAAACCAGCTTTAAAAATATCATATTTTATACTTACATTATCAGTTCTTTATATTGCATTTTTATTCAGAATACATTTTTTTAAAAAAACTTAAATATTTACATATTTTTATTTATTCATAGATGCATCTTAGATTAATATATAATATTTGAATAATTAAAAAAATCTATCTATTGAGATATATATATATATATATATATATATATATATATATATATATATATATATATATATATATATATATATATATATATATATATTTGTAATTATAATTATATTATAATCAGATATTTATTTTAATATGCATTTTAATAAATATAATTATTTAAAAAATATGTATATTGCATTTTTATTATTAATAAATTATTTAAGAAATATTAAATATTTATTTAAAGTGTTATTTTTAAAGACCAATTGGTAATTTTTTACATTTACAAATATATAAATATTTATTTATTCATAGATTTATTATGCATTACATAGCATATCATATTTATTTAATATATATAATTTTTAATTTTATAGTTTTCTAAACTCTGTAAACCTATGGGTGAGAATTTTATTTTGAGAATTTAAAAAAAACTGTTTTAAAAAGGTCATATTTTATATTTGCATTATAAATAATTTATATCACATTTTAATATGAATAAAATATTTAATATATGTATATATATATTTATATTTAAACTCCATTTGGTAATTGTTTTGTTTTTTTTGCATCTTAAAATATTGAAAAATTATTAGTTTCTAAAAATGTTTAATATAAATATAAATATTTATATATTCATAGATTTATAATGCATTACATAGTATATGAAATTTTATTAAAACAAAATACCAACACAATTGTAATTTTTAAATTGTAATTAAAAAATTAAAATTATATTATTGTTTATATATATATATTGCATATTTAATAAATACAATATTTGATAAATATGTTATACATTTATTTATAATCTAGTTGATATGTAGGTTAGTTATACATTTTCATATTTAATGTTACAGAAACTAAACAAATGTTTGGTATTTTCAGATATTTGATTGCCACAATAGTGTATTTGCATCATTATCATTTGGCTTTTCTCAGCAAATAATGATATGCAAATAAACATTATTATTAATCAGCATAACATGTAATTTGATTGTTTTTTACATGACTGACAGTCCTAGTAATTATATTTTCTGTAATTAATTATAAGTGGCTGGAAGAATCTGATCTCATTTCAAATGTTCCCTGATGATCACATGTCCCTCTCTGTAATTCTGATTGGCTGTCTACAGTTGAATATATTATCTCTCTCCTCATCTCTCAGCCAATCAGTGGCCATTTGCATAAACAGCAACTTTATTAATTTTAAAATAGACCTCCCTACATTTCTATGTAACCGACCGATCCTAAAGAAAAAAATAGATGATGAACATGTCTAAACAGTCTATGTAACCTGAAGCTGCCAAAGTGAGGATGTTACACTGATATTACTGTGGATATGCGTTTAGATGGCAGGCTTTGAGCGTTTTACTGCACAGAAATATGTTTGTGTTATTGTCTAGCCGCGATGATAGAATACTCCAAGTTACAGCATGCGAGAGAGCGAGCGCCTGAGCGAGTAAGTGAGGAAATGTAACAGCATTCATGATAGATTTTGTTTTCCCAGAGGCGTCTGCTGTGAAACTGGGAGTGGAGACCAAGTGACAAGATTAGAGCCCAACAAAAACCCCCTTCATGTGGAATAAATCTACACGTCAGCATGAGTTTGGCGAATTCAGGAAAAGAGATACTTTCTGTAAAGTCTGACAAATGAATTCCATCTATTTTTACACAGAGAAAAATATACAGAAAAACACCGGCTGTGTGTTAAGCGAGAGCACAGTAAATCTGTGCTGTAGCCTTTAGAGTTGTGAGATCAAAGAGCCACAACACAACTATCGAACCCAGTCTTTATTTATATACATCTGAAGAAGCTATCCATTAGTAAGCGAACTTTCCAGTGTTAATCTATTAAAGATTTATCACTAGCAAAGCAATTTATCACTTTGGTTTTTGATTTTTTTGTAATTTTTAAATTGTAATTTAGAAATATGTTGTTTATCATATATATAATTTATATTTATTTTATAAATTATTTATATTGCATATTTAATAAATACAATATTTAATAAATATACAAATTTTACATTAATTCTTACATTTATTGTGTATTGAATGAAATATAATCTGGTTGATATGTAGGTCAGTTATACATTTACATATTTAATACATATAAACATTTTATATATTTATTTATTCATACATTTATCATATATTGTATAATATATAATCTGGTTGATATGTAGGTCAGTTATACATTTACATATTTAATACATATAAACATTTTACAAATTCATTTATTTATTCATACATTTATCTTGTATAATATATAATCAGGTTGATATGTAGGTCAGTTATAGTTATGTACATATTTATTGATAAAGAAACTAAACAAATGTTTGGTATCTTCAGATATTTAATTGCCACAATAGTGTATTTGCATCATTATAATTTGGCTTTTCTCAGGAAGTAAACATGATTATTAATCAGTTCTAAAATCAGCATATTAGTATGGAAAAATAAAACAAATCTGTAAAGCAGTATATTAGGCTGAACTTAAAAAAAATCCAACAAATCAGCATATTAGAATTAGAGAAAAAAATAAGCATATTATGATTAAAAAAAAAAAAAAATCAGTAAATTAGCATAATAGAATAAAGAAATCAGCATATAAGTATGAAAGAAAAATCAAAAATAAGCAAATCAGCATATTAAAATAAAAAAATTATAAAAAAATCAGCAAATCAGCATATTAGAAATAAAAAAAAAAATCAAAATTCAGCAAATCAGCATTTTAAAATAAAAAAAATCTGCAAATCAGCATATTAGTATGAAAAAAATCTGCAAATCAGCATATTAGTATGAAAAAAATCTGCAAATCAGCATAACAGAAAAAAATCCAAAAATTAGCATGTTAGTATGAAAAAACAGCAAATCAGCAAAATAGAATAAAAAAGTAAAAAATCAGCATATTAGTATGAAAAACAAAATCTGCAAATTAGCATAATAGAATAAAAAATAAAAAATCCGCAAATTAGCATATTAGTATGAAAAACAAATCAGCATAATAGAATAAAAAATTCAAAAATCTGCATATTAGTATGAAAAAAAATCAGAAATAAATTTTTTAGAAGGATTTCTGAATGATCATGTGAGTGAAGATGCTAAAAATCCAGTTTTGCATCACAAGAATAAAAATATACTTTCTGTAAAGTGCATATATACATATTAGGGGTGTAACGGCACACAGATGTCACAGTTCGGTACGTACCTCGGTTTGGGGCTCACAGTTCGATACAATTTCGGTACAACAGGAAAAAAACAACAACAAATCTACTATGCTAGGTTTTTTTTTTTTCATTTATTTTGAACAGACAATAGTACAAATTACAATTTTTTCCACCTAGGTGTGAAAATACTAAATATTATATCAAATTATAATGTAAATATATTAAATAATTATATTATTTAATTAATTATAATGTAATTATAATTTATTAAATAATTATATTACTTAATTAATTATAATGTAATTATAATTAAATATATATAAAATATGCAGTACATAGATTATATACAAGGAATATTTATGATTTAGTTAACAGATAAACAAGGGAAAAAACAGTGCGACACATAACGCAGCCTATATATGCTGAGTTTCAGTTTATTTTGTGACAGCAAGGAAACTCAAATGGCAGAACCCGACATCGTATTTGTTTTCTTTATTTTACAAAAGACCTTTTACATTGATGCATTATTAACAAGACAGTAAATGAAAGTGTTTTCAGTTGATTTTGATGGTATAAGGAAACAGTTGAAGTAATACAGTGAACCAAACATCAGTGCGCCTGCCTCACTGTGTCACTGTTGTAACGCCACTGAAGTACAAAGTCTATAATTTACATAATAAATCATAGTTTAGCATTTGGATACATCGCAAATATGGAAATATTATGCAATATCTGGATTCTGGTGCCGAATGAGAGAGGTAGGATACAAGAGCACAAAGCTCCATTTTGGTTGATGTGAGACAGTTGAGTACGCAAGCCTTTAAAGTAACGTTATACTCCTTTGTCAATGAGAGACGCGTTCAGAATCAGCACATGATCACTGTCTAGTGGGCTGTTTTTTTAAGTGCGCAACTCCTGGCATTCGCTGTTCTTCTGTCGGCGGTTATCAAACAGAGTTGCATTACTGCGGACGCCCCCTTCTGGATTGAGGATGAATTGCCTGTATTCGTTGTAAGGCCTCATGCACCGAACCGAGATGCCCGTACCGTGACGGTTCTGTACGAATACATGTATCGTTACACCACTAATACATATGTATTTTAAAGTAATATTTGAGCTTTGTTCATTTTAAAGATCCAATGCATAACCAGTGTACACAAATGCAAATCTCTATCAGTAAACCTGTAATACTAACACTAATGTTCTGTCAGTGTACTTCAATACTCAAGAAAAACTCTAAAGAAGCCTTCTGTTGCTATGACTACTTGTGTTTATAAGCGTGTATTTGCTGCCATATGCATTCTGATTAACATCGACTGTGTAATATTATGCAACGTTACACAAAATGTTATATATAGAACCAAACTAGTAGTTTATCTCCTTTCCATGAGCCTCCCTTTATCTTTTTCCCACTGCTGAGGTTGAAGCTTTCATTAGCAGGGTCAGAGCTCCATAATCCACACCCTGCCATCCATACAGTGATTGCTAACGCTCAGCTATCCTGATACACTCAACTATCACACTGGAGGTTTAAAGATTCATTGAAGGCAGCTCTCAGGTTCAGCGAGCAAAGAAAAGCTCATTGGCTCTGACTAATAGGTCGCTTTCCTTCAGCACAAGCGCTGAGAGAACAAAGAGAAAACACCCACACAAAGAGGCGTAACGCTGGCTGAAACGCTTCCTGCGGCCGCCACGTGTGTGTGTTTGTCAGCTGAAGCTGCCAGCGCTCTAAACACAGCGTTGAAGTGGCAGTTATGAGACCATAAGCTTGAAATGAGCTCGTTTCATGTAGTAATTAAGACGTATGAATCTGTTTGTTTGGTGTTTTTCTGACAGATACTGTATGTCTCATTCTTTGGCTTACCTTGAAGACAAACATCTCCCTCCTGAGGATGGCTAGCGTGTTGAAACCGCCGTCGCAGATGTCTGGTTTAGCGTTGGGGTGCATTGGTTTGTCGCCGGTCGGTATTCGCGGGGGCCGCGTCTGCCTGTCGTTTTTGCGTGGATCTACGGGAGGGTGCGAGCGGGCCGGCGGGACCGTCGGTAGAGGTCTTGTAGGCTGAGGAAGTTTATCTGGAGGTCCTGAAGGGACGGAGAGAGACAAGAGTTATCAAACACCAATTGTTTACTAGTTTCTAGTGATTTTTATCACAATTAAGGGTGGTTGTAGTTAAAAACCTCCTCAAAAATGTTTTTTTTTATCATGATGCTGTTGTATTTTATTGTATAAAAGCAAGCCTAAAGGGGTTTTAGAAGGTAAATGCCATATATACAAATACCCCTTACCCATTGTACAACTGATATGTTTGGTTATTGTATTTCTGTTGACGCTTTTATAAAGACATCTAAAAAAATTCAATAAGTATTTAAATTAAATAAATAATAAAATGAATAATTCAACTGAAAAAATATTATTATTATTATTATTATTATTATAATAAATGTTTAAAAAAAGTCAAATATGAAAACAATTCATTATTTCTATAATTAATTTATTAATGTAATATATAAAATTACATTGAAAATTATTATTATTATCATTATCATTATTATTATTAGTGTTTAAAAACAATTATTTGTAAAAAAAATTATAAAAACACGAAAATAATTCATTATTTATATATTTTTAATTATATATATATATATATATATATATATATATATATATGAAAATATTATAAAATGTATGAAAATAATTTATTTATTTTTCCATAAATTATATTTTCATAAATTATATTAAATAAATAGTGAATAAATAAAATAAATAATAAAATGAAATTAAATTCACATTTATTATTATTATTATACATGTTTATAAACAATTATAAAAATATTATTTGAAATATTAATTATTTATTATATATTTTTCATGAATTAGATTTTCCTAAATTATATATTGTAGTATATATGTCACAATTATTTTACATAGACATACGAAATAAGGATTTAAATAAAATAAATAATAATAAATTAATTAAATAATAAAATTAATAATTGCATTGATTTATTATTATTATTATAAATATATTTTAAAATTATAAAAATATGATTTAAAAAATATGAAAATAATTATTTATTTAGATAGTTTTCATAAATTACGTATTGTAGTATTTATATCACAATTATTTTACCAAGTGATATATTTCATTAGCCTAACTAGCAGTTTATGGTTATTGTGTTAATATAAAATTTATAAATACCTCTTACCTATTGTACACTGGATTATGTTTATTTATCATATTTCTGTTGTCACTTTTATAAAGACATATCAAGAAATCATTCAATAAGTTACAATTGAATAATTACATTGTAAAAAATTATAAAACCTTTATTTATCTTTTTATCTTTAAAATGACTATTATTTATAATTTTTTCATATTTTATTTTATTTATATTGTAGTTTATATATCACAATTATTTCAGCAAGCATATTTCATTAGCCTAATTGTAGTTCAGTTTATGGATATTGTGTTAATATAGAATGTATAAAACTGATCACAAGTTATTTTTACAGCTTTGACTGCCCATCCAACAATTTGTTTTGTCACTACTTTTTTTTTTTCTTTTTTTTTTTTTTATATATTATACATTATAACATATGATTTTTATTATATAATATATTAATTTTATTGTAATATTCTGAAAATAAAGGAAACAGCAGCTAGATAATTTTGGTGACCTCATAAATCGGTTTTATAATACTCATCTGGACCATTGGTATAAAAAAAAACGCTCATGTGCTCTTGCATCAATTATAGTCCAGCATACACCTCGATTATCTGTGGACTCATTATCACAGCCCAGCAGACGGCTGACCCGTGCTGAACAGTTCAAGCTGTTAGCACAATGAACTGAGACGTCAGATTTTTGGAAGAGCCGACAGAACGCTACGAGCCCGCAGATCGAGAGGTCAAGAAATCCTCGGTGAGAATGAAAGGATAGGTGATTAAATGGAGAAAATAATGAATGATTTTAAGCATGAATCAGGCAGGAGGGCGGCCTGACAGGATTAGCCTTCTGGAGATGCGAGCGGCCCGCAGAACCACAGAGAGGAGTGACTGTCTGAAATCAAATCTCCTGAAATAGAGCGAGGATTACAGCCCTTCACGTTACATAACGCAGGGCCAACGAAACAGAGATCTGCTCTGGTGAGACTGATGGATATTGAGAGAACGTGGTCGGGAATGTGTGCGTGATACATGAGATCTACGAGTATCTCCACCCTTGGTGGTCTCATCCTGTGTCAGGAGGAGGAAAGAGGAAGACCAAAGGGACGGACGTTGGACCGGATCCAGGAAACAGGATCTGAACATCTCAGGAACGTGCATTTTAGTGTTTTTCCGGATGGGGGTGGAGGAGCAGAGGGAAAAATAAGGCAGTGGATTTTTATATTTTACGAGGAAAGCGTCAATGGTTGCAAGGGTGGTGCTATGTTGTTGCTAAGGGGTTCTAATTTGAGCTACACACTGAAGTTTAATATTTAGTGTTACACTAGGAAAAAAAGGTGTAGGATTTACTTTGAAATATTTTTCCAAAAAAAAATTCACAAATAACTACAAAAAATGGCAAGAAACTATGCGACTTTTTTTTATTTTGTCTTTTCAGAATTTATCAATTCAGAATTGTGAGATATAAGCTCCAAAATTGTGAGAAAAAATTCAATCTCAGTTGTGAGTATTGTAATATGTAAACAGAATTTTGAGGGAAAAAGTCGAAATTGTGTAATGATTTTAGAATTCTGGAAAAAAATATATAAATTATGAGAATTCTGCAAAAACATCTAATTCTAAGAAAAAATGTTGAAATTCTAAGATGATTTTAGAATCCAGGGGAAAAAAGTATAGTGTAAATTGTGAGAATTCTGGAAAAAAATTCTGATTATTCTGAGAAATTCTACATTGTAAGATGAAAACAGAATTCTAAGAAGAAAATGTCTACATTGTGAGAAAAACATTCTGATTAAAAGAGGTATAAACTGTGAGAATTCTGCAAAAAAACCCTGTAAATTGTAAGATGTAAACACAATTTTGAGGGGAAAAAAGGTATACATTGTCAGAATTATGCAAAAAAAATTAATTAATAAATTGTAAGAAGTTAACTTAGAATTCTAAGAAAAAAAGTCTAAACTGAGAGAAACTTAGAAATCTGAGGAAGAAAGGTATAAATTGTGAGAATTCTGTGAAAAGAAAAGTTTCAGTTGTGAGATGTAAACACAGAATTCTGAGAAAAAAGTGCAAAATTGTGAGACAATCTTAGAATTCTGAGGAAAAAAGGTATAAATTGTGAGAATTCTGCAAAACAAAAAGTAAACTGTGAAATATGAACTCGGAATCCTGAGGAAATAGTCTAAATTGTGAGACAAACTTAGCATTCTGAGACAAAAAGGTATAAATTGTGAGATGTAAACTCAGAATTCTGAGAAATTTCTAAATTGCAAGATAAGCTTAGAATTCTGAGAGGGAAAAAAATTCTGAGAATTCTGCAAAAAAACTAAATTGTGAGAAAAAAAAAGTCTAAATTGTGAGACAAACAGCATTCTGGGGAAAAAAATTTAAATTGTGAACTCAGAATTCTGAGAAATATCTAAATTGCAAGATAAACTTAGAATTCTGAGGGGGAAAAGTATAAATTATGTGAATTCTGTGAAAAGTCTCAATTGTGAATTCTGAAAAAAGAGTGTAAATTGTGAGATAAGCTTAGAATTCCAAGTTAAGCCGCATTTACTTTTTAATTCTTTCGTTATGTGGCAGACTCAAGCTTCCATGAGTGACACAATAAATGAAACACGAAATGAAAACGAAAAATTATTTGTACACTGTAGATAAAGTAATGAATTAAGTGTGTTCTGTTTGAATCTTACCGTAGATCTTCTGGATGCCCTGCAGATCGTCATGTGGCAGTCTGAAGTTCTCTGTGTCCATGTACTGGTAGAAAGGGGCCATGATGGCAGTGGGGTCGTTGGAGTGCTCCAGGCCTAGCGCGTGACCCAGCTCATGTACCGCCACCAGGAAGAGGTCGTTCCCTGTATACACAAAACACATACAACAGCAAAGTTAAACACTGAGACATACTGTAGCACACATAAAACCATTTAAAAAACTGTTAATTATTAAGATAAAAGTACCAGTGAGAGTTAGTTGCTGGTGCTTTTTAGTCAAAAACATGCTGTGGTCTGATTCCTGAACCAATGATTCTTGAGTTGATTCATTTGAGCGAATCAAAAACACATTGTCAGTGTGAACTTTGTAGTCTGACTTCCAAATGAACAACTTGTCATTTTTTAGTGAATCAAAATGAACAAATGATTCTTATGAGCAAGTTCTTTTTCAGCGTATCAAAACAAATGATTTTCACAAGCTAAGTTAAAAACATACATGACCACTGTAGTCCCATTCCCAAATAAACAACTCTTTGTAGCCATTTTTATGTGAATCAAAATATACAAATGACACTTGTAAGCTATTTTTTGTCGCTTGTATCCAAAGTTTCTAAATGAATGTAAATGTAAATATTCTTTTTTTGTGAATGAAAGCCAACAAATGACTCATATGAGCTAATGAATTAAAAACATACAGGGTGACCATTGTAGTCCTGTAGTCCAATTCTAAAATGATCAACTCCAACAAACTTTCATTCAAAGCAAATAAATGATTCTTATGAACCATGAAAGCAAACATATGACTCTTACAGGTTGGTTCTTTTTTCAGTGAATTAAAAACATACAGTATGACCATTGTTGTCCTCTAGTCCATTTCTAAAATACTTTTTTTTGTTTTGTCTGTTGGTTCATAAGAATCATTTGTTTGCTTTAGATAAAAAAAAAAATTTCATTCAAAGCAAACAAATTATTCTCATTAACCCGTTCTTCGTACCAAATTATAACCAAACAAACTAATGACTTTTATGGACTGGTTCTTTTTTAGTGAATCAAATTGTATGAATTTTTTTTTTTTTTTTAGTCAAAAAAGTCAGAAAGAAAACAGTGCAACCCTTGTAGTCTGATTCCCAAATGAATGATTCTTATAAGGCATTTTTTAGATCAAAATGAACAAATGATTCTCATGAGCTGTTATTTTTTTTCTTTTCAGGACCCTGTCAACTACCTACTTTTTCTTATGTTTTTTTAATATCCTGTTTCATATGTCAAATTACATAAACAACATGATTTATGAACATCATTTCATGTTCACTTCAAACAGTACTATTTTAGAATTAGATTTGAGTAGTAATAATAAGTAGTTGAACCAAATTGTGATATTATTAGCTCACACATGAGCTCTAAAATAAAAAATTCCACTAAATTTACAGCAAATGTGTCAGAGCGCATAATGATATGTCAGAATCAAAGCTGCTGTCTGCCTGTGTGTGAGTGGTTGTTTGTGTGCGTAATTGTTATCCATCTCTGTTTCCACTCCAGAATAACTCATCCAGAGTAACCACAGCTACTGCTGGGATTCATTACAGTATGAACCCTGTCACTACACACCCTCACATCAAACATCCACGCAGAGCATCTTCCCTCTGTGCACAAATGGAAAACCCCACCCTGCTCGGCCCGTGATGGTTTGGAGCGGGACTTTACGCCATAGGCCACAAAACAGTCCAAACACCAAAGTAAAACAGATGCGACGGAAAACGAGGACCGCAGAGGACAGAGCGGCCATGACGGCCACATCAGCAGCTACAGACAGACAGGTCTTTTCTCTTTTCCTTTCAGTTGTGACTCACTCTGTCTCTCTATCTTTTTCGCTTTTATCCGCTGACACCAATGAATCCGACACATTTTTTATTCAGTCAACTTGTGTTTTATTTAAAGTGCTCAGCGCAGGAGACGCAGATCAAATGATGCGTTTTGCATTCCTGGATATTTCGGTCTATTTCAGTGCACGGAACGTCGCCCTGGAGAATTTGCCGGCATCGAAGCTGACGGCTCCGAAACGCTCCAAAATACACAATTGACCAAATGCTACTGAGCAAACAAAACACACGAGACTAGTTACAGTTCTGCTCTCAGAGAAAAATATTAGTTTGGTAGGGTATTAGAAGGAAACAAACTGTACGTACAGTACACAACACAAGCGATATTAAGAATTTATGTGTAACGGGACAGCGGGAATGTGAGAATGAGATCTGAAGAGACTTTGTAGTAGCTTTTCTGCATAAATCATCCCTCGCTGTTTACACCACGACTGTAAATGACACTGAAATTACTTAAATATAAGGAAGGATCTACAGACATCTGGGTTCTTTTGAATTAAAGGGATAGTTCACCCAAAAATTAAACTGTTTTCCAATTAAATGATCACAGAATTTTCATTTTTGGGTAAAGTGTCTCTTCAAGGCTGGGTGTGACCACCCAGCAACCAACATGCTAACAAGCACTCAGAACATTTAAGCAACCATATGGCCATGGCCACCCCAAAGTAGGCAAAACACATTTTTATTTTGTCATAAAATGTAAAAATGTAGTTCATTCATGCTTTCTCCACGGAAAAAGTGGATAAAACCAGTGCAAGATTTCCACAGAGCAAGGCCAGTATAGTTTGATTCCCAAAAAAATGATTCTTAAGAGTCGTGAATCAAAAACACACCATGCGCCCAATAGCAACTATGGTTGCAAGTTCCTTTGTTACCAATAGAGTTCAATGGAATTTGCAACCATACAATGCCTTTGGGAAACGCACCTCAGAATAGTTCAGTTCCTGAATGACTCTGGTTCAAATTAGTCAGTTCGCTTAAAAAGAGTGCAACCATTGTTGTCTGATTCATAAATGAAGCCATTTTTTTGACACTTATGAGCATTTTTTTGTGAATCAAAATGAACAAATGATTCTTATGAATCAATTTGTTTAGCGAATCAAAACAAACCTTAGATAACAGAAAGTCCTACGAATGTGAAACAACTTGAATTAGAAACATAGAGCAAGACCAGTATAGTTCGATTCGCCAACTATTGACTCTTATGAGTCGTGAATCAAGAACGCATGGTGTTTCCATTGTACTTTGGAACAAGACCAGGGGTTCGTTTTCCAAAAGCTACTACAGTTGCAAGTTTTAGAGTTCACTGGAACTTACGACAGTAGTTTGTTAATTATGTCTTTTGGGAAACACACCCCATAATAGTTCAGTTCCTGAATGGATGACTCTGGTTAAATGAGTCAGTTCGTTTTAGAGAATCAAAAAAAGTGCAACCATTGTTGTCTGATTCACAAATGAATGACTCTTAAAAGCCATTTTTTGACAATTATGAGCAGTTTTTGTGAATTAAAATGAACAAATGATTCTTATGAATCAAAACAAGCCTTAAATAACTGAAAGTCCCACGAATGTGAAACATCTTGAATTAGAAACTTAGAGCAAGACCAGTATAATTCAGTTCCCCAAACGATTGACTCTTATGAGTCGTGAATCAAAAACGCATGGTGCATCCATTGTACTTTAGAGCAAGACCCGGGATGCATTTTCCAAAAGCACCTAGTCGCAAGTTTTGTTGTTACCAATAGAGTTCAATGGAACTTGTGACCATAGTTAGTTAATAATGTCTTTTGGGAAATACACCTCAGAACAGTTCAGTTCCTGAATGAATGACTTTGGTTCAAATAAGCCATTTTGTTTTAGTGAATCAAAAAGAGTGCAACCATTGTTGTCTGATTCACAAATTAATGATTCTTACAAGCAATTCTTTTTGTGAATCAGAATGAAAAAAGGATACTTATGAGCAGTATTTTGTCAAAAAATGCTCATAATCAATGCTCATAAATGCTCAAAATAAAAATGAACAAATGATTCTTATGAATCAATTCTTTTTTTAGTGAATCAAAACCAACAAATACCCAAAAATGAAACAGCGTTCCCCAGAAAATGTAAAGTCCTATAAATCTGGATCAACTTGAATCAGAAATGCAGTGTAAGACCAGTATAGTTCAATTCTCCAACAACTGACTCTTATGAGTCGTAATTCAAAAACACACAGTGGGTTCAGTGTACTTTAGAACAAGTCCAGAGTTGCAGTTCCCAAAAACAGCTAAAGCTGTAGCTCCTTCATTACCAGTTGTGTATAGTGCAACTTGCGACTACAGTTAGCTAACGATGCTTTTGGGAAATGCACACAAGAATAGTTTGGATCCCAGATGAATGACTCAAATTAGCTAGTATGTTTAAGTGAATCAAAAGAGTGCAAACACTGTTGTCTGATTCACAAATGAATGACTCTTACAAGTCATATTCTTTCTTTCTTTTTTTTTTTTGTGAATAAGAATTAAAAACTGACACTTGTGAGCAGTGTCTATGTGAATCAAAATGAACAAATGATTCTTATGAATTAATTATTTTTAATGAATCAAAACAAACAAATACCCAAACATGAATCACTGTTCTGCAGAAAATAGAAACTTGAGGATGACTAATATGATGACACATTTTTTTTTTTTTTTTTTTCAGGTGAACCATCCCTTTAAGGCACGATATAAACATCCATCAACCACATAGCACCATGCTCAGGCCCAGCACTGCAGTTCTCCCAAGATGCTCCTGCTGAAGTTCAATGCAGAGCAGCTGTGTTTGAACCATCACGACTCTTACGTAAGACCTAAGACCCTGATTAATTAGCAGGCAGCTGAAAGGCAAGTTCGTAGATCAAAAAGAGGCGAAAAAAGCAAAGTGATGGGAAACAAAAATGGGAAACGGACATGAAAAGCCTTTGCTCAATTTGTCAAGTCCACTGACCTCAATCTAGGAAATTACCTTATATTCACCCATGCTGAAATTGTACATGTCCAAATGCCCAAAAAAACATGGTAATACCACCGTACTTTGATATGTACTATGGTACTGAATAACTACCATATTCATATAAGACTCCAACTCCAAAGTTCTTTAAAAAAAATCTGATTTTACCATGGTAAATGTCCAAAAAGTAAGGTTATAGTGTGGTACGTTGATATATACCACAGTACTAAATAAATGCCATGGTTTTTCCATGGTAAATGTCCAAAAAACATGGTAATACCATGATGTCTTGATATATACCATGATTACATTCATATTTAAATACCATGGTATTTATATGGCATTTTGAAGAATACTATGGTAAATGTCCAATAAAACATGGCAATACTATCGTAAGTTGATATATAGCATGGTACTGAATGATTTCCATATTCATATACCATGGTAAATGTCCAAAAAACCATGATAATACTATTGTACCTTAAGATATACTATAGTACTGAACAATTACCATATTATATAATATTTACATGAAGCTTCAAAGTTAAGAATAATATGATTTTACCATGGTAAATGTCCAATAAAACATGGTAATGCCATGATACTTTAATTTATACCATTGTACTGAATGATTATCATATTTATATACAATGATATTTACATGAAACTAAAAAAACCCTTAAAGAAATATTATTTTACCATGGTAAATGTCCAAAAAGCAATGTAATAGCATGGCATTTTGATATATACCACAGTACTGAATAAATGCCATGGTTTTTCCATGGTAAATGTCCAAAAAATATACTGTGATTACATTCATATTTAAATACCATGGTATTTATATTGTACTCTACGGTGCTTCAAAGAATACTATGGTATTGCCATTGTAAATATCCAATAATACATGGCAATGCTATGGTACGTTGATATATACCATGATATTGAATGATTTCCATATAAATAATCATGGCACTCTAAGGTACTGCAAAAATACTTAAAGAATACTATGATTTTACCATAGTAAATGCTTGCTAAAAGCATTTTCTGGACATTTACCAGAACAGGACCATGGTATTCTTAGACGCACCTTGGTGTATCGTGTATATACCATGGTACATGAATTTCTGTACTAACGTAAGTTTCCGAATACCGTAGTATTACCATCTCTGTACCATGGTACTACCATAGCACATTTTGGAAGGAAATGAACATTGCATTATCATTGTATACCATATAATACCATGGTACATTTTTGTGTGGGACAGAGACACGACAACTGGTTCATGTACATCATGCAGGAGGGAATTAGTAAAATGTGTCTATGGTATTTTCTCTCTCTCTCTCACACACACACACACACACGCGTTCTTTCTGTCAGTTTCACTTGTAGTGAAATGAGCGATGCCTATTTAATCCGCATGATGAACTTCCTACTCACACGGCCTGACACACACACACACACACCAAACTCCAGAGACCTGGGCTCTGATTACAGATGATGGATCCATCCGCTTAATTCCAAACACGAGATGGGAAATGTCGAAGTGGATCATCCCACACCGCTGAATGATTGACAAGCGTTTCTGCCACGTGCAATGCCAGGAAATGATTTTCATAAGTGCGAACGGCTTGATGAACTTTCAGGGATTCATTAGCCTTCAAAGGATATGACATCACTGAGAGTTTCTCAAGGGAACGGCGAGCGATTCAGAAGGCAAGAACGTGTGAACGTTTGTGAAGCGGAGGCACCGGGCGTCTTCTAAACACGCTTCCACGCACACAAAGACATCAGTCAGGATGCCCTCGGGGCACGTTACACCCTTTTTATATCCCATTCGGATTTCCTCTCTGCTGGAGGACAAACGTCCTGTTCAACTAAAGATGGAAAGCACTGAGGTCAAGAACTCCTGTTTATTAATTTACCTTCATTATACTGCCTTCCTCTTTATAACCTGGCCAGTAAAATGCTAAATCTGTTTCTGCGCTCGTGTAAAGCTATCGGTGACCCACACTTACGGCCTTGTCAACAGGATTTCAAAGAAAACAGTAAACGCCCGAGGCCTAACAGGTCTCTTTGAGAGAAATGCCTTTCCAGTCTTTTATTTTCCCCTACGATTTTTTCCTTCTGAGCCGTAGTATCTATTATATCACTACCATCACATGGAGATCATGAGCACAACCATGCAAAACAGTTATAAAGGTGTGAATGTTTGTTTCAGCCAGTGTTCCAGTTTGATGTGTTGCTGTTGGCTTTTTAGTGAATTGAGCCTTTCTACTTCATAAGGACATGCAGTATTTTTGATGTAGGCTAAATTAGAGTTCAAAATAGAGCAGAACAGTAGTCCTCAAAATACTGGATGAGAAAAAAAATTGTAGTACAAAAATAAAACGATGCCAGTATTACAAAAAGTGTATAAATCACTCGTTTTTCTCAAGAAGGAGAGTCTGCGTCTCTCTCGCCTCCCCCGAGCCCACTGAGTTTTAACACACCTCTTAAAGTGTGTAATAGTTTGTTGGGGGGTAATTGAGAATGAATATGGGGGGAACTCATTTTAAAAAGTAAGTTAACAACTCACACACGTAGATATAACGACTTTGTTACGTCAAAACGTCAAAATCAGCAAATAAGAGTAGTCAGCTTGGTAAAATTTAAAGTAAACCTTCACGTAGGGCTGGTCGATATAAATTTCCTCTGTCACACAACCACTAAACAGTGCTGTGAGCTCCAGTGTGAAGCGCTTAAATTCAGTGAAGAACACAAATAACTTGTCACAATAACAACTTGTCACTTAACAATACAGTCAGAAGGCTTTTTAATCTACAAATCATCATCATTTACCATAGATTTACTGTAGTAGCACTAATTGCACCATGGTATTTGTGTCAGAAATGTGGGTATTTGTGTCAAATCTTATTATATTATTAATGTAGACATGTATTAGATGTACTGAAGGAGTAATGGAATATATAATTACAGTTTTTTTTTGTGATTAAGCTATAGCATTTATGCATTTATACTACTGTTTTTCATATAAATGCATAGAAACCATATTACATTTTTAGCATGGTATTGAGGTGCTATACTTGTGGTTTTAACTGTTGTTATCATGATCTAAATGTATGGAAGACCAATGGTTTATTAAAAAAAAAACCCTCAAACAGTCAGAATAATTAAATTTTATATAAAAATGGGGTCGCTGCAATTTTTACCGATATTATTGATTTTAATAATGAACATAAATCTACTTCTGCATCCTCTTAACTCAAGCTACTATCAAATGTGAAAAAAAATGAAAAAAAAAAAAAAACACGTTATATTATTATTAATATAATGAGGCAACACAAACCTGTTTCTTGATTTGAAACAATAATACTCATCAGAACATGTAGAACTAAGCAATTACTTTTTCTTATTATTTTTAATTTATTTTGTTAATGAAAAATGATTGGAAAAGTGTGAATAGGAATTCAAAAACGTTAAGCGTTTGTCATGTTCTGACCATAAATAATAGTTTAAAGCCATAATTGACCATCTGGTTTTTTTACAACTTTCACAATGAAGCACAAATCTGCAATTAAACTTAAAAGAAATAAAAATTTGACATTTATCGTGATAATCATCAATATCGACTAATTTGAAAAAAAAAAAAAAAAAAATCATAATTTTTTGTCTATATCGCCCAGCCCTACTAAACAATATTTAATATATTAAGATATTATTAATATATTAAAATAAACATATGCAATAAAAAGAAGAAAATAAGGAAAATGTTATATTTTCCACCTTTAGTATGTGTTGTTTTTAATTAAAAAACAGAGTTTGTAAAACACCTTAACTCTGAATCTCAAATTAAAAACTGAGTTGTGGTTAATTATATATTTCAAACCCCATTTTATTTTTTTTTAAAAAGTCTGTAAACAAGTAGATTTGTCAGTGTAAGAATCACCAGCATTTTTTTACCCCCAGACTATAATTGGTCCATTCTGATCAGTGCTGAGAAAAGTAGCATGTACTATTCAGCAATGCTAGCTACGTGCTACTTTAGCAGCTGTGTGCAAAATTATTTACACCTGAATAATGAAATTGAGAAACCACTGAATTGAAAACACAGCAAGCATAAAGGCGTTACACTGACTGACACTCAAACAAAAATCCATAAAGAAACACAATGGCAACTTAGCTTCGCAGGTGTACTATTAACAACAAAGAGTCTCATTGCAAACCTGTTTTTGCAGTATATAAAGTAGTAAATCTAACTAATTGATGTATTGTATTTGCTTAAAGCACAGTAAATGTTTCACATTCTCATAAGTCGTCGTACATGCGAATCTTGCACAAACTTTTAAAAGCTTTTCAAGTGAAATACCTCTCAGACCTGTTTCATGCTAATCAACACTCTTGCTCTATTTCTCTTCTTTACACCCTGCTAACACAAGTCATTGCACCCTGCTAGAAAACCCTACAAATAGACCAGCTTAATGCTATTCTCCACTAACCAAATTTATTAGAGTTTGCTAGCAAACCCTCGTTTAACATTGCTCTCGCACCTCACAAACAAACCCTTGCTGATTCTGTCCTCCGCAAACAGATTTTGCTAAGAACACCACGCTAACAGTGGAAAAATCATTACGGTGGAGCATAAAAACAGTAGGCCTAGCGGTTAGCATCCACACAGCTCATAAAGCGCACGCAGTTGAAGTGCAAATCAGACGAATCCCATCTGAAATGCTAATTATGGACATTATTAGTCTTCATTTCAACATGAGTGGTGATTAAAAGCATGGGAAAGTTGAGAACAAGAGGGCTTTTGTTAGACCTTCGAGAAGGCCATCGCTGAGTAATTGGATCAGGAATGGAGAACGAGGGCACGGGAGAGACGGGGAGAACGCTGAGTGCTCGGATTCCTGGCGTTCTTGTGTTACCCGTGGCTGATTCCAGGAGAGATCAGGTTCAGGTTCATTCTTGGGTGTGAAGAAATGAGCCGGTGCCCATGAACAGATGAAGCATTGTGGGGAGAACAGCTGCTCGGCCATCTCTCTTTTCCCTTGATCTGTCCAAAACCGCCTCTTTTCCTCTTGTTCGGCTCTCACGTCTAGACTTACGGCCTTTACTTTGGCTCTACCGCTGCTTTTCCTGTTTCAAATTCAGATCTCTATCCTGACGATGAATATGCTGACCTTGAACACAAACCATCTCAAAAACGCAGTGCTATTGTGGAATTGTTATGCTTGCTCATGGTTAAGGATTTGTTCAAATATTAGATTTGTCATAAAAACTGAAATTGCAGTAGTGCAATTATCAAATCGCAAAGGCTGCAATGTAATTACAAAAATATATTCTTTTGCCTGCGTTTGGGTCCTATAATGTGCTTATGGTAACTCAAAATGTGCCAACCAGCTTAACAAACTTACATTATTAATATTGTTCTTTATTCCTTTTTTTTTTTTTTTTTTTTTTTTTTTTTTAAATATTCTTACTATTTTTTTTATTAATATTAGTGTTTTTGAACAATTTACTAAAAATTTTGTATTAGTTGATAGATAAACAGACATTACAATTTTACTAGTGATAATTATTATATTATATTATATTAATGTTTAAAAACGTAAAAATGTAGTATTACATATTTACATTTTTAATATTGTTTTTTTTATTAATTGTATTATTATATTAATTATTATTGCTGTTTTTTATTAATATTAGTTTTTTAATACAAAATTGACAAATTATTTTATTTTGGAGTGGAATATTACAATAGTAATACATCTTGTTTTGTTTTAGAATTTTACTAGTAATAATAATGATTACATAAGTAATTATATTATACTATATTATATTGTATTGTATTATATTATAGTAATTATTATAATTGTTATATTATATTATAATATTACTTAATGTTTAACAATGTAAAAAATAAGTAAATATAAATACATATTAGTATTGCATATTTACATTATTAATATTGTTTTTATTAATTGTATTGGTTTCTGAATATTCTTACTATTTAAATTGATATTAGTTTTTTAATACAACTTACTACAATTATTTTATTTTGCAGTGCAATGTTATGATAGTAATACATCTTGTTTTGTTTTATAATTTTACTAGTAATAATAATTATATAATTAGTTATTAAATTATATTACATTATATTCATTTTACTAGTAATAACAATTATTATATAATTAATTATTATATTATATTATATTTTATTTAAAGTTTAAAAAGTAAAATATAAGGAAATATAAGACATATTAATAATGTAAGTATTGTATATTTACATTATTAATATTTTTTATTAATTTTATTAGTTTATTTATATTCTTACTGTTTTTATTGATATTAGTTTTTTTTAAATACAAAATGTATTAAAATTATTTTTTGCAAAATAAAAAATTTTTAATTTTACTAGTAATAGTAATTATTATATAAATACTTATTATATAATATTATATTATATAATATTATATTATATTATATTATAAATAATCACACATTTTTGCCAAATTGTGCAACACCACAGACAACCATTGCAAATTTTATTGCGATCACAATTCTTATCAGAAAAATTAATAGGGTAATACTCATATTAACTTAACTATTATTATTATTATTATTATTATTATTATTATTATTATTGTTTTTTTTACTACAGACATACAGTAAGTGTTAACTTAAAACATGTAGATTGTTGAGTAACTTTTCTAAGCGATCAAATGTACAATTTTGACCTAGACAACATCCTGAATGGACTTTCATCTGTCATAGCCTTGTTTTTGTTAGTGTCAAGTTAAATATATCAGTATTTCCAATACATTTTAATGAGAATCCATATTTACAAGCTCACTTTTATACCAAATTCACTGTAAAACTGCTGTAAAACTCCCTTAGAAGAAGCAAGACACCATCTAAGGCAGCATTTCAAGACTCCTTTGAGTCAATCTAACAAGGGATGAATAAAAACATGCTGGTACTGAATCCAGAGGAAGTGGCTTTGAGACAGACACTTGCAAGAGAGAGGAGAGATTAAGGACTGTATTTAAACACACACACACGTCAAGTTATCCAAGCCTTACTCACAATGCTGTGTGAGGCAAATTTTGAATGGAAAGAGAGGGACAAAGTGAGAGATGGGGAGCGAGAGAGGCAGGCTGTGCTGGCGGAAGGTGCTGCTGCTACCCACATGGAATGCTAATGCTCCAGTCGGTGGGTGAGTGCCTATTTTGAGAGCAGCCCTGGTGTGTACCAGCGTGAGTCGCTCTCCTTACACATACAGGATATGGATCACATACAGTACAGTCCGCAGGCCATTCAAATCATATATTGCTTATTCATAAATGCTAATTCTGACATATACTGTATTATATTAAGTGTGTGCTTTAGTCTCTTTGGCTGCGGTTTATGATTGTCTGAGTATGTGATGACATCACAGGCCGGTCACATGGCACATTGCATTCCCAACGTCGGAAATTCCATAGTTGCGAGATTCCAAGTGGAAAAGTGGAAAAGGGAAAGCACTGACTTCTGTAGTCAATATTATCTGATGCACTTTATTCTTCAACATTTTTGGAAGTGAATTAACAAAGTGATTACGTTTTGATGTCATCAGGAACAAAGCCGCACATGCGTCTGTTTTGCCGTTATGAGAGTTGCCATAGAAATGAATAATTTCTGAGTCTAAGGATGTGAACAGCTCAGAGTCTCAGAGTTGTCATTTCATAATTACAGTAATTCTGACACAATGTGAAAGGAGCAGCTTCAAGACAACATAAAAACGCATTTGCATTTAACTTCTATAACGTGTATTCAGGATTTGATTGCGAATCTTCAGCAAAGATTTGTTGATGTTATTTTTTTTCTGCCATCATATATTTCTTATATTAAAAAAATTAATAATATACACCAGTATTTAAGACTGTAAGATTTTGAATTCTCTTATGATTTTGATTTATTTCATGCTTTTGATATACTTGATGAAAAAACTAAAACAGTATTATTGAGAAATATTTGTAACTATCTGTTGTCCGTCTGTCTTTCCATCCATCCATCCATCCATCTGTTCGTTGTCCGTCCATCTATCATCCATCCTTTATCTATCTATCTCTATCTATCTATCTATCTATCTGTTTGTTGTCTGTCTGTCTGTCTGTCCATTCATCCATCTATTCATCCGTCTGTCCATTCGTCCTTCATCTATCCATCATCTCTGTTCGTCGTCCGTCCGTCCATTCATCTATCATCTGTCTTTCATCTATCTATCTATCTATCTGTGTGTTCATTGTCTGCCGTTCATCCATCCGTCTGTCTGTCATCAATGTCCATTTGTCGTCTGTATGTCCATCCATTTATCATCTGTCCTTCATCTATCTATCTCTATCTATCTTTGTCATCCGTCCGTCTGTCTGTCCATTCATCCATCCATCCATCTGTCCATTCGTCCTTCATCTATCTGTTTATCTATCTATCTCTCTATCTATCTGTTTGTCATCTGTCCGTCTGTCTGTCCATTCATCCATCCATCTGTCCATTCATCCTTCATCTATCTATCTATCTGTTTGTCTGTCTGTCCATTCATCCATCCATCTGTCCATTCGTCCTTCATCTATCTCTGTTTATCTATCTATCTCTATCTATCTGTTTGTCATCTGTCCGTCTGTCTGTCCATTCATCCATCCATCTGTCCATTCATCCTTCATCTATCTATCTACCTATCTATCTGTTTGTCATCTGTTTGTCTGTCTGTCCATTCATCCATCTATCCATCCGTCTGTCCATTCATCCTTCATCTATCCATCATCTCTGTTCGTCATCCGTCCATTCATCTATCTGTTTGTCATCTGTCCATTTGTCTGTCCATTCATCCATCCATCTGTCCATTCGTCCTTCATCCATCTATCCATCTATCTATCTATCTATCTATCAATCAATCAATCTATCTATCTATCTATCTATCTATCTGTTCATTGTCCACCGTACATCCATCTATCCATCCGTCTGTCATCCATCTGTCCGTCATCTGTCTATCTTTAGATCATTTAGGCCTTTCTTATGATTAGTCAGTCAACAAGCAACTCACTGACTGGTCGATTTTGAAAATGCCATTTTGCACATCTCTAATCCACATTCCTGCATACACACACACCTCTTTCTCTATGCTGATAGCCAACTGACCCATGTGGATTTGCAAAGCAAAACTTCCTCTTCACATTTACTTTATCATCTCCACTTATCTTGCCAGTTATTCTCTTCCAGCAGAGCTTGTTCTTTACACAGCTTTCAGATGTTCAGATGTTCCTCCCTCCCAGCGCTCTGACACGAGCCACGATTCCTGCCTGCTCTTGTGAACGGCCCCACACATATCACTTAATGTGTTCATTAGAAATGTAGGTGAAATTCTTCAATTATTTAAGCATGTCTCCTGATTCACGAAACAATCAGGGCACTCCTCACTCTTGATTGTTTTTCTAACCCGGCAAACCTTGTCTCACCCTGATTTGGGTGAGGGAGAGAAAATATCACTCTGGAATTTTAATTTCCTGCATGAGTGCAGCCACATGAATGTTCCATATTTTCCACTGTAGCCGATGTTATCGCGTCAACATAAGAGCGCGAAAAACTTCAAAATCTGCCGGAATCCGTGTTTGCCTGTGCGTACCTCTCCCCGGGGACATTTTGCGGAAAAACAAAACATTTGCTGCTTATCTTCTCAAGAGTAATAAAGTGCAGGTATGGTGCCTGTATGAGTAGCTAGAAATATTACAGGTTTTCTTGTTACATACATGTTCTTGTGTGCTGAAGGCAGATATGAATTGGTTTTTGAAGATGTAAAAAAAGATTTAGCCTATTTGCCTATTATTTAAAAAAAAATGGGGTGTCAATTAACGTTAACATATTGTATTAGTTTTATTAATTTTTAAATAAATATTTTAAAATAGAAAATGTAGTGCCTTAATCATTTGCTTTAATGCAATGACAATATAAATCTTTTTATTACATTTATTACTTGTTTTATATTTAATTTAATTTATTATTTTCTTCTTTTAATATTTTTCTTTTAATTTATTTTGATTAAAATGACAAAAATACACATTTTTCCACAAATTTCTTCACAAATTTAGCTGCTTTAAAATAAATATAATTCAAATCTTATGCAAATATTTATCATGTTTATATTTTATTTATTCATTAAATTTAGTTATTTAGCTATTTATCATATTTACAGAATTTGAGTCAAATTCTGACGTCAGAAATCATGAAAAATCATTTATTGTAAAAAGTGCAATACAAATAATTTTAAATTAACCTAAAAATGTTTCATATATTAAATATACTCATCTAAAAATATATTAAAAAGCTAATATTTGTATATAATATTTGAATTAAACATAAATAATATATTTCATTACAATTCATATAATATGTTTAGAATTTGCAACAATATAAAGACAGTTATTTAATTTGGGAAACATCTGTATAATGTCACAATATTTTATTTATTTTCATTAAATGTATTATTTATTTTATTGTTTCATTCATGTAATGTATTAATATTTATTTTTTATTTTATTATTATTATTTTATTATTAAAATTAGAAAAATAAGGCCATGTTAGCTAAACCTTGACTACTGATTTGAATTCACAACATTTTGGTTCATCTTAAACCCCTTCACCACAACATCCATAGCAGAAGAAAAGAAGCTACACAGCTTCATCTGTTCACAGTTTTGGTACTAAAGTGCAGCTGTGGTTGTAAACAAATGGTTTTCTCGCTCTATTCTGTGCATTTCACCTTTATCATCCCAGACAATCTCTCTTTCTCTCAGCCTAGAACGAGACCAGGAGATTGTTCATGCTGTGAGGTCTAACTGCTTTCCTCCACACGTACGCACACATTTCCACAGCCCGGCCGTAATGTTCTGTGTCTATTTCTGAAACTAAGCAGGGCGATAAAAGTGAAAGAGAAGGTAAGAATTTGAAAATAGCCAGAAAATCACATTTTTCTGTGTAGTTTGTCCCCTTAACCCAGACTAAACATCTTGTGAGCTGTGTCCCCCTTATTACACTCCAGGATCCTCGTCACTTACTGCTTTACACACAGGCTGACCTACTTACAGCTGAACTCCCTGACAAGACAGCAAGACGGAGGAGAGGTAGAGAGGATGTCCACATTCAGAGAATGGAACTGTCGGCCCACGTGAGGCTTCAGAGAGCTGTAATCCCTCAACAAAACAAACACAACAACTGTGCCCGGCAACGGATCGCCACCTTCCCGGCAACAGGCAGGGGACTGATTTAACAGAGGCACAGAAGTGTTGTCTCCTGTTGACTGTTTGTGCTTTGTGGGTGTTTGTGAGTATATGCAAGTAGGCCTATTATTGGATAGATGGCAGAAATGGCAACAGTTTGAAATGTGGTGAATGAGAGACACAGATACCTAAAGGCTACCTATAATAGCAGGATGGCAAGTGCAGAAAAAAACAGAAAATAGATAGCTAGGAATGAGAGCAGGAGAGATGGAGGATGAGAGGGCAGTTAGATTTGATGGAGACAATATAGAAGTATAGAGGCGTTTTTCTGCCTCAGAGAAAAAATAAATAAAATTGTGACTTTGTGTGTCACAACTGCAAATGTATTTCTTGTAACTGTGGCTTTATTTTATATCATAGACTATGACTTCATATCTCACAGTTTCATGTTTTAAAATCACATTTCATATTTTAAAATAAAGCCACATGTATTTAAAAATTGCATTTACGTTATTGACTGTATCTCACAAATGAGATTTTGTATTAGATTTTTAAATATGATACTTAATAATTTAGTATCTTTTAATTGTGACTTTATATCTCACTAAATCTTTTAATTGTTATGGAGGACCAAACCTGCAGAATTTTAAAGTAAATAACATGCAAAAGTAAAAAGAAATAAAAGAATGCATTAATCTGGAAACAAATACACATGGAAATAAACAGAAAGAAAAATAAACGCATGAATAAATATATTTAAAAATAAACAAATAAATAAAATACATATAAATGAATGAAAGAATAAGTAAATAAAACAATAAAAATAAATGTAAAAATAAATGCAGAAAACCATACATAAAGAAAAATCACAATATTACAAATGAACTATATTTGTTTTTATCAAGTCATTTATTTCTTTATTTTCCTGTTACATTTATTTATTTTTTAATTTTTGCTGGTTTGTTCTTTCACAAATTGTGACTTTTTTACCTTACAATCTAAATTTATACTTTTTCTAAAAATCAAATCACAATGACTACAGTCATCTCACACTTGCATCTTTACATCTCTTAAACTTTGTCATAATTGCAACTGTATTTCTTGTAATTGTGACTTTGTCTCAAATGATATTTTATATCTTAAAATTTCAATTTATATCTTACAATTGCATTTTTTAAAATCACAAAATATTTTATATTTTAAAAATATGACTGCAGTATCTCTGTGACTTTGCAACTTTGTCTTAATTGCAACTGTATTTTTTGTAATTGTGCCTTTATATCTCACAAAAGATATTTTATATCTTAAAATCATAATTTATATCTCACAACAGCATTTTTTTTTAAATAATATTTTAAAATGCAATTTTGTGTCACAATTGCAACATTATATCTTACAATATTTTATATCTCAAAATTTGACTCAATATTTCTTAGTTGTGACTTTACTGTAAAAAATAAAAAACACAATTTGTTGAGTCAGCTTAAAACTATTTGTTACCCTGCTGCCTTAAAAATTTAAGTTCAGTCAACTAAAATAAGTTTAGTTAACTTGAAATGTTAAGTTGTACTAAGT
Organism: Labeo rohita; assembly: GCF_022985175.1. Lineage (NCBI taxonomy): Eukaryota > Metazoa > Chordata > Actinopteri > Cypriniformes > Cyprinidae > Labeo > Labeo rohita. The sequence goes on along the minus strand of NC_066892.1, from coordinate 6,959,731 downwards.
AACAACATGGATATTTGTGTTTGCTAAACTTAACAGATGGGTAAGTAACCCAGCTGCCTTAAAATTTTAAGCTGATTCAACTCAAATATCTAAGTTGTCATGTAGTATAATTTTAAATTTCAAGTTGAATAAACTTTTTTTGAGTGGACTGAACTTAAAATTTTAAGGCAGCAAGGTTACAAATTATTTTAAGTTGACTTGAAAATTGTTCTTTACAGTGTTGTTTCTAATAATTACAACTATGTCTCATGTCATCAGTTTGCTTTGTATCTTGCAGTATGACATGATTTTCTTTTTTTTTTTACTCTGATGCAGAAATAGGCTTCCATAGTAAAGCGATGAAGTACACTGTACTTACGATTTCACCAGTTTTAACTTAAAAAGTTAAGTTTAGCAGCTGCCTTAATATTTTAAGTTAAATCAACTTAAAAGTACAAGTCATTTTAACTCGCGTGTGTGTGTTTCCGTAAAGTCACAGGTTGCAGTTTTTTGGGTTTATTTACAACTGGGCATTTAGGCTTGTTAGATTTCAGCCCCCAAAATCTTCAGATTAAGCAGGAGAAACAGTTTTTATCCCATGCAACAATTAACACAGTCAACCCACGCAAATGCTTTTTTTGGCATATCTTGGTAAGCTGACTTGCGCACATTGGGCTTTGTTTGTCAGCACGGGGGTTTCTTATTTTTTCTAGAGATCTGGCAACACTGGACAAAGACAAGCTGGTCTTGCAGAAACAGACTTTGGCATAACATCTGAACTACAATGCAGCTTATTCTGGTCAAGAAATGCCCACCAAGACAGAAAGAGACCATCTGACTGGTATGTGAAGTGACCACAGTTTGTGTTTGTTTGTACACACGTTTTGCTGATTATTTCACAGACAGAAGTCCAAGCAAAATATAGATATGCTGTTGAATATCTAGTTTCCTTGTTATGGAGTTCCTCAAGCAAGCTCCCTAGAGCCAGTTCCCTCTCAAAATATAATTTGCTTTATATTTAAAGAAATGTAACCTAAAATTGACCAAATACATATACTCTTTATGTAAGACTTTATTATTGTCTAGTCCAGTCCAGAAAAGCCTGGCTCATACAACAGAGTTACTCACTCTAATGCAGAGTGTGCTGAGATTTATTCTCCAATAAAGCTGGGTTTATACGCGACCAATATAACCAGGTTTACGTACCATCATGGTTAGGGTTCCCCAGAGTCCAGGGCTCATCCGAATCGAAGTGTGTGTCTCCTCCAATCCCCGGACCGGGAAAGTAGGCATGTGCAAGGAAACCCCCTTCTCCATCGAAGGGGGAGCTATCGCCGTGGAAACCTGAGGCGAAAATGATAGTAATATCCACATCTTTCTTGTTGCGCTCCAGGTCGCTGTAGGGTACCGCCTCGAAACGCAGTGGCGTGACGTTCTGCCACACGTCGAACGCCCGGCGAATGGCGTTGTGGGTCTCCTCCGCTCCCACCTTGGGCGTGACGTTTTTTTATACTGGAAAGAAGATAAGAGGACAATCAAAAAGTGTATATTTTACATGCAGTGATCAAACAAACAACTATGTTGCACATAAATATGAAGCACACAGGAAACTACACTTTAATAGATGTTGCTAAGCTAATGTTGCATCATTAATATTATAAAATATATTATATATTTTAATATATAATATATATATATATATAAAATATTTTATATTTATTTTTTTTTTTTCTGTGTGGCAAAAAATGGCCTTAGCAACTGACTAAAATGTAAAAAAATTCTAAAATTAATTAATGTTACATATATTTAATATAATTAATAAAATAATAATTTTGAAATACTAAAATTACTCAAACTAAAATATGACAAAAGCATACAATTATAAAACGTAATTTCTAAAACCTAAACTACACTTAAAATGAAAACTGAAAATATAAAAATAACACTAATCCAAAATATTAATGAATACTGTAGGCTAATAGTATATAACTAATACTAAAATAGCACTGCATGGCTGCATTAAAATTTGACCGAAATGCATTTTATAAGGCAACTTGGAATAGTTTTTTGCTTCGAGAACGACTTAAAATGCTGTCTACGTAGGCAGCACACTGGGTTTTGGAACAGAGTGAGTGTATCTCACACCATGAAATCTCATAGAGAGAGAGACAGACAGACAAAGACAGTAAATTAGGAGGAGCCGCTGCTTCTCCTGCTCCTCTTGTCTGCTGGAGGTGCTACAGGTGAGGCAGGATTTATTTTCTCACCGAGGATTACCAACAGCTCACTGTGCTACAAAAGCCTCCTGATGTGTGCATGTTTTCAAACCTCATATTTTCTTAATGCTGTGTATGGTATGGTTTAAATGTGTTTTTAAGCACACTGTTGCTCTTTGGCAAAAACCAAATGTTCTTTTGCCTCTGGACTGAGATAGTAAAAGTAGAAGGATGCAACTGTCTTATGGAACTATGTTGGTGTCAGTGTTAAAGAAGCTACTTTAAAGGGATACTAAAACCATAAAAGAAAATTCTGTCATTAATTACTCACACTCATGTCGTTCCAAAACTGTAAGACCTTCGTTCTTCTTTGGAACACAAATTAAGATATTTTTGATCTATGCAGGGTCAGAAAGCTCTCAGACTTCATTAACAATAACTTCATTTGTGTTTTGAAGATGAACGAAGGTCTTACTGGTTGGAACGACATGAGGGTGAGTAATTAATGACAGAATTTTCATTTTTGGGTAAACTATCCCTTTAACCAGGTTACAAGCTACTCATATTAAAGTAGTTCAACCACAGTCAAGCTAATGTTTTGAAAAAGTACCTAGTTGCACTGTAAACCATCTAGCCACAACTAAAAGGGGCATAATCTTTTTAAATGAACATGTTAAAGTACTTCAAATCAGTGAATAATTTCTTTTTGAACAGCCTAATTTGACAGAACCTTCCAAATGAACTGATTCACTGGAAAAAAATAAAAAATAAATCAGATTCTCCAAGCATTATTTACAGAATTGGTATTGTTAACTAAAACAAAAAATACTAAAATTGTTTCGGAAATTGAACAAAATACCAAAAAAAAAAAAAAAAACAAACTTAAAAACCTTAATCGAACATAAGAAATTATGTCTTGGCAACTAACTACAAAAAAATTACTAAAACTGAAATAACAATAAGGCTAAATAGAAATATATATATATTAAAAAATAATAATAATAATAAAAAATGACAAAATAACAAAGAAAATTACTAAAACTATAAATAATATATATAAAACATAAAGCTAATTCAAAACATTAAAAAATAACGTAAATAATGTTTATATTTTTATGTATCTATAAAGACACATACAAATACTATGTATTTTGAAAATATTTATATGTATATATTTATATTCATATAATTTATTTTAACGTTTACTTCACAACATTTACTAAAGTATACAGTTATAATTATAATAATTCATTCTTCTGAGGCTGTTAACTGGTTTAGAGTTTATCTGAACGATTCATTCACAAACCAGTCTGAAACAAAAGCAGATGGTCAACTTTCTGATTTCTGATTCATCTTCTTACACAGACTCTGATGCTTACAGTAAGTACATGAAATATAATTTACTTTAGATCTTCTATCTGATACGTTTCCCATGGGTTGCCTTAACATTTACTTGAGGTACCTTCACAGGTACTTAAGTATGACTATCAGGTCCTACAACATAGTGCTTGTGTCTATAGCGCATTAGCCAAAACTCTCAATCAACTCAGTAGCAGCTGTTTTCTCAAATGTGCAGAGGAATTTAAACTGTATTAAAGCTGTGCCTCTTAAAATATTTACAAGGCATAATATCTCACAGAAACCTAAGCTCTCTATCTCTATTTCTCTCTCCCGCTCCCTCCAGGTGGTGCAGGATGGGGTTTGGATATCATCCGCATACAGTTGTTCTGTCTGTGAGCGCAAACTATTAGATCAACATCTGGCTTCCACTGTTCATGTATTTTTCTTGTCTTTCTCAGCTGCACTTCCCAGAAATCATAATCCTGTCTTTGAACTTCATGACCCTTCAGATATTTCTTTTCCACTTTAGGCTTAGATTTTCAGCTCAGCTGCTGTGAAGGCTTGTTAGAGCCGTGTGAGGTGTTTTACAAACCTTCCTGCCGTGTTTCTCATCTGCGACATACAGAACTGATTCAGTTTAAAAAAAATCACTGAGAAAAGAAGCATAAATTTGCATCGAGACTGAATGCCAGAAAGCACTTGGTTGATGACCAGAGCCGGTATAAATCGTTTCCACAATCTAACCGCGTTAAATCACAGAGACAGCTAGGGGTTAAGTGTTTGTCGCGAGGGCACAATGGTTATAATTCATAGATCACCCTGTCTGGGGTTTGAACCTGTAACTGTTTGGCTATCAGCCCAGCTCTTTAACCACAAGGCTACACCACCACCACCAGAAGGAAATCTTTCCACTGAAAATCCAACAGCAGGGATATTGTCCACTATACTGAGCAGGGTTGTGTGCCTTTCAAAATTAAAGTACGGGTATGTTTACATGAAAACGTACTAAAAACGGAAATGTTTTTACTTTGTGTTTTGAAAAGTTTCAGGAACAGACGACAATGGTGTCAAAATGATCCCCGTTCACACGGATCCACGAAAACGACTAAAAGCGCTGTATGCATGACAGACCAGTAGTTGGCGATATCACCTTGTAAAGAAATACTATACACATAATACGCACAAATTTCACAAATTTTGCATTTTTAGTTAACATTTAGTTAACAATGATATCGTATTTAAAAGTTCGTGTTTTCAGGCCCAAAAATGCAGTTGTTGTTAAAATGAGTGGGCATAAAACGTATAAACAGTTTTCAATTTTTTTTAACTGAAAACAGTGTTGTGTAAAAGCCCCCCTCAGAATGCTTTTTAAATTCCTGAATTTGAATTAAAGTTTGTTTGTTTAAAAGTTTTGAAAGTCATAGATAAAATTAGAAGTATAAATAATTTCAAAATTAAATTTATATAAATTAATATATAAATTATTTTGTGGACCAGGGTCAAATAACAATTAATTTCCAAGAATGCATCACCTATTTAATTATGCATCTGTTAGTTTACAAAATTAGATTGACTACTTATTTACAATTTTACAACTCAAATTTACAAATTTACAAGTAGTTTTAAGTAGTTTTAGACCATTTACAACTTTACAGTTAAGTTTTTAAAAGTCATAGATAAAATAACAAATATAAATTACCTAGAAATTAAATTGATTTAAATTAATATTTAAATTATTTATTTAGTGTACCAGGGTGAGAACGCATCTCCTGTTAAGTTATAATTAAAAAATTAAGAGGATTTGGACAATTTACAACTTAATATATAAATATATAATTATCAATATATAAATAAATTATTAATATATAAGTATATAAATTATTTATTTAGTGTACCAGGGTGAAATAAGTCATAGATAAAATTATAAATATAAACTAACTATAAATTTAATTTAAATTAGTATGTAAATTATTTGTATTAGAATTATTTGTATTTAATATATAAATTAATTTATTTTGTGGACCAGGGTCAAATAACACTTTTATAATTTCCAAGAATGCATCACCCATTAAATTATAATTTAACTGATTTATAATTTATAAAAAGTAGATTTAGAAAATTCACAACTTTACAGATTAAACTGTAAACAGTTTTACTGAATAATTCATGCCAGTGCTTTAACAAAAATATGTTAATATTATATATTAATAAAAATATTACTATTTAAAAATGTATATTCATATAAAAAATATATTTAAAAATCTATTATAATTTACATTTATTTAAAAATGTATTTAAAAAAATACATGTTTTATAAAATGTTTAAATAATATTAATAGATATAGAATAGATTTAATATATATATATATATATATATATATATATATATATGCTGGCCTAGTTTACTTCCCATGAAAGTGAGTTCTTGCAACCATTTTACATTTATGCATTTAGCAGAAGCTTTTTATTCAAAGTCAACTTACAAAAGACAAACAAAAGCAAACCATTTTCTGAGACAGTCAACATTATGCCACAGAGCTTGTACTGAACCCTGGGCACACTAAAGTGTGAATTCAAAGCAGAACATTTTCTTTTTTCAAAAAAAACAGGATGACCAAATCAATAGGTAATAACAGTGTCCATATGCCATTACTACAAAAATTGTGGTATTATACCCATGTAAACACAAGGCCTCACACGAAGGACTCCCTGAATACACAACACCTCGCTTTGTTCTTTCAAGTCCTTTGCTGGCGATATTGAAACTGTGTCAGTTACGTGAATGACTGCGTGTGTGTCAGTGGTTATGAGAACACAGACTGCTTTGAGACCAACTCAATTAGCCCAGACTAACACACACACATACAGAGATGCTATTTGTGCTTGTTATAGCATAAGGATGAGAAGAAGCCTCTGTGTGTGTGTGTGTGTGTGTGTGTGTGTGTGTGTGTGTAAGTTCACATGGTATGATCCAGGGTTGGGGGAAGGTGAAGGGTGGTACAGTCTGGATCAAGACAGAGAGCAGGGAGTGCTGAGGGGAACATCTGCCTACCCATCTGCTCAGCCTGGCTACACACACACACACACACACACACACACACACTCCTGCCTAAAGCCACCATTCCATTACATAATCATAATCTCTCTTTCTCTCTCTCTCTTTTTCTCAGTGCGCTGTATTGTTTGACTTATATCATATCAAAAGATGCTGGTACACTAGTCTTTTATAATTTCATCTTGTCCATCAGCTTGCAAAAACACTTTTACTGTGTGTGTTGCTTACAATCAAAGCGGAGAGTTTAAAAGCAGAAATGTGAAGCTTGAGTTTTTTGTTAAAGCACTTACATGAATTATTCAGTAAGAATGTTTGTTATTCGAGCTGTTCAGCAATCTAAATCATCCTTTTGAGGTGGGACTATATTTCTAGGTGGATAAATTACAGTAGTATGAGGAACTTTTTCTGTCACGGCCGTCACACAAACTCACCGACACAATACTGTCAAGCAGATTATTTTGAGGCAAATGTAATGCAGTTATTTTGAATATAGGTCATACATACATAAGCTATGGGATTAAAGAAATATTGTATTCGAGATAAAGAGCATCATGTTAGTATAATACATGCTACCACAGCAATACAAATCACTTGTCGGTGATGTTATATAAAAACAATAACTGGTATTATAAGATAGTAGGTCAGAAAGATTCTGTATATGCTAAAAATATTAACTAAGATGTTTAATAAGCAGCAAATCAGCATATTAGAATTATTTCTGAAGGATCATGTGACTCTAAAGACTGGAGTAATGATCCTGAAAATTCAGCTTTGCATCACAAAAATAAATTACATTATAAAATATATTAAAATATAAATAAGTTACTTTAAATTGTAATAATATTTCACAATATCACTGTTTTTACTGCAAAAAAAAAAAAAACGTAAGAGACTTTTTAAAAACATTAAAAACGTGAACGTATATATGAGTTTAAATCATTTGGATAATAATTTGGCTTGAATAATTTAGAGCAACTAGATCCTTTAATCTAGTCATTGCAATAAAGGTTTGTAAAGACAGAGGGAAAGAGGCCAGGGGAAGAGATGCGAATGTTGGACAGAGTGATTTAGGATGAGTAAAGGGAGTCTGGCAGGCGGACAGTGAGGTGAGGGAGAAGAATCTGACAGCCTAATTATCTCAGCACTGCTGCTGGCACTGCAAAAATCATTTTCTTAATCAGTATTAGTGTCGTCTTCCAGTAAACAATATTTAAACATCCTTAAAACAAGACGCATTTATACTTGCGAAGCAAAATTGCATTAAAAATTAAGACTTGTTTTCAGAGAATCTATTTTGAATTGTGTCTTACCCTATTGGCAAAAAAAGTTTTTTTCTTGATTTAAGCATAAACCTCACTAAATAATATTAGATTTATGCTTAAAAGAAATGGAAAAATACACGCTCTTTGAAATCAAGTCTTAGTATCTCATGCAAATTAAATGCATCATGTTTTGAGGATGTTTTATGTATTTTTTTTTACCGGAAAACAAGACAAAAAAATCAAACAATAAATGTGTTTAATAAGTGTGTTTTTATAACTCACCTGTATGTGATATGTTTATGTTGCCATTTCTGCCCTGTGAGGGCGTAACGTCTTTTTCGGACGCTAAATTTCGAGGCGCCGCCGAACTGGTCTGGCACCCCACATCGTGGCTTCTTCATCCAGCTGAGAGAGAAAAAGAAGTAGATTCATTAATATTTCATTGCTTCACACTCATGACATTCAGCCCAGCCTGTCTGAGCTTCTACACAACACTAAAATGTTCATAGATTAATTGGCATTCCTCTCAAAATACATGAGGTTTTCAAAACATAAAGTGTATTTACATAATATCAACCTCATGTATTTATTAACTTGTGTATTTAATAGTATTAGGTCCACCATGTTATCTAGAGAGGCCAAATATCAGCCAATTAATCAACTAATAAGACACTGTACGGTTACTGTATTCATAAAACTTCATAATCCCTCTCATTCCCCTTCAACTAGAGTTCACACAGAGAAAGAGAAGCAGAGACAAGTTTGTTTTTGAAAGCAAGAAACAAATCACAAGAGAAAAATCAGCCTCACCTTATGGTGATATCACTATGCCGAAGCAAAAAGGAAACAAAAAGATCACATAAGAGTTATGACATTACTATGATCCTAGCGGCCAGAGGTTGTACATCAGTGTTTCCCAACCAATTTTGTTGTATGCAGCCTTTATCAGACAGGCTTGAGTACCTTTTAATAACACCAAACTAGAAAAATGTCTTATATAAAGGTTCCAAGAGGCTGCTTTTGCCATAGAAGAAGCATTTTTGGTTCCCCAAAGAACCGTTCAGTAAATAGTTCTTAAAATAAACTTTTTTTCAGTTAAGTACATTTAAAAATATCTAAAGAACCTTTTCTGGAATGGAAAGGTTCCATGGATGTTTGAAGTTCTTCATGGAACCATAGATGCCAGGGTGTTGTTGGGAATCACTGCTGTACATCATATTTAGTATGCATAGACATACATTTATCATATTGTCTTTTAGATTATGAACAGCTTGTAAAGGCATATAAAACCAGTTTTAATTTTTCTAGACTCTGTTTTAATGGTCAAATTAAATTGTATTAATCAAAAAGCATGAAACTTACGATATTAAGCAGCAATTCATTAAAGATTTAACAAAAATTATATTTTTACTTATGAAATGTTTTATTTTTTTCTCAATTCAATTTTATTTTTTACCAAATTTCATTCATTTTCTGGATTCCATTTTAATGGTTTCATTAAATATTAATAATCAACAGCATCTCTAATTGATCGATTTTATTCATTAATTTCTTTTAAATATTTTATTTATTTGTTTTTGTTATTTTTCTGCTACATAAACACTTTTTTGCTAAATATTTATTTTAAAAAATTGTATAATAATTTTATTATTAGTACTAGTACTATCATTACATTAAATAATATTTTTGCTCACTTCAGTATGTGCGTACTAAATGAAACCGCACGTCTGCGCCATTCATTCACACAGAGACACGCAGAACATGCCAATTTAAATGTTTTTTTTGTTTTTTTTGGCTTAATATTCACAGACACTAGTCCATATCGTGTTTTGAATTAAGTGTACTGACCAACTTTTGATTTATTCATCCGAAATTTGGCCATTCCATGACATTCCACGATATATATTAAATTCCATTTTTATAACTGGATTCTGTCTGCGTTTTCCACATCCATGTAATGCGGATGAAAACAAGACTGCAAAGGATAGATTTTACAATGACACACACTGTATAGCAGTCCTAGATCACTTAATTTTCACAACTTCTATGGGGTTTTTCACTACTGAAAGTTTTTTTGTCCACTGAACCACAGTAACCACAATGTACTTCTATCCCTCACAGCCTTATTTTCATTCCTGTCAAAAATAAAATATGACACTAGTACCCTGACTAAAGTTTATTAAGTCTATATTCCCTGGGAATTGAACTCATGACCTTGGCTAGTCCCAGTGCCAGTAAAGAGATCCCATTAGCAAGAACTAAACATGCTGGCAACCCCCTTTTTTCAGTCTTTGCAACAGGGTAAGTGACCAGAAGGCCACTTATTTGTATTTTGTTGTTCACAGTCAGTGATGTTAAAGAGTCTCTGAGACAAACACCATTATGTTAAACTTCTGACCCAGAATCAGTCGATATGGGAGCGAGTGACCGTGTGAGAGTGTAACTGCTACTCACTCAATGGTGTTCTTATCCAGTTCACCGGTGACGTTAAGGCCGTAGAGACGCTGCATGGCAGCGATAGCAGACTGCATGGTCTGTTCTGACCGCAGGACGGACATTCTGGGGTCTGTGGGAGGGAGGTAGCCATACCTCTGCAGCCAAGCCTGAGAGAGAAAGAGAGAGGTTTTTGTTTAATCATTACATGTTACATCTGTGGGAACATACGTGCTTTTAACATCTTTAAGCATTCAAGCATAAGTAGATGCATTAATACTTTTTTATTCTTTGCATGCTGTGTAAAATATAATCGTAGCTTTACATGCAAGGCTGAACTACCTCCTATGTTTCTAATTAATGTGTAATGATTACAATAAACGTCTCAGATTTTTAGAACGTCTCATTATTTAAATATAATTATTTTTAAATATAAATATAATTATGTAATTAAAAATTTATAAATAAAAATACAACAAATTGAAATAATAATTTATATAAATATAAATAATTAGTAAAATGTAATATATAAAATAATTTAGATTTTATTTTATCTATTTTATTGATTTTATATATATATGAACTTGAAATATGCAGCTTATGATTAGTAAAAAAAGACTGGCAATTAAGATTATGTAAATAATTTTGTTATTTATGTAAATAATTATGTATTCCAATAAGCCTTGCAATAACAGTTTTTATTTTCATTTGTACACCACCAAACTGAAATCACTTGGAATTGTAAACATTTTGATAATATAATATAAATGTTTACATAATCTAATAGAATTGAAGTATTGCTTTTTCCTAACATAGCTAAAATAACTCATTCTATTAGAGCTTCTCGAGAATGGATATGAAATTTAGAGAAAAAAAAAATCTAATATGCCCAAGCAAATATCTAGACATAACCAGATCGAATTACATTCTCTTAGAATAACTAAATTAATTCATTCTGACAGAGTTTTCTGTTGAAACATGGCCGCTGCAAACCGTTACCGCCATTAGCAGATTAAAAAGAAGGTTGAGTTTGTTTTGAAGTGGTTTTCTCATTAATGCCTGAGAGAAGCAGTAGGAAGTGCTTACACGGATCCTCTGCTGACCCATCTGCTGCCTTCAGCCAACAGCCAAATGCATCACAACTCTCCAACACTCATCATGACACTGTGAGTATGTGTGTGTGTGTGTGTGTGTGTGATCATCACCTCTCTAGTTGTGCTCTGATCTCTCCTCCAGCTATAAGAACATCCCTGTCCTAACGTGCCCTTTTCTAAAGTCACTGTGGCTGTGTTTAAAAAAAGTACACTAGATAAACACACACAAACTCACACAAAAAGAGGTCAAATCAATGCTGTACATGAAGGTCATATGGACCTTAAGATATTGGGTTGTGAGTCTCACAAAAATGTTAAGAAAATCATATTTCACCCCATAAACACAATAAAAAAACCTGAAAAAAAAAATAATAATAAAAATTGGGGTCCAAGGGCACATGATGGCTGTTGATGGTCATTTTAGTTGCGATGGACAGTTAATAAGTCTAGGATTTAAACGTTTCACCAAATTTACATGATAAATTGTAACTTCTTTGAACCATGTCTTAAACATTAAACATTTAATTAATAAAATAGAACATCATAAACTCGTCTTATTAGGAAAGAACCGGACATGGGTGTCATGTAGGCTGATAAAAAAATTCTGAAACTAAATTTGCATTTAATAAAAACATTAGAAATTGATCATGACAACGTTTAATTTCCACAGTTATTCAAACAGCGATCAGCTTTGATGTATTGCGAGTTTAAGCACTCTCAAAAAATTAATTTATTGTTATATTCTGCGCGTTGTTGTTTATGATGGGAGAATTCATACGCTGCACTCAACAAAGCTGATGAGTTTGACTCATCTGAACGCTTCTGATTGGCCATTACATTTCTAAGCTCAACAGAATCGCGTGTGATTGGTTATAATGCACAACACAGTAAAAATGCCTAAATGAGCAGATCTTAATGTAATGCTGCAATCAACACTGTCTTGTTAGCAACAGACGTAATAGATTTAATTAGTTTGTGCAGAGGCATTTTTGTCCAGTTTAGTGCTTTTTTTTTTAGTATTTCAACCAAATAAGGCTTACTAATTTAGTATCTACCTATTTTTTTTTTACGTAAGAGTGTCATTTTAATGTGTCTGGCTTCTGTTGTCATTTGCTTCCAGGTATTTTCAGTACAAAACAGCTTGTTTTGCTGCTTGATATTGCAAATTGGTGTGTCTTGCCATATTATTTTAATGTGCTATCTTAATTATGAACACACTGGTTTGTAGTGCAAACAGTTTTACCGTTTACTGTACTTCTTCTCATTATTTCCTTACAGCGGCTAATAAACCGGAAGTCTCGCGCATTCACACACGTTAAAAAATAAGGTGGATACTAACACTTTGCATTAAGAAAAAAAAGTTAGACATTATAAACCACATACAATGAAATACCTGGCTTCTACATCTAAAAATAAGAAAATCTGAATAAAACACAGGTAGGTTCATGTTCCTTCTGCGCTTGCACATCTAATTATATTTGCATACAGAAAATGAAGCAGATATTTTTTTTGCATTGTGGATCATTTTCAGTAATGAGAATGATATTTTGCATTACTGTAATGAGGATATTTATGCAAAGTGTCATTTTTATATGCTAAATAACATCTCTGTTTTGGGGTTGAAATACGAGCTAGACGTTTCTAGGTGAGATTCAGCATTGTTGTTTTTTTTAAAAAGGTCCTGCAGCTGGCAAACTTAATTCGAGGACATATTAAAACTAAAACGCATAACACGATTTACCCAAGTACGACATGTTCCTGGATCAGCATTGTTTATTTGTCCTTGAATGACTTTTCTAGGGAACAATTACAGGCCAAACCATGTCCCTAAGGTTAAACCTAATCCTAACCCACCCATACAATCAATAGGAATGATTGCAGCAAACTTCACCATAAGCTTTAAACGAATGTTGTTCGAGGTCAGCATGAAAATTGATCCAGGAACACAGGCTACTTAGGTAAATCATGTTAAGGAGTTTATTACACAAGTATGTACTTATACTTTAAAGTGCTGACCATCGTTTAGGCATAGATGTCTTTCAACACAACAAAACACAGCTGTTTTGTGTTATTTACCAGGAATGTTAAGTGTTAATCAAGCCCAAATAAAGACCAAATTCAGGTCGGTTCTGTGAGGTACATGACAGAAAGCTTAATATATAACAGGCCACATGAATATATCTTCATTGCTCAGTGATCAGAGGACTTGATTCACTTATGTTGTTTTATGTGTTATGTATCACAAGGATAATTTGTTGTGGTGTGTTAGAATGAAGAGGAAGAAGAATGAACACGTGCATGTGACCACCCATATGAAAAAAAGGCACAAATGTGCCTAGTCAGTGTTGTTATAGTAGTATTTTTATTATAGTATGTATTAATATTTTGAAAAAGCTTTTATTTTAATTTATTTTTGTATTTTATAAAGATATTTATTATATAAATTATATTTTGTAAAGGTTTTCATTTTAGTTTACGTTTCGGTGATTTTGTTATGTGCTGCTTGTGTCATCCTTGTATATAATAATTTAACTTTTAGGTTTTAGTCATTTTAGTTTTGAGTTATTTTCAGCTTCAAATTATTTATTTTAGGTTTCCAGTGCAACATGTCTTAGGTTTTTTAGATATATTTTAGATATTTTGATTTTTTTTAATTAGATTTTTATATTTATGTAAGTTTTAATTTTTGTTTAGTAATTTTGTTTTGGTTTTAATTTTAGTAATTATGGTACTTCAGCTTCAAATTATTTCAGGTTAGCTGCAAAAGCAACATGTCTTTCATTTAATATTTAGAATTTTTAAAAGAATTATATTATATAAAGTAGATTTTTATATTTGTATGAGTTTTCATTTTAGTTTCATTTTCATTTTAGTAATTTTTATGTTTTTTTCTTTATATATTTCTATATTAAATTTTTTATTTTGGTTTTACTTTTAATCATTTTGGTACTTCAATGTTATTTATTTTTGGCTTCCAAAGCAACATGTTTTAGTTTTTTTTTTTTTTTTTTTTTTTTTTTTTTTTTTTTTTTTTTTTTTTTTTTTTATTCTATTTATATATATTATGTTATAATAAGTAGATTTTCATATGTGTATGAGTTTTCATTTAAGTTTAGTTTACATTTAGTCATTTTTATTTTATTTTATTTTTTGGCCATATTTCTATATATAATTTTTTATTTTGGTTTTAGTTGTAATCATTTTGGTTCTTCAACTCTTCCAAAGCAACATATCTTAGGGTTTTTTTTAAAGTTTTTCATCAATTATTTAGATTTATTTTTATTTATAATTATATTAATAATATAGATTTGATTTTTATATTTGTATAAGCTTAGGTTTATTTACATTTTAGTGGGTTTTTTTTTTTCCTCCTTTGTTCTTTTTTTATATTTTTATATATACATTTTTATTTTGGTTGTAATTTTAATCATTTTGGTTCGTCAACTTTCAATTTTTTTTATTTATTTTTGGTTAGTTTATTATTTTATTTATTTTATTTTATTTAAATCTGTGCTCGGATTAACCAAGATACGAAGTCTGCAATCAAATGCCAGAGATTTCAGTATGAACTCAAAACATTTCTTATCAAATTCCTCTGAATCCAAATGATCAAATCTTCTATTCACATTCACATTCATTTCGCAGTAGTTTAATCTTATCGTAAGTCAACAATGTCTCATTTGTTTCTTATTTTTCTCTCTACAAATGAATTTTAGTGGAATCATCTGATAATGTCCATACTTGAATGAAGAACTCAGTTAGATTTACTGAGCTTGAAAGAGCAATATCTGATCTAGGATCAGCTAAAATATGTCTAACACATACAGATCTTTCAACTAGGCGATTTAATTCAGAATTTCTTCACTGGTCAACCTTCATCTTGGCTGATGGCATGATGTCTGGTCACGAAAGTGTAACGCTGTGCTAAAATACCCTGTATTTGCATTCACTCACAGCATGCTGTTAGCTAAACACTGATCTGTTATCTTCAGATGTTTTCCCCTGCACAGGAATCATGCTTTTAACTGGCACAGGCGTTTGGCACCGAAAGTCAGACTTCATGAATAAAAACCGTAACCTAATTTAATGTTGGAACGGGATCCAAGGGGATCTATGGTGGTTCGGGTTTACAGACATATGTGATGAGCTGTTGCATAATGCACAGACCTGAAGCGAATGAGGAAAGCAAACCAGAGCAGCAAATGTGTCACGTTTTTGTAGGCGGCATTGTGTAGAGGTGCTATTATTCGATTGCACAACTCAACACAGTTATTGCTGCCCAGCTTCTACACCCAACGCTTCACATTTCTCTATTTGTTTAGGGTGCTGAGGGACGTTTTTCCAGAAAGAAGAATGACAAACTATTTTCAAGCTTTGTTTCAAAACCTCAACCAAACCCCAAAGGTTGCAAAAGACTTCAAATTCTGGCAATAACCATGAGTATAAACAAACACGGAGAACCTCGACTTAATCTGTGGGAGGTATGGTGCGTTATTTCGTTAAGTAAGTATTGGCAAGATTTTTAAGTTATATTATTTAAACCAGTGAAGTGTGCCATTGCTGTGCCACTAATGGGACCAAACGGAATTGCAATCTGTTCGTCTGAAAGGCCTGACTGGTTTAGCCATAACAACAAAGGCTTAACTAGTGTTGAATTATTTGATTGTCCAAACCAATGGAAACTTTGTTGAAATCATTATTTTTGCAAGTTTAGTTCCAGCAGTGAAGCAGAAACTGCAAACCACTAAACTTTTAAACAATGGCTAAATAGCTAATTTGGGATCCTTGCGGTGTCCACAGACAAGATTACAGAAAAAATGTGTATTATTATTAATAATAATAATAATTCATGCATGTTTAATTTAATGCCAGTGAATTTAACTGAAGTTATTAATTTTACAGATAATAATATAATATAATATACATATTTAAACAATTTAATTTTATTTTTTATAGATTTTAACTTTTTAAGATAATTTATAATATATATTACATATATAGATATTATATTGTTATTGTAATTATTATAGATTATTGTTAATAATAATAATAATAATAATAATAAAAATATATACATACATGTTTAAAGTGCAATGCCGCTCAATGTAATTAAATTTATTTATTTTATAGATATTGACAGAATTATTTTTGCAGTCTGTTTTCTACAGACTATTTTCAGAGACAAGAAAAAATGTGTATTAATATAATATAATATATAATACGTTTAAAATTCAGTTCAATACATTTTAATTTTATTCATTTTACAGATTTTGAGAAAATGTATTATTATTATTATTATCATCATCATTATTAATACATACATACATGTTTAAAGTTTAATGCAGTTCAATTTAGTTTAATTTATTTTATAGATTTTGACAGAATTATTTTTTATTTATTTATTTTTTTTTGCATTTTTTTGTTTTAGAGAAAAAATATTGTGTATTAATTATAATATAATATAAAATATAATATATGCTTAAAGTTCAATTTAATGCAGTTTTTTGCAATTTTATTTATTTTACAGAGTTTGACAATTATTTTGGAGTGACAAGTTTTGAGAAAAATTTTATTATTATTATTATTATTATTATTACATGTTTAAAGTTTAATGCAATTCGATTTAATTTATTTATTTTGTAGATTTTGACAGAATTATTTTTGCATTCTGCTTTCTATAGACTGTTTTTAGAGACAAGAAAAATTGTTATCATAACATATAATATAAAATAACATGTTTAAAGTTCAAATTAATGCAGTTTATTTATTTATTTTTACAGATTTTGAGAATTATTTTTTGGTAAACAATTTATAATAATAATAACAATAAAGTTGAATGCCATTTAATTTAATTATTTTACAGATTTTGAAAAAAATATTTTTGCATTCTGATTTCTAAAACCTGCAATCTGAATGCAGTCTAACTTAATTTATTTTACAGATTTTTTTTTACACAAATTTCGACAATCACTTTTGCGTTATGCTTTGTAGACTGGTCTGAAATTGTGATTAATCTCATTCATTTTATCCCCTTGAGAGGCATCGGCTTTTCATTCGTCCTAAAATGAACTGCACCGCTCTCATGCCTCAATATGAGATTAATAGCATGCTAACCGGCATCAACATATAATTAGCGAGGAAAAAGAAACCTCTATAAAGAGTTAAAGAGAAGGATAATCCAAGGCGTTTGACGCTTTAGATTCATCCTTGTGTTCCCTGGTGTCTAAACTCATTTCTTCTCTCAGCTTTCCTGTGATATATGCCCTCTTTTATCTCCTCATGATAGACAGCTGAGCTCCAAACAGCAGGTCAATGTTTTCTAGCACCTCTCTGTCAATCACTTCATATCAGAGCCGAAACACATTTAATACAGTAAAGACAGATACATGTTTGTTATTTTAGCAGAGAAGTGATCAGGTCTCCTCTGAGCTGTGGATTATTCAGAGTATGACTTACACATTTGGCCATATCTATTCTACATTAGTGTGTCTTTAAGAGGTTTTCTGAGGACTGAAGTTACCCCAGGGGACCTCTAGAGGGAGAGAGAGCGTTCTGAGGTGCTTTTTGGATTTGGGAACACTTAGCATGTTTAGCATGGCTTCAAGAAGATTGAAGCCATTAAAAACCACAACCAGGATACAAGACAAGTTGGCTCTTTGGATGAGGACTGCATGCCAAATGAACAAAGAGCTTTGGGCCTACAGCTGTATTTTGGTGAGATTGACATTTATTTACTTGGCATATGCTGTTGACAAAAGCACTTTACTGTACTGTACTTTTTGTTTTTACTGAAGTGTCTTGTTGAAAGACACTTTGGGCTAAAAGCTTTAAGTTATAAGCCCAGATATTTAACCATTTAGGCTCATAACCCATTCCTTGTTTATTGTTAGCTGTTAGCTAACTACTGTTTCTCTGTTTATTTTAAATGCATCTTCTGTTTTGACACCCATCAGTCATTGTATGATTATGGATGTGTTCCAAATAACAAACTAGACATCCAATAGCATTTCTATTAATGTCACTGACAGTTAAACATCTAGTGAAGGACTTTCTGGAAGTATGTGAGCTGCTATAGAAGAAGTGAGCTGTCTTCTTTGCTCATACGTACATTTTTCATGAGTCATAAATGCCATATGACTAATATTCAGAAAAATGAAGCCTGATATTCCTATTTTGTAGTGTTACAGATAATGGTTGCTATAGCAAGATATGTACTTTAATATTTTGCAATTATACATTGCGTACAAATCTTTTATTTTGTCTGTTGTGGTATTTATTAATATTTTAAATTAGGATTTAATTGGAATATTTTTAGTTTTTATTTAAATTCACATTTTAGTCATTATGTTTAGTGCTTATTTTTTCTATTCATCTTTAACTGATTTATTTTAATTAATTTTAGTAGTTCTATTTTATGCTAGTTAGTTGCCAAATCAACATTTTTAACATTTCTGCTTCATTTTAAGTTTATGTGTAGGTTTTTATTCTAATATTTATATTTTACTTCATAATAACAACACTGGAACATAGCCATTACTAAACTCCAGAAAGGTCAACCAACATCACACGTGATATGATTTAGGCCAGGCCGGACTTGACGCCATACTCTGATTGCTGAACCACGCCAGTGAACTTTCAGAGCTGATGTGCTTCATGGATCAGTAGCTAATAAGCCAAACGAGGCCTAATTAGCCTCATAGAAACATCAAAGCTGAACCCTAAAGGCCGTCCGAACGCTTCATTAGCAATGAAACACCCTTAGAGAGAAGATGTGACCATGGCAACACGTACAGATGGAGTATAGATCACAGATAAATAAGCGACTGTTGAGTTTGGCTAGTCAAACATACTTAAGATTCTGTCCTGTAAAATCCTTCATCTTTAGAAGTTAAATATCTGTTTTTATATGTTAAAAAGCCAGAAGTGTAAACATTTAGATCTGTGGTGCTCTCAAAACATTGTTTGTTTGAGAATCCAGACCTGCCCAGCAACAGCAACTTTTGCTCAACCAATGGTGTGAGTTTGGGGCGGGGCTGTCTTTTTGTTTGACCAGTTGCAGACAAGGGGCGTATTCGAGGAAAACTGTCTGAAAACAGTCACTATTTTAGCAATTCCAAGTGAAGCTAGAACTCAGACTGTTGAGTTTGGCTAGTTAAAAATACCTCAGATTCCATCCTGTAAAATCCTTTGTTCATCTTTGGAAGATAAATATCTGTTTTTATATGTTAAAAAGCTAGAAGTGTAAACATTTGGATCTGTGGCGCTTTCAAAACATTGGGAGTCTGAGAATCCAGATCTGCCCAGCAACAACAACACTTGCTCAACCAATGGTGTGAGTTTTGGGGCAGGGCAAGGAGACAAGGAGTGTATTTGAGGAAAATTGTTTGAAAACAGTCACTATTTTTACAATTCCAAGTGTAGCTAGAACTCAGACTGTTGAGTTTGGCTAGTCAAAAATACCTCAGATTCCATCCTGTAAAATTCTTTGTTCATCTTCTAGAATTGTAAATATCTAGATATGTTGTGCTTTCAAAACATTGTTTGTTTGAGAATCTAGACTTGCCCAGCAACAGCAACTCTTGCTCAACCAATGGTGTGAGTTTGGGGCGGGGCTATCTTTTTGTTTGACGAATGACAGACAAGGGGTGTGTTTAAGAAAACCTGTGTGAAAACAGTCACTATTTTAGCAATTCCAAGTGAAGCTAGAACTCAAGACTGTTGAGTTTGGCAAGCCAAAAATACCCCAGATTCCATCCTGTAAAAACCTTTTGTTCACCTTTAGATGTTAAATATTTTTTTATTTATTTATTTTTTTAAAAATCTAGAATCGTAAATATCTGGATATGTGGTGCTTTCAAAACATTATCTAGACTAATCATCATCTTAACGAATCTAGACCTGCCCAGCAACAGCAACTCTTGCTCAACCAGTGGTGTGAGTTTGGGGCGGGGCTGTCTTTTTGTTTGACCAATGGCAGACAAGGGGTGTGTTTAAGGAAACTAATTTAAATGTCGCCATTTTAGCAATTCTAAATGAAATTAGAACTCAGACTGTTCAGTTTGGCAAGGCAAAAATCTTCTATTTTATTTTGTAAAATCCTTTGTGCATCTTTATAAGTTAAATATCTGTGTTTTTTATGTTGAACAGTTAGAAGTTTAAACATTTGGATCTGTGGCGCTTTCAAAATATTGTTTGAGAATCCAGACCCGCCCAGCAACACTTGCTCAACCAATGGTGTGAGTTTGGGACAGGGCTTTTGGCTAGTTTGGCTAGCCAAAAATACTTCAAATTCCATCCTTCAAAATCCTTTGTGCATCTCTAGACGTTAAATATCTGTTTTTATGTTAAAAAGCTAGAAGTGTAAACATTTGGATCTGTGGCGCTTTCAAAACGTCTGTTTGAGAATCTAGACTTGCCCAGCAACAGCAACTCTTGCTCAACCAATGGTGTGAGTTTGGGGCGTGGCTATCTTTTTGTTTGACGAATGACAGACGAGGGGTGTGTTTAAGAAAACCTGTGTGAAAACAGTCACTATTTTAGCAATTCCAAGTGAAGCTAGAACTCAAGACTGTTGAGTTTGGCTAGTCAAAAATATTTCAAATTCCATCCTTCAAAATCCTTTGTTCATCTTTAGAAGTGAAATATATGTTTGTATGTTAAAAAGCTAGAAGTGTAAACATTTGATTCTGTGGCACTGTTTAAGAATTCTGACCAGCTCTGCAACAGCAACACTTGCTCAACCAATCGTGTGAGTTAGGGGCAGGGCTATCTCTTTGTCTGACCAATGGCTGACGAGGGGTGTGTTCAAGGAAAACTGTTTGTAAACAGTCACTATTTTAGCAATTCCTAGTGAAGCTAGAACTCAGAGCTTTTCTAGGTTATTAGACTTGATCAGACTTGAGTCTTTGAAAGACTAGTGCATTTAATATGTGATTTAGCATGCTGCCTCTCTTTATATGCACATATATATGTGCGTGTTTCTGAGCACATAGTGTAGCTTATATTAAAGCGTTTCACATAATAGCGCCTAACTGCTGTCTGTTTTAGCTGAGCTGTGACACCAGACACATGGGATCTCTTGCGTCACTTGTGCTTAAGTGAGTGTAAGTGTGTGTGGGTAAAGGCTATCACTCTCTGGTATCAGTTTTCACACGCACTGAATTATTCATCTGGACACATACCAAACCGTCATATCGCACATGGGATCTCCATGGCTACCCCCTCCATCTCATGCCCTCCATCAACCGCTGCCGACTGTTTTGGCCAAATGTCAGAGAATGTCACAGTTCTCTAACGGATCTAGCACGCTTTTAACCTCTCAACCCAGTTCCAAACAAAACATTTTCATTCATTCACAGTTCATTCCCTCCAGAGAGAGCTTTGTGTCTGTTGCTACACTACATGTTCAGAATGGAGTACTAGCATACTGCATATTGCTCAGTATGTACTTGTATACAACCTAGTGTTTTATGGTATGTGAAGCAAAGCTTATGGTATCCTAAAGTATTGTTTATTCTGTTGCATGTTTAATTCAGTGAGTGCAATCATTTTGCATTTTTAATCCAGTGTCTTACGTTATGACTTCTTAAATGAATAATGAAACATGAAGTAGATGTTAACATTGTGGTTTCTGCTTCTATTTTATTCATAGTTGAAATCGAAAGTCAAATGTTGGAGATCATCTGGGTATTCCACACACACAGAACATCATGAAATCTAAAAAACATATTGTATTTATCCCTAACTGTGTGAAAACCTGTGTGAAAACAGTCACTATTTTAGCAATTACAAATAAAGCTAGAACTTACACTCTTGAGTTTGGCTAGGCAAAAATACTTCAGATTCCATTCTGTAAAATCCTTTGTTCATCTTTAGAAGTGAAATACCTGTTTTTTATGTTAAAAAGCTAAAAGTGTAAATATTTGGATCTGTGGTGCTTTCAAAACATAGTTTTTTTGAGAATCCAGACCCACCCAGCAACAGTAAGACTTTCTCAACCAATGGTGTGACATTGGGGAGGAGCTATCTTTTTGCTTGGCCAATGGCAGACGAGAGGAAAACAGTTTGAAAACACTGACTATTTTATTCCAAGTGAACCTAGAACTCAAGTGAATCTAGAGCTCAGACTGTTAAGTTTGGCTAGTCAAAAATACTTTGGAAGTGAAATATCTGTTTTTATGGTAAAAAGATAAGTGTAAAAGTTTGGATCTGTGGCGCTTTTTTAAAAACATTGTTTGTTTGAGAATTCAGACCTGCCCAGCAACACTTGCTCAACCAATGGTGTGAGCTTGGGGCGGGGCTATCTTTTTGTTTGACCAATGGCAGATGAGGGGTGTGTTTGAGGAAAACAGTTTGAATACAGTGACTATTTAAGCAATTCCAAGTAAATCTAGAACTCAGACTGTTGAGTTTAGCTAGTCAAAAATACTTAAGATTGTTTCCTGTAAAATCCTTTGCTCATCTTTGGATCTGTGGCGCTTTTTTAAAAACATTGTTTGTTTGAAAATTCAGACCTGCCCAGCAACAGCAACACTTGCTTAGCCAATGGTGTGAGCTTGGGGCGGAGCTATCTTTTTGTTTGACCAATGGTAGATGATGGGTGTGTTTAAGGAAACCTGTTTGAACAGTCACTATTTTAGCAAATCCAAGTAAAACTACAACTCAAATGAAGCTAGAACTCAGACTGTTGAGCTTGAATAGTCAAAAATACTTAATATTTTTTCCCGTAAAATCCTTTGCTCATCTTTGGAAGATAAATATCTGTTTTTATGTTAAAAAGATAAACGTGTAAAGGTTTGGATCTGTGGCGCTTTTTAAAAACATTGTTTGTTTGAAAATCCAGACCTGCTCAGCAACAGCAACACTTGCTCAACCAATGGTGTGAGCTTGGGGCGGAGCTATCTTTTAGTTTGACCAATGGCAGAAGAGGGGTGTGTTTGAGGATAACAGTTTGAAAACATTGACTATTTTAGCAATTCCAAGTGAAGCTACAACTCAGAAGGTGCATCCCAAAAGGCATATTTATGCACTATTCTATAAGGTTTTGTAGTATAAAGAGTGCGTGTAGTGTGTTTACACTGAAAATTCCGAAAAGAAAAAGCGCACTTTAAATACGCAGATGATGCACTTAAATAACTGAAAAAAACAAAGTGTCGAATATTAAACATTGGTAATTTGTGTGATTATATAATATATTGTATGGCACTGTGCTATTTTAAAGATACAGTACACTGTAAAAGTGGTTGATTTTGAATGATTTTGATTTATTTGAAAATAATGACTGAATCAATCTGACTGCCTTTGGTTACACCAACAAAAGTCATATTCAAGGATTAGGTCATGTCGAAATTGCATTTTTTTACAGTATAGTCAGTGTGCCATGTAGAAGTGAGCTTGGCATCAAGCCGTCACTGGATTGAGCTGCAAAGACATTTTTCCAGGTCCCTACGGTGTCAACAGAAAACCCCAACGATCTCAAGAGAGCTGATAGTGTCATGTGCGTCTGTTCAACACCAGCAATCACCCGTGCCATTAAAGATTGAAGAGCAACAGTCTCTTTCGGCACACTAACATTACGCCAAGGAAAACAGCAAGAGACGGCGCGGGCGAGACAAAAAAGAAAGAAAATAACGTCCAGGGAGCAAGAAAGCTAGAAATAGACATTGCATACAGACAGAACCACGCGTTTGGGTTGCGCTGGTGCACTCGCTTCTTGCAGGACAGATAAACAGACGGATGTGTCGTCCCCTCCACGGCGAAAATCTGCTCGCCGTATAGAGCCAAACTGACATCAGAGAGACCATGTGTGAACGCAACATGCTACACGAAGCACAGAGCACTACGATCCCGCCTGGAAATGCACACGATGACACAATGTACGAACACTGCGTATGCACGCATGCATTGATGCTTGCACAAACATGCAAACACACAGGGTGACGCTGTGCATAAATGCAACAATTAAGAGCTGAGGAAAGGTCAACAGTCTGCTCATGTCCTCAGTAGGCCTCAAGACTGAAAACAGCGCTCGGAAACACTGCAAAAGCATAAAAACACAGATGGAAAGATGAAGGGAGCGATCTAATAAACATTTGAACTTCTGTTCATTCATGAGCCGTCAAAAGAGACTTTAATGTTGTACTCGGGAACAAAACCGACCTCGTCAAATGGCTCCATTATTCAAAGGGTTCTTGTGATCGAATCTGTCGGGTGGTGAGAAAGACCCATTCGGTTGGGCCGTCACGGACTCTGCGCTCAGCGGGACGCAACCTCGCTGCTTCTAGTACACATATAAAGTTAAAGCGAAGGGCTTATGGGATGGGTTGTGCATTGTGTATTCTCTTTGAAGCTGTTACATTGAGAGCTGAGTATGAGAGAATATGTGTGTGTGTTATATGGGCAAGTGGCTGTTGGAGTGTGACAAAAACCAAAGGCTTTGAATAATGTGATTTTGCACCTGATACTCAGAACAGATTTGCTAAATATAGGCCTAATATGACCTGTTCAACCCAAAACACTGGCATGCAGTTAGGGATGGGTGATATTTTGAATATTTGTTAAATATTTGAGACGACGATCCTACCGTACTTGTAGGTATGAGAGCATTTTAACAGTATTGGTTCAATCATTTACACGAATCTGTTTGATTTGATCAACCCCAAAATGCTGGTGTATAATTCGGGCTAAAAAATATAATGAATAGCTACAAAATATTTTAAATTAGAGTCATAAAACAAGGAAGGATTGTCAAGTTTGAGAACTTTAGATCAGATTTAGTAGTGTCTTCAATTTTTAGTAGTATCAGAGTTTGTTCAATTCAACTATGTGTATCTGTTCAGACTGTCCAATTATATGAATCAGTTCAACTCTGATTCAGTGATTCATTTGCATCACAACTCAAAAGTGTTCATGGAAGTCTTGCATATTATTTTTCAACCCCAAAAATATTTATTACACATTTGAGATGATGACCTTTTATTTCTTATGACTGTCAAGTATGAGTGCTTTAAAAATGTTTTAGTATTGTCTTTGATTTTTCAAATGGAGTTTGTTCAATTTGTCTGAATCTGTTCAAACTGTCAATTTACATGAATCAGTTCAACTGTGATTCAGTGATTCATTTGCATCATAACTCATAAGTGTTCATGGAAGTCTTGCATAGTATTTTTTTTAATCCCAAAACACTGGCATACAGTTAGGGCTGTGCATATATTAATTATTTATGACATATTTGAGATGATGATCGTTCCTTTTCTTATGATTCACAAGTATGAAAGCTTTAAAACAGTTTTGATATTGTCTTAGATTTTTTAAACTAGCATCAGATTTTGTTCAATTTATCTGAATCAGTTCAAAATGTTGATTTAAATGAATCAATTAACTTTGATTCAGTGATTAATTTGCATCACCACCCAAAAGTGTTCATAGAAGTCTCACAAAGTATTTTTCAACCCCAAAACACTGGCTTACAGTTAGTTTTGGCAATATATTAAACATTTATGACATATTTGAGATGACAATCCTTCCTTTTCTTACGATTCTCAAGTATGAGAGCTTTAAAGCAGTTTTAGTATTGTATTTAATTTTTCAAACAGCATCAGAGTTTGTTGAGTTTGTTTGAATCACTTTGAACTGTCCATTTATATGAATCAGTTCAACTCTGATTCAGTGATTCATTTGTATCATCACTCAAAAGTGTTCATGGAAGTCTCACAAAGTACTTTCTAAAACACTGGCATACAGTTAGTTCTGGGCAATATATGAAACATTTCTGACATGTTTGAGATGACGATTCTTCCAATTAAACCACATGAATCAGTTCAAACTGTTTATTTATATGAATCAATTAAATGATTCAGTGAATCACTTGCAGCATAATTAAAAAATGTTCATGAAAGTCTTAACATAGTGTTTTTTTCTTAGCATATTTTACTTTTTAGTAAATATTAGTAGGTAAAATTAGCAGTTTATGGTATGTGATGTTATATTGGTCTATATTAATGAACACTTTTAAATAATTACAGAAACTTTTATAATATTGAACTTTTATATTTTTTATAAACTTTTATTATTTTTATTATTATTATATTGTAATAATAATATTTATATTATTTATTACTTGCCTATTTTGTCTAAAAGATTTTTTTTTTTTGAGTTACTTTTTTATAGTTACTTTTTTGAGTTTATTATAATATCATGGATTCTTCAGCTACGTCACCCAGTCACCCAGTGTATGCATGTGTATTTTGGGGGTGAATCACTGTAGCCATTGTGGCAAAAATAACTTTCGCTCTTTTCTTAATGCAACATTAGCAAAATGAATAAACTGCAACAGAAAGATGGTGGCTGAACTCTATTTGACTCCTATTCACACACACACACGTCATGTTATACGAAGTGACAAACATCATCCAAACATGCCATTCTGGAGAGAATACGGCTTTGTTGGAGAGGTGTGACAGAGCTTTATCTGTTCACAGTGACGTTTTTTGCAGACTGACAGCTCTGGCGCTATTTTACAGCGTGCGTTTTCGCAAGACGTGCTGACTTAAATCTATACAATGAATGAAATAATGCCTCCATAATCCAAACGATTTATATTAATACAAGTTTTTCCATTTAATAAATCTTTACTTTTTAATTAAAAAATAAATCAGTTGTGTCCCCGGGAGATAATTCCTCGCCTGGTTCTGGGAGGCCATTCTTCAACTGAAAGCCTCGTAAAGACCTCCAGAGAGCAATACGTATGGAGAGCGCGAGAACTGCCAAGAAAAGATTACATGTCCATTGTCAGCTCTTAATAATTTGGCTTTCTGAAAGACCAAATAGTTTGTCAATGGTTTCTTTTATAACACACCTCACTGCCTTCGCCGCACGCTAGTTAAATCCCTCTTTTGTCTGTCTGTCACACACTATTAATAATGTCTCTCTCCAAAACACACACATACACACGGAGACCAAAGCGAGCGAGCGAGAGAGAGAGTCCTTGTCTACTGTACTGAGAGTGTGAGCGTCGTTTGAATAGATATTGAACCATAACACAATAAAACTAGTTTCATGTGTCTGGTTAAGCAGCGTTAATCATGTGGAACTGCAAAGAAGGCAGGAAATTGAGGTGATGCTGTGGCCCAGTGACCGATCAGCTCCTGACCTCAGTCCCACAGAGACGGTCATAATGTCAACGCCGTCCAAACGTGGACGGATTTGGGTTAAACTACAGATCCGTCATTTAGAAAGACAGAGACTTGTCGTATTCCTTCAAAGCCACTGTATTTGTCTGCACAGGAAGCTACCAATATAACCCTCTGCCACTGCCACACCAGCAGAGCATATAAGCCAAACCGCACCAATAAACTTCAATGTTTTACATCAGTGTCCTTTTATAACCTCAGACAAGTGGAAAATGCATTCTGTCTGTCTCCTCGATTCTCTTTTACCCTGGCAGATTAAATGTTTAATTCACACAAAGCCTTCTCAAAGGAACAGTTCATCTAAAATCCAAGTTCTGTCATCATTTACTCACCCTCATGTCAATCCAAACCTGGATTCTTCAAAATTTAGGTGGTTTTTGCAGCAATGCTGTAGAAGAACTGTTTTTGGTTCCCCAAAGAACCTTTCAGTGATCGGTTTTTAAAATGTTTCCACTCTAAAGAACCTTTTGTGGAATGGAATGTTGAAAGTTTCTTACGGAACCATCTATTCCAATAAAGAACTTTTTTTTTTCAAGAGTGTGTTTTCTTTTAGGAACACAAAATAAGGTATTTTGAAGAATGCTGAGGTCCGGAAAACATTGGACCCCATTGGCTTTCATTTTATGGACAGATTTTGTGTACAGTCTATTGGTTTTAGTGAGTGAATTATGGCCGAATTTTCATTTTTGAGTGAACTATTCTTTTCACTCTGGAAATTAAAGGCTCCAAAAGAGTGTTTTTGCACCAATGACATAGAAGAACCATTTTGGGTTCCCCAAAGAACCTTGCAGTGAAGTTTTTAAAAGAGTGAAGAGCATTTTATTAATGTTAAGAACTTTTTCCACTATAAAGAACCTTTTGTGGAATTGAATGTTAAAAGTTCTTCACGGAACCATCAATGCTAATAAAGAACCTTCAGTTTTTTGGACTTTTGACTTTACTGGTTCTTTGAAGAACTGTTCCCTAGAATGCTCATAAAGGTTCTTTACTGGCATGGATGGTTCCACGAAGAACCTTCAACCTTGAACCTAGAACCTCAAAAGGATGTTTTGAAGAATGTTGACATCCAGAAAACATTGGACCCCATTGGCTTTCATTGTACAGACAAAATTTGTGTACAGTATATTGGTTTAAAGCAGTAAATGATGACTGAATTTTCATTTTTGAGTGAACTATCTTATCACTCTTGAAATTAAAGGTTCCAAAAGAGTGTTTTTGCCATTTCCCCAAAGAACCTTTCAATGATCAGTTTTAAAAAGGGTGTGAAGAACATTTTATTAAGAACCTTTTTCTGCTATACCTTTTGTGGAATGGAATGTTAAAAAGATCTTCATGAAACCATTAATACCAATAAAGAACACAAAAGAAGGTATTTTTAAGAATGTTGAGGTTCAGAAAACATTGGACCCCATTGGCTTTCATTGTACAGACAAATTTTGTGTAGTCAATTGGTTTTTGTAAGTCAATGATGACAGAATTTTCATTTTTGAGTGAACTATTCTTTTCGCTCTTGAAATTGACAGTTTCAAAGGAGAGTTTTTGCACCAAAGCCACAGAAGAACCATTATCGGTTCATCATCTGGTTCTTTATGGTGGAAAGAGCTTCTTCAGATTCTTGAATGCTCAAAAAATAAAAAGATTATTTTAAGAACTGTTCACTAAAAGGTTCTTTGGGAACCCAAAATGCTTTTTCACTTTTAAAAATAAAGGTTCCTTACTGGAATCAGTGGTTCTATGAAGAACCTTGAACATCCATGGAAACTTTCAAATACATAAAAGGTTCTTTATAGTCGAAAAGGGTCTTTTAGATTTTTAAAATGTTCTTCAAACAAGGTTCTTTTAGGAACTGTTCACTGAAAGGTTCTTTGGGGAGCCAAAAATGGTTCTTCTATGACATCACTGCAAAAACAACCTTTTGGAATCTTTATTTTTAAGAGTGCTCTATGGCATCATTGTGAAAACCCTCTTTTGGAAACTTTATTTTTAAGAGTGTCATATGAAAAACATTTGAACCTGGTTCTATGAAGAACCTTTAACATCCATGGAAACTTTCCATTGCACAACCGTTCCTTATGGTTGAAAGAGGTTCTCAAAAGATGCTTCTTAGAAATAAAGGTTCTTTATTGGAACGGATGATTCCATGAAGAACCTTGAACATCCATGGAACCTTTCAAATGTGGGTTTTCAAAAAAGGTTCTTGAAATGTTCTTCAAAATGGTTAATTTAAAAACTGCTCACTAAAAGGTTCTTTTCGGAACGAAAAAAGATTCTTCTATGGCATAATTGTGCAAACCCTCTTTTGGAAACTTTATTTTCAAGAGTGTCGTTTGAAGAACATTTCAATAACCTGTTTCCACTATAAAGAACCTGTGCGATGCAAAGTTTCCAAGAATGTTAAAGCTTCTTGGAAGCACTGATGCCACTGACGATTTCTTCTAAAAAGAAACCCAAGTCAGCCCAGTGAAAGTACTTTGCATGAAGTTGATTTGATTCATATACTCTGTATTCCACTCAAAATACTAACTTACACAATGGGATGCTTAAATACAGGCTGCCCGGGGACTTTAAAGTACACGGTACTGTAAAATGTCATCGAATTGCTGCCGTCCAGTGAAAACCTCTAATCTCAAAGAGTCTAAAATAGCAATCTTCCGAGAGACCGAAAGAATAACGGCAGTCAGAATGAAAATTTAAGGCGTCTCAAGCTATTGTTTGCTTTACCGCAGATTTTAGGCTCTTTAAAGACATAAAGGACATCTGACACAACTGTCAAGCTCATAAACAGGCGGTCTGCCTCTGCAACACCATCCAGCGCTGGAGGAGAAAAACTTTGTCCTGGACACACTTCACTATTCCAAACAACACAAACAGCTGTCTCGTTTGAGCATAACTTCTGACCGACTGTAAATTCGCAGCAGACTTTTATAATGTTGGCACGTTTCAGAGGCTAAAGCTTTCTTTGCTGCTTTGCATGAAATGCCGCTGCATTTCTAATAAAAATGAAAAGCTGAGCTGTAACAGCATGTTTACCGTTACAATATTTAGGCTGTAATGACAGGTTGACTTCTTCGGTTACTGGCCGGATATCAAGTCATGTCGAGTTGATTTATTCCACCCTTTGGTGAATCAGATTGTGCCAATAGAACAAACCTCAGTGTGTGTGTTTGTGTGTGTGTGTCCAAAACAGCATGAAAAGAGAGCATGCAAGCTTTTCATACTGGAATTATAGAAATGTATAGACTAAAGTTCCACACAATAAGTGCAACCAAACAAGCGTTTTTGAATGAAGTCTAGCAACAGCATGTTATGCATAAATATAATGCATAAAAATATTCACCAAACTCTATTTGCTTCACAACACAAGCTGCATGCCGCTTTTTATTTACTAAGCAACTGCAACTTGAACACTAATTTAACATTAGCATTTTAACACTGATCTGCTGTATAAACACTCACCAACAAGTCTCAGAAATAACAACGCAAGGCATTCATCTGTATTTTCTAGCATTGGTGTCATTTGCTAAACTTTCATTTGTTGTGTTATGGAGAGATTAGACGTGCAACGCTTGAATGAGTAGTTTGCATGCAAAATGGCTCAGTCGAGCACAGGGTTTGTTATGTGTAAAGAGATGTGAAGGACATCAACATCATCTCCTGTGTGGATCTCTTACCTCCACACTGAATTGCTGCTCCTCACCGTCCACAGCACATAAAATCCACAGCAAGAACTGCGCGCACAAGCAATTCAACCCTCTTCTATTATGCAGTGTTAACAAAACCATAATGACCCGTATTTATTCGTTTTGGCTGCTTTTATTAATAGTCAATAAAAAAAGCAAAGAACAAAAGAAGGAATAAATCCCCCTGGTCTCAGTGGGTTGGAAACATTAGAGGCAGACAAACAGTCGTCACGTCGAGAGATATAATAATAATGATATCATATCACTCCGGGAGGCTCTGATCGCGTTGTTTGCTCCTTTAGAGTTCGTCTCTTCTTTGTCTCCCGGAGGCGCGGATGTGATGATGATGCTCAGATAAGTCACATTTAGTTGTGCTGCTCCTCTTCTGCTCAGCGCGATGGACTGCGAGTTTTCAACCATACCTCTCCCTTCTGCGCCTGCGCGCTGCGCTCCGCTCTCAATCCCACCTCAGCGGAGAACCCACGGAGAGCAACGTCACGGAATCCTAGATCAGAAACCCAACACCAGATTGGAGTAAATAAACACATACTGTACTCTAATAATAAAAATAACAACTAAAATGTTGCTTGTGGATTTTATTTTCTTTATTAAATTATATATGTATAACCTGTTTGTATTACTAAATTCTAAAAACAATCAACATATAATACTGTACGTTTCAGTATACAGTATATAACACTTAGAATTTTATACACACACACTCACACAAATGAATAATTAATTATACTAATCATTAATTAATTGTAATAATTAATACTTTATATATAATTTTATAACTATATAACTTTTTTTATTTCCTATATATAGCTTTAATATAAATGAAGTCATTTATGGCACATTAATACATAATATCTGAATGTAGTTTTCGTTCTTTTGTATTAATGTTAATTTTAATATAATATATATTTTGAAAAATAGTAATAGTAATAGGTTTAATAAATAGTAATATTTATTAAAGTTACATTTATTTTATTTACATTTATTTATATTTTTATTATTTATATTACAAAATTATGCATATATGTGTGTGTGTGTGTGTGTGTATATATATATATATATATATATATATGCTATATAATAAACTGTAAAATATAATTATATAATAAACGTGTTCATTGATGTAGACTTATTTTAACATTAGACAACAAAATAATTAATCAAAATAATTTATCTATTATATATATATATATATACACAAAAAAATAATAAAGAAATACAATGTTTAGATTTATTATTTGTTCTTTTGTCTTGCATTTAGGCTTAGTTCAGTAATATTTAGTAAAATAAAATTTCTTGTATTTATTTGTTTTTATTCATATTATTATTTACATTATATTTATATTAAATATATTTCATTAATTTAATAAATGTTATTATTATAGAATGATACACTTTGTTCTTTTGTCTTACATTTAGCCTTAGTTTAGTAATATTTATTAAAATAAAATGTATTTTATTTATTTGTTTTATGCATATTATTTATGTTATATATATATATATGTATATATATATATATATATATATATATATATATATAATTTGTATTATTATAGAATGATACACACTTTGTTCTTTTATCTTACATTTAGCCTTAGTTTAATATTTATTAAAATAAAATTTATTTTATTTGTTATATATATATATATATATATATATATATATATATATAGGCTTAAAAATAATAAAAATACAACAATAAAAAATAAACACATAATGTTTACATTTTTTCTTTGTTCTTTTGTCTTACATTTAGCCTTAGTTTAGTCATATTTAGTCAAAAAAATATTTTATTTGCTTTATTTATTATTTTATTATTATTATTATATTTATATTTATTTTAACTATATATATATATATATATATATATTATAAATGTTATTATTATAGAATGATACACTATATAAACATGTTACTTTCAATAATAATAAAAACACATAAATAAAAACTGCATAATGTTTGGATGTATTTTTCATTCTTTTATCTTACATTTAGCCATGCTTTGGATGCGTTTTTATATACAGTGTACCGTTCATGTCCACTAGAGGGCATCTCTCTTGTTCTCTTACTGTACAAAAAGATGGGACATCACAATTTCCTTACTTTTCATATACATCAAAGTCTTCCCAGCTGTATATGTCTGGGGGTTTTTTTCTTCCAGTTGTCAGTTCCAACAGTCATCCTTCTCTGACTGAACCACCCAGAACCTGAACAGCAAAAACTTTACATTTATTATTTGCTTGGCACAATCAACACTCTTACAAAAAAGTGCAAAGTGTGTGTTCCTCTCAAACGGGAAACAGTCCAAATATATGAGCGTAAAACAATCCCATTTCCACCCCAGTGTGAACACGCACATCAAAGCCGAAAAAGAAAAGAAAACCAGATTAAATGTCGCAGATCAATGATTTTCTACTTAGAGGCAAATGCGATGGAAAAAAAGCAAAGCAGCAGGGCACGGCCTCGTCCATCTGATGAGGTTTCAATTTGCACGGGGCCGCA
Source organism: Labeo rohita (assembly GCF_022985175.1). Taxonomy (NCBI): domain Eukaryota; kingdom Metazoa; phylum Chordata; class Actinopteri; order Cypriniformes; family Cyprinidae; genus Labeo; species Labeo rohita. The sequence goes on along the minus strand of NC_066892.1, from coordinate 6,925,961 downwards.
GGGAATCAGCTATTCTCTCCAAACAGACAGACGAGATGGGAACACACCACTAACATCTGTGAAACTACAACCGACCACAGGAAAACTGGAGGGTTTCCACTAACCAACAACAGGTTTTTATCAAAACATACTAGTGCTGGCTCAATTCAAATCATGCAGCTTATTGAGAAAGGTGTGAGATAAAAAAACACTCATGACACATGGCAATACTCATAACACCTTTGCATTTTCATTTGAACTGCTGAAGTACAAAAACAACATGTATTTGGGTTAAACATGGTCAGAACTGTGTTTTCGTGCTGCTTTTGATTTGCACTTGATGATTGCTCTGTTTTCATATCCATAAACTTTGCCAGCTGGATCTATGCATCTGTCACATTTCAGCCACATGAGTGGAGATCAGCCAATGAAGACGAGCATGACGTGCTTATCGAAGTGGTCCTGCAAAAGGTCCTTTGAGGTAAACCGAGAAACTCCCAGCAAGCACAACCATGTTGTAAAAAGGTTGTGATAATGTTTCTAATGTTTTTTTTTACTGCAGTATTGATAATGTTATCTTATATCCTTAATATTACAGGTGTGTTGTCATACAGTTTAATATTTTTGTTTATTTTTTCTTTTATTTTTAACAGTGTTATTTATACTATTATGGCATTTATTAATTTTCTAACCAGCTTTTTTTTTTTTTTTTTTTTCATTTTAGTTTGGTTTAGTAATTGAATTAAATGCTTTCATCATTTTCACTAGTTTTTTTTTTTTTTTTTTTTTTTTTTTTTTTTAATATTTGTATTTATCTTTATTTTTAGTTTTAATTTTAGTTATTTTAAACTTCAACATTAATTTGCTTCATTTAAGTTATATTATGTTATATTTTATTAAGTACGATTTATCTTTTTTGACAGAATTTATTTAGTAATATTATCGGTTATTATTTTATTTTTTATTTTAGTGTCATTTTTTTGTGTGTAATTTTAATATCATTTTCAACAAATATTTCTATTTTAAAATTTCTGTTAAATATATCTTTATTTCTGTTTCTATTTTAGTTTTGTTTCTGTTTCAGTTTGTTTTTAGTTAAATTTTTTTAACAGTGAATATATTTGATTATTACGTCCATTTTAACATTTTTTGACAGACTGTTTTATTTTAGATTTATTTATTTATTTATATTTTGACTAAGCTTTTATTTTTATATTTTAAGTTTTTTAATTTTAGTGTAATTTGTATGTAATTTTAGTATTCTTTTATTATTGTTTATTAATATTTCTATTTAAAATTCTATTAAATATAGTTTTAATTTATTTAATTTATTTCTGTTTCTATTTTAGTTTTAGTAATTTCAGTACTTCAACTTCAGTTTGTTTTTAGTTTAATTTTTTAACAGTGAATATATTTGATTATTACGTCCATTTTAACATTTTTTGACAGACTGTTTTATTTTAGATTTATTTATTTATTTATATTTTGACTAAGCTTTTATTTTTATATTTTCAGTTTTTTAATTTTAGTGTAATTATTTATGTAATTTTAGTATTCTTTTATTGTTTATTAATATTTCTATTTTAAATTCTATTAAATATAGCTTTAATTTATTTAATTTATTTCTGTTTCCATTTTAGTTTTAGCAATTTCAGTACTTCAATTTGTTTTAATTTGATTTATATTATAGATGTTTTACACTTTTAACATAGTGAATGTATTTTATCATTATGTACAGTTTAACATTTTTTTTTGACAGACTGTTATTTTAGATTTATTTATTTATTTGTTTGTTTGTTTATTTGTGTAGTTATTTATTTATATTTTGAACAAGCTTTTATTTTATTTTATTAAGCTATTATTTTCATATTTTATTTTTATCATTTATTTTAGTGTACTTTTTGTGTAATTTTAGTATTCTTTTATTATTGTTTTAATATTTCTATTTAAAATTCTATTAAATATAGCTTTAATTTATTTCTGTTTCAATTTTAGTTTTAGTAATTTCAGTACTTTAATTTCAATTTGTTTTATTACAGATAAGTTTTAAATTTTTTAACAGTAAATATATTTTATTATTATGTACTGTTTAATATTTTTTAACAGAATGGTATTTTATCTATATATGTATTAATATTTTAATGAGCTTTTTTATATTTTCAGTTTTCATTTCCATTTTAGTGTAATTTTCAGTGTAATTTTAGTATCATTTTATTTTCTATTTTAAAAATCTGTTAAACATAGCTTTATTTATTTCAGTTTCAGTTTTAGTTTTAGTAATATCAGTACTTCAATTTGTTTTATTTGCGTTATAATACAGATGTGGTTTAACATTTTTAACATACAGAATGTATTTTATTATTATGTACAGTTGTTATTTTGACAGACTGTTATTTTTGTATTATTTATGCATTTATTAATATTTAGAATGAGCTTTTTAAATATATATATATATATATATATATATATGAATATATATATCTTCAGTTGTTTTATAAGTCATATTTAAATTTAGCTGTAGAATATTTAGAATGTTTTTTTAAAAAATAGAATGTTTAAAAAATGTTCTGCAACATTACTGTACTATAACAGCAACCGAAATGCAAAGCTGCTGAAATGTTTTCTGCTGGGCAGTTGTGTTAGAGAAATGAGCAGGTGCCATAATTTTAATTCTGGCATTTATCGTTGACACGTAATAATGATGACATCCTAAACTAGAGCACTCACACATTCCGGCAACCATCTGTGCCTCTTTCTCTTTCTCCGTCCATCTCTCATTCTCTTTTTGCTGCTTCTGTGTGTAGTGTATCTCGCTCCGTTGCATTGTGAGAGATAGAAGACTTTGTGGTTCCTCTGTTTCAGCGCTGGGTACTGTTGCCCCATATATAACTTTCCCTCTCAATATCACTTCTAATGCTGTAACTGCATCTGCTCCCCCTCATTCAGAAAGCTCCTCTTTGGCTGCCTGGTTCAAAACGTTCCTTCTGCTTCCTTCACAGACCAGCCAAAAATGCTTTGAACAGATTCAGGCTTCACATTTGTGGGTTAAGCATTTGGCCATTTCTCCTGGCGACCCATCACGCATCACTTTCTCCCTCTCTTGCCGTCCTATTCTTCTTTTTTCCTCTCCTTCTTTCCAGCTCTTCGATCTCTCATCATCTCCATTTGCACTACATTTTCTTTGAGATATAGGAGAGAAAAAAAAGATTTTTATTAGAGCTGTAGACATTACAAACAGAATATATCTTACTGTTTTTTTTTTTTTTTTCAGCATCTCCTACCAGGAGCATCATGCTTAAAACAATTTAAAAAAAATTAATTAAAAAGAATAAATAAAATTGAATTCTGCGTACAGATCAGGGAACAAGGTTAAATGTTAAATGGTAGTTTTAATATTTATAAAAAATATATGATAATTAAAATTATTTTTTTATTAATCATTTATTGTGTTTTTATATTAAATTATATATAATTAAAATTATAATTATGATTATAATTTATTATATTTTTATTATTTATTATATAACTTTCTTTATGTTTTTGAAATAAGTCTTTTACGTCCTAAATTTAGTAAATAATATAATAAATACTATTGTGAAATATTTGTACATTTTAGAAATGTTTTTATTATTTTTTAACTATTTTAATATACTTAAAAATTTTATTTATTCCTGTGATGCAAAGCTGAATTTTTAGCATCATTACTCCATTTTTAGTGTCACATGATCCTTCAGAAATCATTTTAATATAGTTTTAATAATACATTAAAATATTAAATGATAATTATAATTTATTATTAAATAAATTACAATTTATTTTTATTAAAGTAAAAATTAATTTGTATTAAATTATATATAATTAAAATTATAATTTGATTATAATTTCTTGTATAAATTATTATAATTTATTATAATTATATATACAGGGTCAGTAAGATGTTTTGAAAGAAAGTCCTAAATTTAGTAAATAATACAGTAAATTCTATTGTGAAATATTATTACAATTTTGAATACATATTTTTATTATTATAAACTATTTTAATATACTTAAAATGTATTCCTGTGATGCAAAGCTGAATTTTCAGCATCATTACTCCATTTTTTAGTGTCAAATCTTTCTTTACAAATCATTTTAATATAGTTTTAATAATAAATACAAAAATATTATATGATAATTAAAATTAATTATTAAATAAATTATTTTTCTTAAAGTAATAATTTATTGTAATTTTTAATTATATTAAATTATATATAATTAAATGTATACTTGTATCAGTAATTTTTTTATTTTAAACAATTATAATTTATTATATAATTTAATTATATATATACAGGGCTGGTGAGATTTCATTGTTTTTGAAAGAAGTCTCTTATGTATTAAATTTAGTAAATAATACAGTAAATACTACTGTGAAATATTATTATAATTTAGAATAACTGTTTTTATTATGTTTATCTATTTTAATATGCTTAAAAATTTTATTTATTCCTGTGATGCAAAGCTGAATTTTCAGCATCATTACTTTTATTTTTTTTTTGTGTCACATGATCCTTCAGAAATCATTTTAATATAGTTTAAATAATAATTAAAATATGATATGATAATTATACTTTATTATTAAATAAAGTATAATTTGTTTTTATTAAAGTAATAATTTATTGTCATTTTTAATTATATTAAATCATACATAATTAAAATTATAATGTGATTATAATTTATTATATAAATTCTTTAAATTTATTATTGAATTTGTACAGGGTCGGTAAGATTTCTTCATGTTTTTGAAAGTATAATTTATTTTTAATAAAGTTATAATTTATTGTAATTTCTAATGATATTATATTAATTATAAATAATTACAATTATAATTTTATAAATGATTATAATTTATAATGTAATTTGCACAGGGTTGGTAAGATTTCTCTTATGAAGTCTCTTATGTCCTAAAATTAGTAAATAATACAGTAAGTACTATTGTGAAATATTATTGTGAAATTGTTTTTATTTTTATCTATTTTGACATACTTAAAAATGTTATTTATTCCTGTGACGCAAAGCTTAATTTTGAATACCATTACTCCATTTTTTTAGTGTCACATGATCCTTCAGAAATCATTTTAATGTGCTATTTTATTTTATAATAATTAATAAAACTTAAAAAAAATAATTTTTAATTGTAAAATGAATAATTATATAATTACATAATTTAATGTGCTAAATAAAAATGATATGATTGTGTAATATACAGAAAGAGAGAAAGAATTAAATTTTTTTTCCTTCTTGCATAGAGTTTTAGGCATCTTAGGGTGTTGTGCATTGTTTGTATTCCATTAAATGCTATTTTTCTCACATTTTATCATCCTCTAGGCAAATATCATAAGTCTAAATAATAGCACACCTGTTCTCTACAAGCCACATGATTTGAGCTGCTATTCACAAACGTCAGATACTATTTATATGCTAAAGTTTAATATTTGGCTTAGGAGTTTTAAAGAATCCGTAAGCCTACATACAGTATAAAGCAGCACCAAAATCTGTATTTTTGTATTTTTGATTTATTAATTTATTTTTTTTTATGTGACAGGCAGGCTTACGTTCCAAAGCATGCAATTTCGACCAAGCCTTATGCAGATCCAGCAATGGCACAGACTCGCTGACAGTCATAATATGCAGTCAGACCACAGGGTCAGATTAAGGTCAGACCTACAGACGCTTAAGAAAGCCAGAAGTCGCTCACGGCTCCAGTGCGGGTGCCTCAAACGTCAGTGTAGCGATAATGCCTCCCTTAAAATCACAATTGCCTGGCTTTAATAAAAAAAAAAAAAAGTTCGTTTTTTTTCCATGAAAGTCTGGTTTTGAGTCCAGCTGTGGTGATGAGATGACTCTAGAGGACAGATGGAGCATAAAAAAATAACCTAATACCAGCAAACATGTGCACAATGGCACGACAAACACGGTATTTACATAATGTGATTAAACATGCAAGCGGGGTCGCACATGACATCCAACCAAAAACAAATCACAGTCTGCGGTCTATAGGGCGTCTGTCATCGGTTGTGTATGCATGTGTCAGCGGGAAAGCGTGGTTTGTTGTCATGACCGCAGACGTCAAAAGACGGATGGCCAGAGTTCCGGAAACTGACACTGACTCGGTCGTTCCGGCGTTTGTGGACGTCGTCCAGGTTCCTGAACCATCTGTGAGGGGGGAAGATGGCGTCCTGCTGGGGTAAGTGAGGGTAATGAGACGCATTGTCCCCGGGGCCTGTCATGGCCCTGCTGGAAGTGCCAGGGTGGGTTTGGCCGAAATATCAAATGCGTGCCATCGTTCTAAATGTTAAATGCGTAATCAGAGCCGTTGAAAACAGGACACAGGATGACACACATTTTCCCGCTGTGGCCCAGGGGAATGACTCTGTCCGTGTTAGACAAAAGATGCAGTACGCTTCTCATCCACTTCTAGAATGCCAGAGAAATTTATTGTTGATTGTTGGACTGAAATCAAATACAAAAGCTTGTTTGTACACACAACAAATAAAGGAGAAGTTCACTTTCAGAACAAAAATTTACAGATAATGTACTCACCCCCTTGTCATCCTAAATGTTCGTCTTTCTTTCTTCAGTCGTAAAGAAATTATGTTTTTTGGGGAAAACATTTCAGCATTTTTCTCCATATAATGGACTTCAATGGTGAACGCGAGTTTAAACTTTCAAAATGCAGTTTAAATGCAGCTTCAAACAATCCCAAATGCAGTTATAAACAATCCCAGCCGAGGAAGAAGGGTCTTATCTAACAAAACAATCAGTTATTTTCATAAAAATAATACAATTTACGTATTTTTTAATGTCAAACGCTCGTCTTGTCTTACTCTGCCTGGACTGTTTTTGTTCCGGTTCATGACAGTTAGGGTATGTTGAAAAACTCCCATCTCATGTTCTCCCTCAACTTCAAAATCATCCTACATCGCTATTTTACCTTTTTTGTTAAGGGTTTTTGATCTTCTTTGCATGTTCACTTTGCATAGACTGGGTCGGTACTTCTGCAGCGATGTAGGATGATTTTGAAATGATTTTTGAAGTTGAGGGAGAAAATGCGATTGGAGTTTTTTGACACACCCTAACTGTCCTGAACCAGACACAGAGTTCAGGCAAAGCAAGACAAGACGAGCGTTTGAGATTAAAAAGTGTTTAAATTGTATTTTTTTTATTGAAAATAACCTTCTTTCTTGGCTGGGATCGTTTACAACCGCATTTGGGATCGTTTGAAGCCGCATTTAAACTGCATTTTGGAAGTTCAAACTCAGGGCACCATATCAGTCCATTATATGGAAAAAAAAATCCTGAACTGTTTTCCTCAAAAAACACAATTTCTTTACGACTGAAGAAAGAAAGACATGAACACCTTGGATGACAAGGGGGTGAGTACATTATCTGTAATTTGTTGTTTTGGAAGTGGACTTCTCCTTTAATACCTCACAATTGCATGTTATAAAGTCAGAGTTGTCTAAAAAAGATATTATATATCACAATTCTGACTTTATAACTTATAATTATGAATTTATATCTCACAATTCTGACTTCTGCACAATTCTAAAAAATATACTTGCAATTCTGAGAAATAAAGTGAGATATAAACTCACAATTCTGACTTTTTCTCTCACAAATGCGAGGTTGTATCTTTTTTTAATTTTTTTTTTTAAGTCAGAATTGTGAGTTTATATCTCACAATTCTGACTACTGACTCAGAATTGCACAATTCTAAGAAATATATTGCAATTCTGAGAAATAAAGTAAGATAAAACTTGCAATTCCGTGTTATAAAGCTAGAATTGCAAGATATAAACTCGCATTTCTCACAAATGCGAGGTTGTATCTTGTAATTCTGAATTTTTTCCCCTCAAAAAAAAAAAAGTCAGAATTTTGAGATCTAAACGCGCAATTGCGAGAGAAAAAAAATTGTACCAATATCATCATATGCTCAAACAACTTAACGAAAAGGCACATAATTATTATTTTTGAAAAGATATACTTTACTATGGAAGCCCGTTTCCGCCACTGAATAAAAAAATAAAAGATAATTGCAACTCACGATTCACAATGTCTTTTTCTCAGAATTGCGTGACACAAACTCGCAATTCAGACTTATTTCTCAGAATTGTGAGATAATTTGCAATTGCGAGTTAGAAAGTCAGAATTGGCAGATATAAACTCACAATTCCAATTTTTTTTCTCTCACAATTGCATGTATATATCTCACAAATCTGACTTTTTATTGCAATTCTGACTTTTTCAGAATTGTGAGATATAAATTCGCAAGTGTGAGTTATAAAGTCCAATTTTGACTGAAAAAAAAAAGACGTTCTCAGGATTGCAAGTTTATATCTCACAATTCTGACTTTATTTCTCAGAATTGCAAGTATATTTCTCAGAATTGAGCAATTCTGAGTCAGAATTTAGAACTGTGACATATAAACTCATAACTGCAAGTTAAAAAGTCAGAATTGCAAGTTATAAAGTGTTTATAGTTTATATCTTGCAATTCTGAGAAATAAAGTCAGAATTGTGAGATATAAACTCACAATTCTGATTTTGTTTCTCCAAACTGCAAGTTTACATCTTGCAGTTGTGACTTTTTTAGACAATTCTGACTTTATAACATGCAGTTGTGAGTTAAGTCAAGTTGTGAGATATAAACTTCCAATTCTGAGAACATATTGGTCTTTTTCCTCCACACAAAACTGGACTTTAAAACTCACAATTCAAAATCTTGCTTCCATACACTATGGTTTTGTGAATGAACACTAAAGCATTAAAAATATATTATTTTCATCAAAAGATTTGCAAGGGAACACAAAAGCATTCAATAGGAAAGCTATGTAATTTTATCTTCCTATCTTATTTTTTCCATCACTAGTTTTCCATTTGCTCTCAAATGTTTTGCAGCAAATGCAAAAGCATTGAAATACACTGTATTTTTCACTCCAATCTCTTATTTCTATCCCGTTTTTCATTTTCTTGCAAAAGTTTTGCAAGCGAATGGCAAATATTTGCAAAAACTCTCCAGTTTTGTGAGAGAATGCAAAACCGTTGAACTATATTATCATTGAACAAATTATCCTCCCATCTAATATTATTTGCTTTTGTTCACCAAAGTTTTGAAAGCGAATGCTAACATTTGCAAGAGAATGCAAAAGCATATTGTCATGTTGTAAGGCTGGTGTTTGGTTGGGCTCTGTGTTTTTATGTTATGTGATTGTCAAGTTTCCCTTTTGTTTATGCCATGTGCGTTTGCTTTAATTGTTTCATTCTCATTGGTTCACTGGTTTCATTATAGTCAGCTGTTGCACATTTGCTCATTAGTAGTTTGTATTTACAACCCTGTTTTTGTTGTGCATCTTGGTCCAGGTTTGTCATCTGTTGATGCTCCACTGTTGTAAGTTTCATTTCCATGCCACGTGTTACCTAGTTTATTTTCAAGTTATTGTTTATGCACTTTTTGAATCATGGAATAAACTGCATTTGGGCTCCAAAAATCAGCTTCAGTGGAACCGTTACACATGTTTTCTTTCCATCTTTTTCTATCCCCTCTGATGCCGCATAGATCGGTTTTCGGTTAACATGGGAAACGTTTTTTTAAATGAACAATTTTTTACATTTCCGTTTGGTGTTGCTAATGGTGCAGAAATTGTAAATTGCACCTTTAAACTTGCCTTTTCTCAAGAAAAGGGCATTTCTGTGGACAAATTGCCTCTTTATCTTATTTTAAACATATTTTTCAAGTGCAAAACATACTTTGTGCAACCTTTAAAGTGTTAAAATGATTTGGCCTTTTCCTCTAAATTGCTGAGTGATTAGAGATTAAATATGGTCTGCAGCCTCAATAGCCTGGCAATGTTTGCAGACTCAGGCTTTTAATAAGTGGAGTGAGCTTGTTACGTTACAACTACGCGCACACTGAACTGAAATACCTGGTCTTGTAAATCACAAGTCACCATTTAATGGCAGCCAGTGTGATTATACATTAGCGTCATAGCTCATGAAATCTGATTTGAGCGGAGAGGAAATCAAGGCAGAGAAGTTGTGATGGACAGTCTGACCCGTGTGTTTGGGAAATCAGTCCTCGCTGATCAATAATTCAGTCAGAGTTTAATATTTGCATTGAAAATCCGGCAGGATTATAATAAGAACTCTGTTATAGCAGTGCTTAAGAAAACATAGAGTTCTCAGTCAAAATACGTAATTGCAGGATGAAGAAGCATCTTATTTGCACTGCAACTGAACCAATATACTGCCTGCAGCATATAAAAAATACATTTTCATGCCTTACTATTAAATACAGTCTGTGGAAAAGGGTGGGAAAAGAACATGAACTGGATTGTTGTTGACTATCATGCAACTAGCAAAAATGTGTTAGGTTGACCAGTGGAGTCCAGCACAGATCGCTACTGAGATCTAAACTTTAACTTGAAGCCAATAACTCCCACGCTTATGCTGTTGTTTTTAGAGACTGTATTGTTTGTCTTGCACAATGGTGAAATAAAGGAGTTTACTGTTGTAAATGATCATATGAACAGGATTATGTCACACTGATAAATCTGACTCTACTGTATATGAATCATCAAACAATGAGCAGTGAGTTCATAAGTTCACATGAACTGTAAGGAGTCCAAACTACAAACTTTATCTATAGAAAAATAACAGAATTTGGTCAAGTCTGTCAACTTTTCCAAAAAGTAATATATTTGTGTCACATAACCTATTTAACCAATGTCCTTACTACCTTTTTGGGCCTTGAACAAGCGTTGCTGTCTATGCAGGATCAGAAAGCTTTAGGATTTCATCAAAAATATCTTAATTTGTGTTCCGAAGATGAGCAAAGGTCTTACAGGTTTGGAATGACATGACAGATTCATGTGTGCGCTTGCCAGATATCAATAAGGGTTCAAATCCCATTTCAGAGCTTCTCTCTTAAAATGATACATTGTCTGCCCAGTGTTTTACTAAATTTTTGCAATCTGGCAACCATTTGCACAATACCTGAAATGTAAAAACAGTCATTACAATTTAGTGTTGTGAAACGATTAATCGCATCTAAAATACGTTTTTGTTTACATAATATGTGTGTGTGTACTGTTATTATTTATTACGTATATATAAATACACACACTGCATGTATATATTTCCGGAAAATGTCATCTTCATATGTGACCTTGGAACACAAAACCAGTCATCATTTTTTGAAATTGAGATTTATATATCTAAAAGCTAAATTAATAAGCTTTCCATTGATTATGGTTTGTTATGATAGGACAATATTTGGCCGAGATACAACTATTTAAATATCTGGAATCTGAAGGTGCAAAAAAATCTAAATATTGAGAAAATCACCTTTAAAATAGTCCAAATGAATTCTTATCAATGCCTATTACTAATCAAAAATTAAGTTTTGATATATTTATGGAAGGAAATTTACAAAATATCTTCATGGAACATGATCTTTATTTAATATTTTAATGATTTTTGGCATAAAAGAAAAATCGATCATTTTGACCCATACAATGTATTTTTAGCTATTGCTACAAATATACCAGTGCTACTTATGACTGGTTTTGCTGTCCAGGATCACATATATTAAATATATTTATATATAATAGAAATTACATAAATATAAATACATGGAAATATTTATTACTGTATGTGTGTGTCTTTATATGTAAATAATAAATATACACAGTACATACACTGTAAAAAAAAAAAAAAAACATTTGTCAACTTAAAATAATTTGTTACCCCGCTGCCTTAAAATGTTAAGTTCAGTCAACTCAAATAGTTAACTTGATAAGTTGTTCTAAGTGACAACTTAGATATTCAAGTTGACTAAACAAAAAAATTTGGTTTGTTAAACTTAAAAGCTGTGTTTGTTACCTGGCTGCCTTAAAATTGTAAGTTGAATCAACTCAAATATCTAAGTTGTCACTTAGAAAAAAACCTAACATTACGAGTTAACTGAACTTAAAATTTTAAGGCAGCGCGGTTACAAAAATTTTAAAGTTGACTCAACAAATTGTTTTTTACAGTGTATATTATGTAAGCATATGGCATATGTAAGCATAATGCTCATATATATGTATATATATATATATTTTTTTTTTTTTTGAGAATCTGTGGCATCAAAATGTTTGAAAACCCCATTAGGAGAAATAATTTTCTACAGTTTCTCATTGTCATTTTCCCACTAGTAGGTTTGTTCATGTCTTCATGGTACCAAATATCTTTCTAACTACCTTTTTTTTGTCCTGAAAGACCACAGACACCAAGAAAGATCTGCTATTACACCCGGGCCATCATTCTCCCATGAGAAATGGGATCATTTGGGCTTTTGTCACATTTCACATCTCTGAGAGGCTGATTACGACCTGGAAGCAGCATGACTGAGCCATGCGACCTGAGGGATGCCGGTTCCCGTGTGCGCACACGAGAAAGATATTTGGGGAGGTATTTCAGCTCTCTTACATAAACAGAGACAGGTTGCAGGATTATACGGGATTCAAGAGGCAAACCTGTCTCTGCTGGAGATTTCCAGAGTGCAGGATTGTTTAATGCCATATCTGTTTGGTGATATAACTACAAATCCTGGCACACAATGTCACTTGAGATTTTTAATAAAGATATTCAACACAATGTCAGGTAAACGGTAAATCTCTCATGTGGAGGGGCTTCATGATCTCATGCTTTAAATGTTGTGAATTTTATTTATAGTTAATTAAATACAATAGTTGATGGGCAAAATAATGATGTGATTTCAATTCATAGTTTCCAGTGTGACAACATGCCCCACTATTGCCTCACTTTTTACTTCACTGTGTAATAACTAGCCTTGAGTTTCACTATTAGAACTAAAAATGACAAGGGGTTCATTAAAAATAATGTACGACAGGTCCATTAATGTGCATAGTCTACCCGCTAATGGTGACCCTGAGGATTCTGGGACACGGCCAGATGAAACAGAATATTAAGCTATTGTTGCTCTCATGATTGAATCTCAAATGAGATTTGGAGAACCCCTGGTGATAAATTCTGCCCTTTAATATCGTCATCAACCATGTGACAGGAAACGTGAGAGAGCTGATTGGAGATCTCCACTGCCATGACAACTCACTCTAATCTGGTTATGAGTGGTGAGCAAGAGGTAATAATTGGATTGTTTGGAGTGAGGGGGAAATATGATATAAATGCTATCGCTCACCCCTCTATCTTCTGTGTTCCCTGAGGAACTTCCACTGTGAGTCACATAACCACGTTTTGCCGTGTGGACTGTGTTGTATGGCCATGCGATAGGTGTTGTAAGGCATAGAAGACTGGATTTACTCTTTTATGCTCCAAAAGATCTTAAAGAAATTTCCTGCAGTACTTATTTTAACCATACTGCAACAGCCCGTAACAGACAATGTGACCAATGTAGAATGATTCCTAAATGAATGACTCTTCTAAGATGGTTCTTATTAGTGATTCAAAACATGCAGATCAACCAGTGTAGTCGTCTGACTCTCCAGTGAACACTTATAAAACAGTTCTTCTTAGTGAATCAAAAACATGTAGCACGGCCAGTGTAGTCTGATTCCCCAGTGAATGACTCTTATAAATCAGTTCTTTTTAGTGAATCAAAACCATACAGATTGACCAGTGTAGTCTGTTTCCCCAGTTAATGACTCTTATGAATCAGTTCTTTTTGGTGAATCAAAAACACACAGCGCAACCAGTATAGTCTTTCCAAGTTAATGACTCTTATGAATTGGTTCTTTTTAGTGAATCAAAAACCTAGAGATTGACAAGTGTAGTCTGATTCCCCAGTGAAATACTCTTATGAATCAGTTCTTTTTGGTGATTCAAAAACATACAACTTGACCAGTATTGTCGGATTTCCGAGTGAATGACCCTTATGAATCCGTTCCTTTTGGTGAATCAAAAACCTACAGATTGACAAATGTATTCTGATTCCCAAGTGAATGACTCTTATGAATCAGTTATTTTTGGTGAATCAAAAACATACAGATTGACCAGTGTAGTCTGATTCTCCAGTGAATTACTCTTATGAATCGGTTTTTTTTTTGGTGAATCAAAAATCTACAGATTGACCAGTGTTGTCTGATTGCCCAGTGAATGTCTCTCATGCATCAGTTCCTTTTTGGTGAATCAAAAACACACAGCGCAACCAGTATAATCTGATTCTCCAGTGAATGACTCTTATGAAACTTTTTTTTTTTTTTTTTTTTGGTGAATCAAAAACCTACAGATTGACCAATGTAGTCTGATTCCCCAGTGAATGATTCTTATGAATCGGTTCTTTTTGGTGAATCAAAAACATACAGATTGACAAGTGTATTCTGATTCTCCAGTGAATGACTCTTATGAATCAACTCTTTTTAGTGAATCAAAAACAAACTGCGCGATCAGTGTCTGATTCCCTAGTGAATGACTCTTATGAATTGGTTCTTTTTAGTGAATCAAAAACCTACAGATTGACCAGTGTAGTCTGATTCCCCAGTGACCTCTTATGAAACAGTTCTTCTTAGTGAACCAAACACATGCAGCGACAACTGACTCTATTATGAGTAGTTTACAACTATCAAATGTTGTAGTTAAATCATTATTGTCATCATTATACTACCATGTAATATTGCCTGTTGGGATTTGTAAATATAAATACTGATGATGTTTTCACATTTTTATTTGTTTAGTATAATATATATTTATTATTTAAATCATTAATTCCATAAAAGCACCAGAAGGATCATGCATGAAATGGTTAAGGAATTAAAATCCTTAAATTTCATCTCCATTCTTTGTTTGTTTACTGATTGCTCCACTTTTCAAGTCTTCCCATGAGACATAATGCTGATTTTGGATGTGAGTTTATGACACTTTGCTCTGTTATTGTTGTTGTTATGAATGTGTGTGTGCTATCAGATGTCTAAGTATTACTCAGAAATTAATCAGGAACGGCACACATCTACTCCCACTGCAGTCTGTACTCAGTCCACTGCTGCTCTCCAAACACATCTCATGCTAAAAGCTCCTCCCACACTGAGCCTTTGCCGTCCAGATGGAGTTTTAGTTCAGCACAAACCACATATGAACCAAACAAGGAAAACTCACTGCTTCTTGTGCCTGGCAGGAGAGAGGTGTCTCTGGAAAAAACACAATGTTTTCATTACATCACATAAATTTTAAACAGTACTTGTGGGGTTGAAGGTCAGCCTGACTTCGAGTGATCCGAGCAAATTTTGTGATCGTGTGGGAGTGTATGAATGTATAAAATATGAGAGAACAGGAGGGAGTGTTACTTTTTGTTTATGTTTTGCTGGCTTATTCGACCAAGGGAGTCAATGTTTGGCTATAGTCTCAGTCCCAGACGGTACACCTACGAATCGCCCACAGTCCTTTACCTGACCATCTGATACATGTTGCACACAGAAATCACAGGTTCTGTTTGAAACCTCCAGTTTCAATCTGATTGGCTGATTTTACACAATTTCCACAAATAAATATAATGTTTTGTATCATTCGGCCTGGAAACCAAGTTGTTTAACAAGTTTAAAGCTAGAGGGAGAACAACAAAAATAGAGGAGGAAATGGGGAAGTGGAGGGATGCCGGAAGCATCAATGCAAGGACGGTGCAACGAGAGCTGCTTATATAGACTTGTGATGATTGATGGGACTGAATGATTAGACTCCTCCCAAACCTACGTTTGGAACGTCACAAATGTTTAAATTCTAAATTTAAATCTTTAGATATTAAGATAATTAGAAGTTACTGCTTATTAATTGTGCTATTAACCCTTTTGGTGGTCAATTCTGACTTTTTTTTTCTCAGCATTGCATGATACAAACTCGCAATTGCGAGAAATAAACTCACAATTCAGACTTTTTTTCTAAAAATTGTGAGTTCATATGTCGCAATTGTGATTTTGTTTTCTCAGAATTGCGAGTTTTTATCTCACAATTCTGACTTTTTTCTCACAATTGCGAGTTTATTTCTCATAATTGACTTTATTTCTCAGAACTGCAAGTTTGTATCTCACAGTTCTGACTTGCAATATCTTGCAATTTTTATTTTTTTTTCTCAGAAATGTGTGATACAAACTTGTAAATTTGACTTTTTTCTCAGAATTACAATATAAACTCACAGTTGTGAGTTATAATGTCAGAATTGTGAGACAAACTTGCAATTCTAAGAAATAGTCATAATTGCAAGTTTATATTTCACAATTATGACAATTTTTTTTTCAGATTTGCAAATTTGTCACGCACTTCTGACTTTTTTCTAGCAATTGCAACTTTTTATCTCACAATTATGACTTTTTTCCTCACAGTTGTGAGCTTATCTTGCAATTTAGATATTTTTCTTAGAATTGCATGATACAAACTCGCAATTCTGATTTCTGTTCTTAGAATTGCGAGATATAAACTTGCAAATCTGACTTTTTCTCAGAATTGCATGATTCTTTTTTTCTTAGAGTTTGTCACAATTGTGACTTTTTCTCACAACTGCAAGTTTATATCATGCAATTATGACTTTTTTCTGGCAATTGCAAGTTTTTCTTGGAATTGTGACTATTTCTCTGAATTGCAAGTTTATATCTTGCAGTTCTGACTTTTGTTCTCAAAATTGTGATATAAACTCGCAATTCTGAGAAATGAAATCAGAATTCACTGATATAAACTTGCAATTGCAAGTTATAAAGTCAGAACTGTCAGATAAAAACTTATAAATCTGACTTTTTTCTCAGAATTATGATATAAACTCGCAATTGCGAGTTATATCGTCAGAATTGTGAAACAAACTTGCAATTCCAAGAAATAAAGTCACAATTCTGATTCTGATATAAACTCAAAATTCTGACTTTTTACTCAGAATTGTGAGATATAAACTTGCAATTGCAAGTTACACCTTGTAAGTCGCAGCCAGCAAATGCACTGAGTAGCTCTATCATTGAAAGGATAGTGCGACAAAGATATCGACAAAACTAATGTTTTATTGTGAATATGTTGTATAAATGCAATATCACACTCGTAACCGTGCGATATGGCTATGTTTCAGCATGCTGTGATTACCAATCACAGCTGTGTTGATATACAGCCATACTGCACAGCTACTCCTGTAATATTGTGGTTACTTGTGAGGTCCATTTCAGTAAGCATGCTGTTATATTTCCTACAGTCTGTAGGCAGCAAAGCAGCTTACTAGGCTTTGGAACAGAGCCTGCCTTTTATCTTCTGTGGCAGGTGGGCGGGGTAAAATAGGCGGGGTCAGACTGACTCCGCTGCATCTATAATGGGCTCTGGTGCTGGTTTGGTGCCCAGTGGAACTGGCAGGATTTGGGAGCATCAATGCCAGCGCGTTTCGCAGCAGGCTGGGCTTACTTACACAGCAGAACACATGCACACCTGAGATACACAACACACATACTGAATATAAGCACACTCAAAGACAAACCTCAGATAAACCTAAACAAACATGGCCCAAAAATTAGCGCTGACAGCTCGGCCGAGCCCAAAAAGACTGAAAACAGGGATACTTGGGTAAATACAGCTGGGCACTTTTAGCTCAATGTTCCGCCCTGTCATTCAGCGAAATATGACCATTGGAGGATCAAAGTTTTAGCCGTAATGAAGGAAAAAGAAACTTGGTGACTTTGCAGAGTCTCTTTTGTTTTACAAAACTCCAAAATCAGAACAGGATCGTAACCTGATGGACCACACGGCTTCAGCTCAAACTGATGTTACAAATACTGAAAAAAAATGTATGGCCACTACTTCAAAGGCTTCTTGAAAAGTCGTTGTCTGAAGCAAATACATTATTTGCTGGACTCGCGTTCCCTTGGTAAATGAAAGCAGTGCATTTGTCTTAAAAGTAATAAACACACAATAAAAACTCTATGAGTTTAGAGAAATGGTTTATGAAACTGAGAGATAATCACACCGATGCCCTGGAGTGCTGTTGCATAGGTTGTAAAAGATGCTTCGATGTGAATTACTCCCCACTAATTCAAACCAAGGCAGATGAAGCACGTTTCATTTGCTCACTACGTTGGTTTGGCTTCTAGTGTCTTAAAATGTAGCAGACTTATAGGTCTCAAGAAAGCTTGAATGTGTTTAATAGGATAGTTTACACAAAAGAAGATATTCTGAAGAGTGTTGGTAACCAAACAGGTGGCGGTAGCCATTGACTTCCATAGTATGGAAAAAATGACTATGGAAGTCAATGGCTACAAGCATTATGTTCAAACATTCAAAACATTCAAAACATTCTTTAAAATATCTTCTTTTGTGTTTTAACAGAAGAAAGAAACTCATAAATGTTTGAACAGAGAGTAAACAATGACAGAACTGGGTGAACTGTCCATTTTATTATATAAAATGATAAATGTGAAGAGCAGCTAAAATAAGGCTTTGACCAGAATATCCTTTTGTACATGTTGTGTTGCAAGAAAACGGCGAATAAGGCAACAAAAAGTTTACTTCCACTTAAGGTCTTTTTATATTTTTTGTCTGTCTTTTGATTTATCCAGGCTCTTATTTCTGCACCACAAACCTGAAACCTCTTCTCATATCTGTTAAGGACTCTAGACGGTGATCTGCTGATCATAAAGCTTAGACGCGTCCATGGAAATACAACCATTTAATCGAGCAGTTACTGTCCTGCACCCCTGGCAATTTCTGCAGAGACAGTAAGCGCTGCACAATCTTTCATCATTAATAAAAATACCCTGACTATCCTGCTGATGTTTTGCTCTGAGAGGATGTGAAGGTTTATGGATGCTGACTCAATTTGCAATAAAAAAGAAATCTTAAGCCATTGCCTGCAGTGCTGGGCTGATAGAGGGAAATAAATGCATATTGTGCCTTCTTTCCCAATTCACTTTCCCAGTGAGTTGGGAAAAATAAGGTAAGTATTTCACAAGTGAGGTTTTTGTATTTTACCTGAAGAGTGAGGCGAAGGTGGCTTTAAGGAGCTTTTCAGCGCATGAAGGTGTCAGGTGTTGTGGTCCGGTGTAAAGTACGAAGAGAATTCCTTGAAATTCCTAGAGCAGGTGGGGAGGATGAAAGAGAAATTAGTGGTTTCCTCTCAAGGCTACTCATCTGGTTAGCCAGTGCTGTTTTTCACCAACTCCACCACTGATGTGGCATCAGGTGTAGAGTATGTGGTTTAGTCTTAAAAACTATTGGCTGATAACAATATATAGTTTATCACAATGCTCTGCTTTTATCCAAAATGCGACTGAAAAAGATTTTAATTATTATTATTTATATTTTATGTCTTTGGAGCTTCAGATTTGATGCATGCGATTTGTTTGTGTAATGTTTTTCACTTGTTCTTTAATAAAATAAACAAAAAAGCAACTGAAAAGGTACAAGCGAGAGGAAAAACGAAATGTCCCGCCCTTTTCTGTATAAATAACCAATCGTTCGTCAAAGCTGACCGTTCAAGCCAATCAGCTTTCAGTATTACTTTAGTGCGCCATCAAGCCTGTTTGCGATGAAAACAAACAGGTGAAACGTTCCGATTTTGACAAAATGAGGTCTGTAAACGATTTCCAAGCAAACGAGACTGAAAGATGGGATAGGCTATGTATTAACGTTTGAAATAATGAGAGAGTGGATGATGGAAGTAGATGTTAGACGCTCCATTCGTTTACCTTATGTTTATAGTTTGTATATGACATGGAGAATTCCGTTAATGTTACCTTGAGATGTCAATGTTTTGTGGTCGTGATTGGAGATTATAATGCGTTATTAATTAGCAAATTGCTAATTAACAAATTAGATTCAGTGAGTCAAATTCATTTGATTCAGTAACCTTTCTGACTGAATCAGTAAGTTCACAGACAGACGATTCAACACGTTAATTCCTCTGTGTTTGAGAGTTTTGAACGATTCCTTGAACCGACTCATTAGAGTCGTTGTTTGTGAATCGGACTACGCCATTTGCGCTATAAACAGTGCCACAGAACCGGACGAAACTCACATATTTAGCTGATTATTGCTGCTGAAAATGGTCAATTATTGTCATATTTTGGGCTGTACTAATCGGTCAGACTGGGAAAAACATTATTAAAAAAAATACTATCTGAGGAACAAGGAGTTTGTGGTTGGCCAAACTGAACCAGGATTTCCAAGGCAAGAATCTTAACAACATTCGTGTTTGTTCTTATCATTTTCAGACCTGCTTACTACGTCCTTCTCTATATGATTTAGCAGCTTCCACACATTTTTTCCCATGGTTTAGACAACATAAATTGGCGAAACTGTTTCATTAGTGCATTAACGGTGCAATCCATGCTGTTGTTTACATCCAGGTATCTCCAGTATGGCCGCTCATCCAGATAACTGACCAAACCGTGACGTAAGTGCAAACTCTCTGTGAAGAATAACTGGATTTTTTTTTTTGTTCAATTCATACGCGCAACCCATAAGAGGGCTCAAAACATACACAAATGCTACCACCTTCAATCATTTGCTCGATGTAGCAATGTAGCAAGACAGCTGTTAGTCTGTTTGAATCAAAGGTTTGGTCTTTGATTTATGACAGGGATGATCTACATGTGTTGCTTTCTCATTAGCACATGTTATACCTGCTAATGAAGCAAGACTGTACAAGATGTTGCAATAGTTCTTCCTGTTTAAAACCTGTCCATATGTACTCGGCCCATTTACAGTCAACAGATGAATAATTAGTGCTGTTTTACATGGTGTCTAAGCAAATAAGGTGATGTTAACGGCATACTAAGGTATCTGTGTAGATGCTAATTTGTAATTTGTCATTTACTTTATACTTTTATCCAAAGCATGCATTTTGCATGTATGCTCTCTGGGAATTGAACCCATGACTTTGCCGTTTTTAGCGCCAGTATGCATACTTACTTTGTGCATACTATGTATCAGATATGTCAAACACTCATTTTGTTATGATACAGTAGCCAAACCTTTTGTAGAAGACCAACTCCATCTACTAGATGAGATTATGAATTGTTGAATGCAGTATTGTAAAATCATAAGTACTATTATAGTTTCTATTAATATTTTTTATTACTTTTTTTTGTATTTTTTTATTTAAAATATTAGCACTTAGATTTAGTTGATGTGTGTGTGTGTGTGTGTTTTTTTTTTTGTCATTTTTATTATTATTATTTTTAAATATTACTATTTAGGTTTAATTTTTTTAACAGATGTTTATAACGGATGGTCACTTTGTTATTCCCAAGACCTCATGCTTCAGATAAGGTCAAGAGCGGGACACTCATGGACTGTGGATGCTTAAGAGGGAGTCTTGGCTGCATCCCAATAGATGAATTTATCACAATGACCAATAGTACTGCAATAAAGCCCTCCAGACAAGAGCAGACGTAGAGTTAGCATTTTCATGCAATACTCAGCGCTGCATTGGGAACTCGATTACTAGATACTTTTACGGCAGATTAAAAGAGCCAATTCAGTCCCGTCGGCACTGGATTATTGACTGCTAGTGATCAGTCACCAGCTTTCAATGAAGCCAGTAGGGTTTGTAGACAGCTGGGCTCAGAGTCAAAGGCAGTTTGGATAGACTCCATCAGGAGTGCTGAACATTTAATATCCATTTCTAAACACTACATTCCTGGAATGGAACAGATTAGCCTTGTTCTTCCCTTGTTCTTCCTTGTGGAGCAGCAGGGAATTCTGTGTTTTCAGAAGCCTTCTATAAAACTAGCTGTAAAAGAAGTGATTGCACATATTTTGTATTGTTAATTGCAGACTCAGTATGCTATAGTTAGCGCTAATAACCTGATTTAACCGTAAGTTAAAACGTACAAGCACAGCATTGCAGCTAATCGACCTAAATGGAAGGCGAAAGTCCATCAGGATTCATTTGTTAAAGTCTACCGTAGACATTTCTGAGTGCTGGCATCGGCCCAATCCTGGGACTTCAGGCCGGATCGATCCATCTCTTCTGCGGATCTTTCATCAACGGCTGAACTCTGTCTCTTTTCTGCCAGCGACTCTCCTCCTACTCCTCTGATCCTCTCCACCTCTTTCTCTCATTTTCCAACCATCTGTAGCTCCTGGCACCACTCTGCATGATAATAAATAGAATTAAGACCATTTCTACATTACTGTGACTTAAAGGAATAGTTCATCTAAAAATGAAAATTTTGTCATTGTTTCTCACCCTCTTGGTGTTCCAAACATGTATGGTTTTCTTTTAGTGCAAGACAAATTTAGAAATTATGAGTAATGCATTGGTCACTCTTTTACATGCAATACAGTGAATGGTGACTGTCACTTTTAAGGTGCAAAAATGTGCAAAAGCACCGTAATTGTATCAAATAGGCATTTAAATACAGTGTTCGGAAAGGAAATTACGTGTACTAAGGAAACCCCTAAAGAGAATGATTCATTGAAAAAATGGAATTTTGAAAGATTTGTTCACAAATAGACTGCTTTAATAAAACTTCTGTTTTGCGTATATAAATATATATTACAGTATATTTTGAATAGTAAGATATAACATTTTTTTTTAAAGAAGTCTCTTCTGCTCACCAAGCCTGCATTTATTTGATCCAAAATACAGCAAAAATAGTACAATTTTTGAAATATTTTTACTATTTAAAGTAGCTGTTTTCTATTTGAAAATATTTTAAAATGTAATTTATTCCTGTGATCAAAGCTGAATTTTCAGCATCATTACTCCAGTCTTCAATGTCACGTGATCCTTCAGAAATCAGTCTAATATGCTGATCAAGAAACATTTTTTATTATTATCAATATTTAAAACAGCTGAGAACATTTAATGATTCTTTGATGAATAAATAGATCCAAAGATCAGCATTTATCTGAAATAAAAAGCTTTTGTAACATTATACACTATACCATTCAAAAGCTTCGAGACAGTATAATTTTAATTTTTGGGGAAATAAATTATAGAAATTAATAATTTTATTTAATAAGGATGCTTTAAATTGTTCAAAAGTGACGATAAAGACATTTATAATGTTACAAAAGATTTCTATTGCGGATAAATTCATCAAAGAAACCTGAAAAATTCTACTCTGCTGTTTTCAACATGATAATAATAATAAATATTTTTTGAGCAGCAAATATGAATATTAGAATGATTTCTGAAGGATGATGTGACTGGAGTAATGATACAAAAAATTCAGCTTTAAAATCACAGAAATAAATTACATTTTAAAACGTATTCAAATAGAAAACAGTACTTTTAAATAGTAAAGTGCTGTACTTTGGATCAAATAAATGCAGACTTGTTGAGCAGAAGAGACGTCTTTAAGAAACAAAAAAATATTACTGTTCAAAAATGTTTGACTGGTAGTGTGTGTGAATTTTTTTATTTATTTTTTGCTCAAGTTTAAAGACGGTTGGCACACATGAGCCAAATCATGATTTCTGTTTTATTGCAATGAAACATACAGCCATAGAAGTTACATATAGCTTTAGAAGATAAGAATTAAAACCTGACATTTACAAAAATCGTGCAGTTTCGCTTCAGAAGAAAGGGAGTCCACCTGTGGAGAAGAATGTTAACTTTTGCATGTGATTTTACGGCTGGAAATGTTTTTTTGAGAAAGTGCTGAGTGCATGTTTATAGAGCGTATGGGGTATTTTGTCACGTGCGTTTCATTAGTCGATGTGTGCATGTGTATGTATGAATCTGTTCAGTGTGTTCTGTAAAAAGACAGGAGGGCGAAGCATGAATTCCAGGGCACCCGACAGTGACATTCAGGAGGAAACATCATGGACGCTGCGTGAGAGCTTTTTTTGGTTTTCACTGGCATGCAACGCTAAGCATGAACAGGATGGAAATCAACCCCCACCATCTTCAAGGAAAAGGTTATGAAGGATTTAGCCGGCGCTTTGAGGTCGCAAACACAACGGGGTTTGAGGAGGAACCAGGTTGTGTCTTCAGGAATGTCATTTCCCTAAGCCAGGACACACCCCATCGACGGAGGAAAATATATTCTGGCTTCCTTCCGATATAGCTATTATCCTCTATTAGGAAAACAAGAGCATTTCTGCTGTACAATACTACTCTGCAGTTCTTTTTCAGACTTATTTTTCAGCAGGCCAAAAGACTTTCTCTAATTACTTTGGAGGAAAAACTTCTAGTGAAAGCAGACGCTCGGTCCGAAGGGGCCTCTGGCAGGTGTTTCAGTTTAAAACTTCAGACAGAACAATAGTATAGGATGTTTTACCCAGACAAAAGGATCTAGCATGAGGAATGGCATTTCCTTTGCTTTTCAAGGCTGGAATCAATTTCACTGCAAGCGCACCCCCAGCACAGCTCCCCCTGTTGGCTCTAAGGAAATCCCAGCTGGCATGTTTCCTCCACCTTTGCCCTGTATTCTAGGAATCCCACAGAAGTCCAGTCCCAGCTGGTGTGTCTCTTGAGAGGTGGTTTTCATTTCCTCCTGAGGGCAAATGTTTGCTGTCTCAGACCTTAGGAGGTCAGCTGTCACTGGACCAATACCGTACAGCTCCAGTGAGACTCTACATCTTCCTGATTAAAGCCACAGTCCTGCCATCAATTTTTTACCCTCATTGTGTTTCAAACCCATTCGACTTTATTTCACTTCTTTTCCATACAATGAAAATGAATAGGGTGCTGTTGAGCTCCAAAAAACACTATTGGTTTAAACAATGTGCTATATTCCAAGACTCTTAAAGGAGCACTCCACTTTTTTTGAAAATAGGTTCATTTTCCAACTCCCCTAGAGTTAAACAGTTGAGTTTTACCGTTTTCGAATCCATTCAGCTGATCTCCGGGTCTGGCGGTAGCACTTTTAGCATAGCTTAGCATAGATCATTGAATCAGATTAGACCATTAGCATCTCACTCAAAAATGACCAAAGAGTTTAGATATTTTTCCTATTTAAAACTTGACTCTTCTGTAGTTACATTGTTTACAAAGACAGACGAAAAATGAAGTGGCGATTTTCTAGGTCGATATGGCTAGGAACTATACTCTCATTTCGGCGTAATAATCAAGGAACTTTGTTGCTGTACCATGGGTGCAGCAAGCGCAATGATATTGCAGCTTTTTATCTCACAATTTTGACTTTTTTTTTTCACACAGTTCTGCATGATATAAGCTCGCAATTGTGCGTTATAAAGAATTAAACAGAACTGTGAATTGCATGATCTATATTTGCAATTCTGAGAAAAAAAGTCACAATTATGAGATATAAACTAGCAATTCTGCCTTTTTTTTTTACTAATTAGAATGCACAATTGTGAGTTATTAACTCAGAATTGTTAGATATAAACTTGCAAATCGGACAAAAGAACTGGACTTTAAAACCTGCAAAAAAAAATCAGAATTGCCTGTTTATATTTCACAGTTATGACTTTATTACTCACAACTGCAAGTATATTTCAAAATTCTAAGGAAAAAAGTCTAAATTGCAAGTTTCTTACAAAATTTTGAGAAAAAAAAGAATTATGAGATAAAAAGTTGCAGTTACATGTTTTTTTTATTTAGTGACGGAAACAGGCTTTCATAGAAAAGACATTTATAATTTTACAAAATATTTATATTTTAAATAAATTATGTTCTTTAACTTTCTATTCGTTGTTCATGCAGTTTTCAGAAATGTTAAGCAGCACAACTGTTTTATTAATGTTTTACATTAATAATAATACAAAAATGTTTCTTGATCAGCAACTCCCCTAGTGAAAAATATATAAATGTATTTAAAATACATTTATTTCATTTTAACCCTTTAACTGTCAATCCCATTTTTTAAAACAGACATAAAAATGCACTATCCAGACTTAAATTTTATAATTCGTGAATGAAAACATTTTGTAATATGATTTTGATGTACATTTTCTGTGGTAATGCAATGTCTGATTTTAAAATGCCTTTCAAAGGATGAATTTTGAGATTTTAAATTTTGAACTGATATAATTTCTTATGATTTCTATTGCGTGAAAGTCTTTTGTGACAAAGGTCAGAACTCATGTTATGATATAGATTTTTTAAGTCGCACTCAACATTAATCTATTACTTTTATCACAAAAATATGGTAAAATATCTATTTAGGAGTCTTAGAGCTTTCCGACGATATATAGTTTGTCATGATTAGATTAGGATTTATTTGTAATATGGTGAAGTAAACTTAGGTGTCCCACTGGGGGGACAGTGACAGTTAAAGGGTTAAGTATACTACAAATACATTTACATATTATGTACTTAATAAAAATACACTGCAATTGTACTAAACTGGTATATTTAAAGTCTGCTAAATTAGAACAACTAATTTTGCACTTAATGCACTTAATAATTTGTTACCCTGCTGCCTTAAAATGTTAAGTTCAGTCAACTAAAATAAGTTTAGTCAACTTGAAATGTTAAGTTGTACTAAGTAACAACTTTTAAAATTTTAAGTTGATTCAACTCAAATATCTAAGTTGTCACTTAGTATAATTTAACATTTCAAGTTGAATAAACTTTTTTTGAGTTGACTGAACTTTAAAATTTTAAGGCAGCCAGGTTACGAATTATTTTAAGTTGACTCAACAAATTGTTTTTTACAGTGTACAGAATGATTTCTGAAGGATCATGTGACACTGAAGGCTGAAGTAATGGTGCTGGAATAAATTACTATATTAAAATTTAAAATTATGGAACGTTTCTTGGTATTATTTTATTTTCTACTAGAAAACATCTTACAGACCCCAAATTTTTTAACTGGTATTTATTTGTGTATTTATTCTCTAATATACCGCTATGTGGAGAACAATTGTGTACGAGTGACATTTCACCCTCATGACCCTCGGCACAAAGCAGTGGATGCGCTTTATGGTTTATCACGTCACATCTGGTCAGGACACGGTGTAAACCTGCACAGGAAATGGAGCAAATAGAAGACAGGAGGACTGGCTAGTATAACAATCACGATGACATCAAGAGCTTAATGAACAACAGAAGGGCCGTGTGTTGTTTTCTTAAGAGGAACGTGAGATCTGAAACCCAGTCCTGGCCATTTGTCAGAGCAGAAGTGGTGCATGTTAGAGCTCCATGTGTTCCTGACTCCAGCTGAAACACAGACCTTTAGCTGACCCCTTCAGAGCGGACCACGTCTGTACACGAGGTGGTCCACGTCCATATCCCGTGAACATATTCTTAATATGCATATAGTCGCGTTTACATTTCTGTGCGTGTTTGAGTGTGTTTAATGGAGCTCATTGTTCACTCACATGAGCTTTTGCTGCTTGCAGCATTTTTTTTTTTTTTGAATGAAAATGAGTTAATGCAGCATAATGTTTGAATTTTAGTTTACCTAATTTTTGTTTGGACAAGAAGGGATTTCCAGATGAAGAGAGTAAATGTTGAAATGTTATTTTAAGTATTCTTGATTGACTGTTTGTTTAATGTTCTGTTATGTTGGGATTTAGGATAAAAGGCTTAGGTTTAGGTTTATGACGAGCTAACATGAGGTATCATATTTCACTGTGTTCCTTTAGTCAGAAAAGGTCATGTGCATTTAGCTGATATTATACATTTTAGGTCAGAGTTATTTTAGTGTTATGTAATGTAATTGTAATATTTATTAAAATGTTGAATTACTTAGATTTTTGTGTCCAGTTTTCATTTTAACTGGAATTTATGTTTTTGTTAAACAGTTTATTTATTTATTTATTTGACATTTCATCTTAGCTTTAAATGGTTTTAGGCTTTATTTTATATTTACAAATGGCTTTAGGCTTTATTTTCTATATATGTGTATATATATATATATATATATATATATATATATATATATATATATATGTGTGTGTGTGTGTGTGTGTGTGTGTGTGTGTATATGTGTGTGTGTGTGTGTGTTTTATTATTTTGCTTGATTTTGTTTTGTATTTTCTGTGGCACTTTTAAAATTATATTACAATTTTTAAAATTATTTTATTTTATTTTTCTTTCTTTCTTTCTTTTTCTTTCTTTATTTCTATATTTATTTATTAGTATTTTCTGTGGCTTTTAAAATATTTTTTAAAATATATTGATTTTATTTTGCTTTATTTATATATTTATTCGTTTAAATGTTCAATTACTTACATTTTTATGTTCTGTTTTTAGTTTAATTTAAATTTATTTGGTCATTTTTATGGTTACATTTTTATTTAGTTTACATTTCATCTTATCTTTAAATAGTCTTTTACATCTTTAAAAAGACCATTATCTTTAAAATCTTTATATAGATTTTTTTTTTCTGTGGTACTTTTTAAAAATGAAATATTTTTATCTTTAGTTTATTTTGCTAGATTTTTTTTTTTAATTTTCTGTTGCATTTTTTTTTTTAATAAAATGTTTTATTTTATATTTTTCTTATAATTGTATTTTATTTTGCTTTATTTATTTATTTATTTATTAGTTTTTTTGTGCCTTTTTTATTTTTGTATTTTACAATATTTTAACAGTTGATTTTATTTTATTTTGCTTTATATTGTTAAATTATGTATTTATTTTACATTTCATTTTTGCTTTAAATGGTTTGTTTTATACATATATTTTTTTAATAAAATATATTTTTTTTTATTCTGCTTGTTTTTGTAAAAAAATTAAGTATTTGATATTTTTTAAGTAATACTGATTTCATTTTTTTGCTTTATTTATTTATTTATTTAATATTTATTAACATTTTGAAATACTTGTTCAGTTTTCATTTTAATTAAAGTTTATTTGGTCATTTTTATTGTTACATTTTAATTTTTATTTATTGATTTTACATTTCATATTAGCTTTAAATATGTTTTGGTCTTAGTAATTTTATTTCATTTAGTTGTTAACATGTAAGTTGTTTACCATTTTCATCTAATATTTATATTTGATTTTATTTCATGTTAACGTTAAGAGTAAAGCTAATTTCCAATGTGTGAAACCACAGTTCACAACCAAATTAATTTGGAGCCTACGAATAATTTAGATGTTTTCAGCAGTAATGAATCACGTGTGGCAGTGGATTGTTTAGTGAGGGTTCAGTGCATCAGAGAGGCCACGTAAATGCATATTTCATAAGTACATCTATTTAATAGTTTTCTGCGCACATTGGCCAAATGCCTAATGTAGCCCATTTACCACAAGAGCCTCTCTGGATGTGTCTACCTCTGTCCTTTATGCATTTGTGTGTATGTGTGTGTGTGTCAGTGGTGACTGAAGCTTTTCAAAAGTAGGGAAGCAAAATGTGCACTGAGATCTACTTTATTTTTTATTTTATATTGTATTATTTTGATGTCTCTTTTGCACTCTTGAACCAATCCCTCCGTCACGTGTGAAGATTTCCTTGGCTTTACTCCACACCTACTCGCTTTTCTCCTCTCTTTTTTTCTCTTCTTCAATATTCTCTCCCTTTCTTGTACTCCTCAATCCTTTTATGCTCTTTGTTTCTGAGTTCACTCTTTCTGTACTCATCTTCTCCTCTGATATCTTGGTTTTTGTAGTGACCGTCTCTTCATCTCAGCCTCTAGCTGTTCTCTTTCTTTTCATCTGTCTCAGTTTCTATCAGCCAAAGATCTCTCTCTAAATTGGTAATCTTTCTCTTTCTCTTTCTCTCTCTCACACAGGAGATAGCTGGCATCGTTACCTCTTTTTCTCTATGTGATCAATGGCTGGTGATGTTTTTTTTTTCTTTGTCTGGGCTTCTATTACACCTTCATCCTTTTTTTTGTTCAATTTTGTGGTACTTTGTTGGCATGGTTGTGTTATTAGATGGTACCTATTATGCTTTTTTTGATTTCACTTTTTCCTTAGTGTATAAAATGAACTACTGTTGTGTAAATATGCACACTGTTTGTGCATGTAAACAATCTGCAAAGCCTAAGGGAGTTACGCTTTCCAGCACAAAACATTTGACTCAAACGCCTCGTGTTTGCAGTTCTTTATTTATATCCATGACGTAGTTATGTCTCCATACAAAAAAAAAAAAAAAAAAAAAAAAAGTGATCTCAACAGACTGAGCTGACTAATCAGAGCAGGCTTTTTCTTTTGTGTGGCACATTTTTTATAATGTTTTTTTTTTATACTTTATTATGTTTTAATTTTGCTTGATTTTGCTTGATTTATATATATATATATATTTTTCATAAAATATAAAAACATTTAATAAATATAAATTTCATACAAAGTAATATTTTATAATAAACCAGTATTTAGTTTAGTTTTATTTTTAGAATTTAACTTTAATAAAAAATACCAAAATGTGTATATATATAATTATTTTTTAATAAAATAAAAAAATTTAATAAAATTATTATTATTATTATTTTTTTTTTTTTAATTTTGCTTGTTATTTTTTTATTTTGTTTTTATTTAAATAAATAACTCAGTAATAATATATAAAATAAAAATTATAAACTGTTTTAATTATTTCATAATTTGATTATAGTATTATACAGTGTTGTATTGTACCTTATTATACTAAGGTATACTTTAGATTTCATTGATTAATATTTTGTTAATTTTTAGCAAATTATATATATATATATATATATATATATATTTTTTAAATATATATTTTTGTACTTCATTTGTTTATTAAAATTTGTTTTATTGAAATTTTCTGTGGCACTTTTTAATTTATTTATTTTTTTGTATTAATTTTTTTTTAAAAATATCTATATATATTTGTACTTTTTTTTTTAGTAAAATATTTTTATTAAATTATCTGTGGCACTTTCTAAAAAATAAAATTACTTTTTTATTGTTATATTTTTTAAATTAAATATCGAGTTTTTTTATTTTGCTTGATTGGCACTTTTTTAAAATAAAATATTTTTATATTTTATAAAATATAGTTTTTTTTCCTTCTTGATTTCGCTTTCATTTTTTCTTTTCTGTGCCATTTTTTAAAAATAAAATATTTTATATTTTAGAATTTTTTAAACTAAAAATATCTATCTATCTATCTAATCACCTTATTTTTTCATGCAACTTACTTTGTAGTGTAGATGCTTTAACATATTAGTAACACAACAATGCTCTTGCTCTTGTGATTTGTCATTAACTAGTGATTTAGCTAGAACAGATGCAAGTTTGCCCTCTAGTAGCACTTCTCTCTCTCTTTCTCTCTCTCACTCTCTTTTGTTTATCATGCTGTTCTTCTTTCAAATAGTCTAGTTTTAAGTGCAGTAACCCCCATGGGCATGCATGCTGCACAAACATGACTGATATCATTGTGTGGCATCACAACAGACACACTCTCCTCTGTTCCACGTCGTCAAAGCCTGTACTATCCAAGCACGAGGTCCACGCAAACATTGCAACATCATGTCGAACCACACAGCTCTCATTCAAACCCTTTTCAATCCGCCACACTGTTGAAGTCTGCATGAGGGTTTTGTGTTCTCTGGGTTACAGCACACAGGCTCCATTTAGACCCGCTGAAACCCATGTCAGTAAACTTCTCCAACCTGGAGAGGGCGGTTCTGTCTGGTTCTGTGGGGACCAGGAGTCCTGACAGGGGGAATGGAAGTTTATTTCACATGCAGAGCTGGGCTGGGTGGGACCAGACTGAGCAGGAAGTCAATCAACCCTGCTTGATATTGGGTTTATTTACACAATGGGCAAATGGAGGGACGGAGTTAAAGAAATGTGAGAGGTGAAAGAAAGGAAAAGGAAGAGCACATGCTTTTGGTTTGGGCCTGATTTGATCTGAATTGTGGCTGGAAAATCTTAAAGGAACAGTTCAAGCAAAAATTCAAACTCTGTTGTCATTCTTTTTTAGAATCTTTGAACATTCCACTAAACAATTCTCTGAATGTTCCATGAATTCCGTTAGTCGTACAGTTTTGGAATGACATGAGGGTGAATAAATAATCAGAATTCTAATTTTTGGGTCAACTGTCACTTTAAGACAAAAAACAAACCCACACTTAAACTCCATCATGTACTCAGTCGTATCAAAATGAACCGCTATCAGAAGAGTATTTACACACGGCTTCAGATAAACCGCAGGGCATTCTGTCTGATACCTCGCTGAGCAGTTCTGGCCCTGGAGGAATTCAATTATATTGTACTTTGCCGTTTACCACATTCTGAGTCAACTACAGGAGCGGGAGCTGCTGCATCATTGAATTCCATTTGAGTATGCTGACTGCATTTCTTATTTACTGGCTGTTATTGATAAGGAGAGGAAAAGCATGTTCGGGGAAGATGACCCAACTTTAGTCTTCAACCATCTGCCACCTAGTTTGACATATGTCACATAAAAACCAGAGCATCATTTCTATAGCTATAGCTTTCAATACCCTAGACTACTAACTTGTTATGAACTAGGCAGGCTTTAATGCATGCAATAATTAAAAAAAAAAAAAAAAGAACGAAAACAGAAAATATAGGTTTGGCTGCTACCTTATGACTTGGACAAAAAGAGGGAAAAAAAAATAAAAAAAAGAATATTTTATATATATATATATATATATATATATATATATAATTTATGTATTTTTGTAATTATTTTAATATTACATATTTTTTATGAAAAAATAGTACATTTTGGTATTTAATTTATTAAAGTTAAATTATAAAAATGAAATAAAAAAATAAATATTGGTTTATTATAAAATATTACTTTGTATGAAATTTACATAATTTAAGAAATATATATATATATGTATATTAAATGTATTTTAAAATATTTTATTAAAATAAATATTACTTTATTATAAATAATTAAAAAAAAATAATAATAATAATAAAAAGAACAAAAACAGAAATTATAGGTTTGGCTGCTACCTTATGATTATGTAAAAAAAAAAAGTACATTTTGGTCATTTTTAAAAAATTAAAGTTACATTATAAACATAAAACAAAAATAAATATTGGTTTATTATAAAATATTATCTTGTATGAAATTTTCATCATTTAATAATGTTAGATAATATATGTATTAAAAGTTTTTATATTTTATGAAATAAAATATTATTTTCTGAAAAATAGTAAGATAATATTTTAGTACTTTTTTTCAAATTAAATTTTTATGAAATTAAATATTTTATGAAAAAATACAATTAACTTGTTTAAAATTAAAAGCATAAAAATGAAATACAAAAATAAATATTGCTTTATTATAAAATATTACTTTGTATGAATTTTTCATCATTTAAAAATATCAAATAATATATTTATTAAATGTATTTATTTATTTATAATTTATGAATAAAATATTTTATGAAACAAATAATAAGAAAATATTTTGATTCAAATTAAGTAATTTTTTTAAATTAAATATTTTATGAAAAAATAATATAATATTTTAGTAACTTTTTAATTTAAATTAAAGGATAAAAAATGAAATACAAAAACAAATATTGCTTTATTATAAAATATTACTTTGTATGAAATGTTCATTATTTAAAAATATTAAATAATATATTTATTAAATGTATTCATTTATATTGTATGAAAATAAATATTACTTTGAAACATTTTCATTATTTAAATCTAAAATATTTGAATTAATATTTATTTATTATTTTGTAAAATTAAATATACATTAATTTAAAAATGAATATACAGTTACAATTACTTACTAATAATTAAAATGAGAAAATATTACTTTGTATACATTTTTTCATGATTTAAAAATAAAATATTTTATTTGTCATTAATTAGTGATCTCTATTTGTTTATGGCTTTACTATGGTCAATTTTGAGTGCAGATACTATAACTTTCCTCATGGGCAAACCGTTTTAATATACAGCTATGTGGGCGACAGTAATATACTAGACAAGAAGCAATGGATTATTTGGAAATAAACAGCTGTGATGAATCGCTTCTTGCTTTATTGCATTGCCATGTGAAATAACTGCCATTAAAACAAAGAAATAGTTGTACGTTTAGGTTTCCTCTTTTTTTAGATGCTCACAAATTTCCTTTGTGATTAAAACAGTGGTCACAATATTCATAATTTAATGTTTCCATACATTAGCATATCATTGAAAAGCTTTTCTTTCTAACCAGTGAAAGGCACAGCTGCAGCGTGCTTTGTTTTGTATTAATGAGACTTTTATTGCTTCAGGTACATTGTACAAAGTTACACTTGGTTTGTTTCAGTGCCTTTCAGCTAAACTGTTTGGGACGTTGGCACTGGTTTCTCTGTACTCAGACTCTCTTTCTGAACGTCGTCCAGAGACGCTGCATTAAGGGTTTGTTCCTGTAAGATGCTCAAGGTCTCTAAATCAGACCTCTCACTCGCTGTTCCTGCGCTAACGGACGGCCGAGCCAAGACTCTCTTTGGCAGCATCCTCGGGTTTTTTTCTCCATTACTTTAATTGCCTTTAACCTATAATCAATGTTCATACAGTGAGGGAAAGAACTAAGCATTTCTGTGTCAGTCACTCTGATTAAATTTAGGCCCAGCCGCTTTGACATGCACAGAAGCTTTCTCTGTTTGCCTTTCAAAAGTTTCTTAACACGTCGAATGAGCAAGTTATTGGAGTGTTCGTTCTTTTAAAAATCTCAGTTAGGGTGACAGTATTAAACTTGAATACACTCTAATTGACTTGAAAACATAGTAATGAACAACAGCGGAATCTGTGAATCATATTTTCTGGACTGTCCAAACAAACTGACTCTAGAATGAATCAATTCACAACAATTTACTAGAATGATTCAGAACAATGCTACATATGAGAGAGGATTATCTAGAACGAAAGATTCACTAGAGTGCTTCATAAAAGAATGATTCATTCAGTAACAAATGGTTCATTAGAATGAATCAGACTCTTAAAATGCTACATATTTGCTTATTGCTTTATAACTCGCAATTGCGTGTTATAAAGTCAGAATTGCGCTATATGAACTTGCAATTCGAAGAAAAACTTGCAGTTCTGAGGAAAAAAGTCATAATTGTGAGATATAAGCTCGCAATTCTGAGAAAAAAAAGTTACAATTGTGAGGAAAAAACTTGAATTTGAAAAAACGTGCAATTTGAAAAAACAGAAAACAATTCTAAGAAAAAAGTCACAACTGCAAGATATAAAGTCGTACATTCTGAGGAAAAAAGTCAAAAATTGTGAGAAAAAAAATCACAACTGTGATATATAAACTCGCAGTTCTGAGAAAAAAGCCACAACTGCAAGATCTAAACTTTAAATTCTGAGGAAAAAAGTCACAATTGCAAGATATAAACTCGCAATTCTGAGAAAAAAAAGTCACAGTTGTGAGAAAAAACTTGCAATTCTGAGAAAAAAAAAAATCACAATTGTGAGATATAAACTTGCAATTCTGAGAAAAAAACGTGCAATTTGAAAAAAAAAAAACAATTCAAGAAAAAAGTCAAATCTAAGAAAAAAGTCACAACTGCAAGATATAAACTCGCAAATTCTGAAAAAAAAAAGTCATAATTCTGAGAAAAAACATACAAATCTGAGAAAAAAAAAACTTGCAATTCTGAGAAAAAAGCCACAACTGCAAGATCTAAACTTTAAATTCTGAGGAAAAAAGTCACAACTGTGAGATAAACACAATTCTGAAGAAAAAAGTCACAATTGTGGGATAAACAATTCTGAGAAAAAAAACTTGCAGTTCTGAAAAAAGTCACAATTGCAAGATATAAATTTGCAATTCTGAGGAAAAAAAGTCACAACTGTGAGAAAAAACTTGCAAAAACATGCAAATCTGAGAAAAAAACTTGCAATTCTGAGAACAAAGTCAAAATTGCAAGATGTAAACGCAATTCAGAAAAAAAACTTGCAGTTCTGAGAAAAAAAA
The DNA here is from genome assembly GCF_022985175.1 of Labeo rohita. NCBI lineage: Eukaryota > Metazoa > Chordata > Actinopteri > Cypriniformes > Cyprinidae > Labeo > Labeo rohita. The sequence continues at coordinate 6,890,220 of NC_066892.1, read as the reverse complement.
GTCACAATTGTAAGATATAAACTTCCATTTCTGATGGAAAAAAAGTGCAATTCTGAGAAAAATAAATTGAGAATTATGTAAAAATGTGATATAAATTTGCAATTGCGAGTTGTAAAGTTTTTGACATTTTTTCTTTGCAATTCTGAGAAAAAAAGAATTGGGGGTTTATATCTCACAATTCTGACTTTATGACTCACAATTGCAAGTTTATATCTCACAATTCTAAGAAAAAAAGTCAGAATTGCGAGATGCAAAGTCAACGCGCTCAGCATTTTAAAACAAAGCAGCGTTGCGATTTTACGTACTACATTAATATCCATTACATGAGGGTAAGATAAAAAAAAATACCATCTAAAGACAGCAGGTTCCTCTCAGAGACACATTCATCAGCATTTAGGATTTTCTTCCAGTATCTCGCATATTGTGAACAGTGATCTTGCGCTGCCTAGTACAGTATTTTTTTCTTTTTGCATTTGTTTTCAGTATCTCTGGCTTTTGTTCGTTTACAGTTGGTATATTTGCCCAGTCAAATAAATAGTTGTATGTTAATAATAATTCTCTAATCATCAGTCAGTAGTGCATGCAGTTACCAGATTTTCTCTCAATTCACGATCGCTGTCTAAGTTGCTTAGCCACTTGTACCGTACTTGTTTTTAAAAATTCATACAATGTGGGTAATTCAAACTGGTTTACGCTTGAACCGCTATATATCGCCCAGCACTAAAATAAGAGACAACAAGCATTAAGTCCTCATTCTTGCATTCATTGTCAGTTTAGTCAGAAGAAGAAACCATTAGAACAGAGAGAGAAAGAGTGTGTTATGAGCTCAGAGTTAAAGACGAAACGCTCACGCAGTGCTGTCCATCTGGTCTGCTTGGTCAGTACCGGTTTGTTGTCCAATGGAGGTGAGAAAACATAGTCTGTGTCTTTCCAAAGAGTCAGCAAACATGCATTTACACACAAACATGCACACACGCTCGCATCTGAGGCAAGGTAACGCTTCAAAACAAGATGTCCAAAACTCAAAACCTAATAGTGATTCCAGTGACCTTTGAAACTGAGCATCAATCTGAGGCCGCAAGCTTGTGGAATGCCAAGCGGTGGTGAGTGAAAACTCAGCTTAGATTCTTTTGTTGACATTTGGGAGGTCATAGAACCACACAAAAAGGAAATCATCTCATCATAACTGTCATTTAGTACAGATATACAGTTGAAGTCAAAAGTTTAGATACACCTTGCTGAATCTGGAAAATGTTAATTAGCCTACCAAAATAAGAGGGATCAAGCCAAATGCATGTAATGTATAATTTAGTACTGACCTGAATAAGATATTTCACATAAAATAGATTTACATGTAGTCCACAAGAGAAAATAAAAGATTTTTGCTTAGCGATAGTTGTTCATAAGTCCCTTGTTTGTCCTGAACAGTTAAACTGCCTGCTGTTTTTCAGAAAAATCCTTTAGGTCCCACAAAACCACTTTGGTTTTTCAGCATTTTTGTGTATTTGAACCCTTTCCAACAATGTCTATATGATTTTGAGATCCATCTTTTCACACTGAGGACAACTGAGGGACTCATATGCAACTATTACAGAAGGATCAAACACTCACTGATGCTTCAGAAGAAAAAACAATGCATTAAGAGCCAGGGCTGAAAACTTTTGAACAAACTGAAGAGGTGTACGTTTGTCTTATTTTGCCTATCTATCTATCTATATACATATATATATATATATATATATACAAATACAATTTTTTTTCTTTGTTTTTCATGTAGTGCTGCCCTTGAGAAGCTACAGTTAAATTTAACCTGATATTCAAATTTCAAAAGTTTTCACCCCTCTGCTTTTAATGCATCGTGTTTCCTTCTGGAGCATCAGTGAGCGTTTGAACCTTCTGTAACAGTTGCAACTGAGTCCCTCAGTTGTCCTCAGTGTGAAAAGATGGATCATAAAATCATACAGTCATTGTTGGAAAGGGTGCAAATACACAGAAATATTGAAAAAACACAGAATTTGTGGGACCTGAAGGATTGTTCTGAAGAAAAGCAAGCAGTTTAACTGTTCAGGACAAACATGGGATTCAAGAACATCTATCACTAAATATCACTAAAAAAAAAAAAAAAAAAAAAACAAAACAAAAAAAAACAGCTGTGTTTCATTCAGGTAACAACACAGTATTAAGAATCAAGTGTATGTAAACTTTTGAACAGGATCATTTTTATAAATTCTATTATTTTCTCTTGTGGACCATATGTAAATTTATGTGAAATATCTTATTCAGGTCTGTACTAAATAAAAAATAGTATATGAAAAAATATTTTATATGATTCCTCTTAATTTGGTAAAATAATTGACATTTTGCAGATTATGCAAGGTGAATGTAAACCTTTGACTTCAACTGTATATATAACAGTAACAGCATATGATCAAGCTATAATCAATAGGCATGAAGTGTGTGTGTGAATGAGAGAGGTTTGTATTTCCTCTTTTTTTCCTTAAGACTCTACTGACCCGTTTTATATCAAACGTAGCATCAAACTATTTATGGAGTCTTACATAAGTGTTTAATCTTAGAGGTAAAAGGGTCTGATGGTGCCGCGGGACTGATATCAGCTTCAGAGAGATTCCAGCAACCTTCTATTGTGTTTATGTAGAGGGTGATAACACACAGGCACTGAGACAAAAGCGTTCACGAGCATAAAATTAACAGCAAATGTATGCAAATCAAACTTTAATTCATCCTCAGCTGCTAAAAGGCCAAAGCTGAAGACATAAATCAAAACTGAAACCAACAAAACGACCTTAAACACATGCATGGATACAAAAGCAGTAAATTACCCAGAATGCTCGGTGGGAATGATGCAGTGCCCAGTGTGTCACTCGATCGCTCAACTAGAATAATGCCAGACTCGCCTTCTAACCCAGCGCTCACTCTCGATATCTGTCTCTGTCTTTTGCTGCGCTCTTGTTTTGGCTGTGTGGAAATCGTTTGTGGTACAGAAAAAAAAAATGCTTCGGTATACAAAGACACTTTATAGAAACACTAAGGAATAAATTCACAAAACAGTGGCACAGCTTTTGCACTCACTGTGAGTGTATTTGTAATGTTTTCGTGTGTGGATGTGCGTGGTGTTTTGTTTTGCAAGGGATGAAGTATCAGAATGTGTTTCAGTGAAAAATAATCTAGTCATACTCAAGCAAGCACAAAATTCCTCTAACATTGTTTTGGTTGCATTTAGGCTTTTGCAGAAAAATTGTTTTAAAAATGTTCTAAAAAAGCCTTAATGGGATATTTCACCAAAAAATGAAAATTCCCCCACGATTTACTCACCCTCAGGCCATCCTAGGTGTATATGACTTTCGTCTTTCAGATGAATACAATTGGAGTTATATTAAAAATGGTTCTTCCAAGTTTTATAATGGCAGTGAATGGGTGTTGAGATTTTGAAGCAAAATAAAGTGCATCCATCCATCATAAAAAGTACTCCACTTGGCTCTAGGGTGTTAATACAGGCCTTCTGAAGTGAATCGATGCATTTGTGTGAGAAAAATATCCATATTTATAACTTTATAATCCGCAATCTCTAGTTTCTGCTAACTGTCCTATGCGTGTTTTAAGAAAAAGTGGTGTTCCCACGGATGATGTAGGCATAGCGTAAGCTCTGGTGACAATATGCTAGTCTCTCGAGAACCAAGCATTGTGGAGAATCTGCTCACCAGAGGATCCTCTGCAGTAAATGGGTGCCATCATTATGAGTCCAAACAGCTGATAAAAATAATCCACAATAATTCTCCAGACGTCTTAACGTCTTGTGAACTGAAAATCTCTGAGTTTGTAAGAAACAAATCCTTTATTAAGATATTTCAGTTTGAAACTATGACATCTGGACAAAATGGGGGTCCATAATAATGATTCTATAATAACGCATATTTCTCTCCTGATTCAGAACAACTTTTTCACTGGAGAAAACAATATGGAGGAACCTAAAAACCTCTTAATATTAGATTTGTTTCATGCAAACACACAGTTTTTCACTTCACAAGATGTTAATTAATGAACTGGAGTGGTGTTGTGGATTATTGTGATGTTTTTATCATCTGTTTGGACTCTCATTCTGACGGCACCCATTCACTACAGAGGACCTGGTGAGCAAGTGATGTAATGCTAAATTTCTCCAAATCTGTTCCTGTGAAGAATCAAACTCAACTATATCTTAGATGGCCTGAAGGTGAATACATTTTCAGCAATTTTCTTTTTTGGGGGGAACTATTTCTTTTAAGAAGTGTGTATTTTTCTTAATATTATAAAAACGAAATTAAATGTTCTGAAAGGACATGGAAAAGTGAATGGATCTGGAAAGTGAAAGCTGTAAGAATATATGTAAGATGTAAGAGTTTTTGACAGGAAAACAATGACAGTAAAAACAGTCCACATTCAGTTATAGCTAGAGGTCAGAGAAATAAGATTACAGCTTGAGTCACGGAGATGAAAAATCACGTTGCCATGTCTGCCTTTGCTATTTAATGCACAGAAATCAGTTCTTGCACCAGGGCCTGTGTCACTCACACGCCGTCTAGACAGACTGAGGTTCTGTTAAACAGTGTGTGTATGTGCGTGTCTGAGAAGGAGAAAGAAAAAGTTGGAGACTTTGTGAGCGCAAGGGTCTGCGTGTGTGTATCTTTATCACCTGCACTTTGCAAATGAAGTTGGCTCGGCTGCATGACTTCAGGCTTGAATCTAATTTATGAGCTCTGCAGCAACACTTGCATTAGGAATATCAGACTCACCATTTGCTGACACTCATCACACCAGCCACTGGGCAAAAGAGCCAATGTCTCCAACAGCAGTGTGTCTGGGATGCTAAACTATTAACTTAGTTAAAAGTGTGTGTGTCGCTGTGTTCAGAATGTAATGTACTTCTTGCATACTGCTTACTGTGCGCTATATACAGTAAAAAGTCTACGGTTTGTTCAGAAAAACGTTTAGTATGCAATGCACAATTATCAACAATTACCGTATGCAAAACTGTAGTATGCTTATTGTAGCTGAGTTATCAACATGGAAATAAATATATAACTCAGGATCACAAAACCAGTCATAAGGGTCCATTTTTTTGGAAACTGAGATTTATACATCATCTGAAAGCTAAATAAATAAGCTTTCCACTGATGTATGTTTTGTTAGGATAGGACAATATCTGGTGCAAAAAAATCAAAATATAAAAATAAAAATCGCCTTTTCAAGTTGTCCAAATTAAGTTCTAAGCAATGCATATTACTAATAAAAAATTAAGGTTTAATATATTTACGGTAAGAAGTTAAAAAAAATGGGGGGGAAAACTTTTGGAATTTGAAGATCAGGTTAAATGTAACCTATTTTGTTTTCTGGGAAACATGCAGGTATCCTCTGTAGCTTCTGAAGGGCAGTACTAAATGAACAAAATATGATATTTAGGTACATTTAGGTACACTTTATTCTGTTCAAATGTTTTCACCCCCCATCTTCCCTACTATTTTTTGTGTACTCTAACCACAAACGATAGCATGAACTTTGAGATGTCTCCATTTATGATTTGCCAACTGATTTGGTAAGATTTTTGTAATTTTTTTTTTTTTTTAGACGCAGTGTGCTTTGATCAACCTCTTTAAGGGGCGACGTTTGCCTGATTTCCCAGATTAGGTGCTGATTGTGTGGCATGGAATAATCTCCCGCCCGGAGCTGAAAAACAATGCTGTTGTTGACTGCTGATGAAAATGAGCCCACCATCTGTGAGAGGATTTATTCCCTTGCAGAAATTCTGGGAATAAGCATCTCCAGCCAGGCGGCACATTCTGATACCCCATATAGCGTACTTCTGCCTTGATTTCATCCACACGGGACATGGCACGAATGCTTCTTTGCGCATTTGAATGTAAACGGGTGGCGGGAAACACGATGAGGGAGGAGCGTAATAGGTGGGAGCTGGAAGAAGTGGATGAAAGATAGATAGAGGGGAAGAGAGAGATGGCCGGTGGGACTGATGGTAAAGTAATGGCTTTCAGGATGTGATGTTCCATTAGCAAAAGCAGCAGTGACACTCTTAATACAGCCATCAATCAAAAGCAAAGGCACATTGTAAGGTCAGAATCTCTTCTGCTCGTAGCATAACAGAGATAAACTGACAGAACATCATCTCTTGAGTCACGAGTGCTCTTAGGGCATGTCTCAAAAAGCATATAAGTAGTGAAGACCAAAGAAAAGAGGATAGAATATACTAAAATGGAGTATTCAAAAAATATTTGATCATTTTTGATCATTTTCACTAAACTGTATTAGTATTATTTCTTGAATCAACATTCGAATGTGGGTATTTTCAATGTTTGATACATTCCTTGTTGTTTTTTTGTTGGTCACAGAAGCCCCCAGTGGTTTCAGACTTTAAATAGTAAAGTTTGTAGACAAACTTTAAGTTGGCTTGAAAAAGCCTAGCAAGACAAAAGTTTAAAGTAGTTACTAGCAAGTAACTAGCATGTTTCAAGCATGATTAGCATGTTACTAGCATGTTGTTAGCATGATTAGCAAGTTACTAGCATGTTACTGGCATGATTAACTAGTTACTAACATGTTACTAGCATAATTAGTTAGAACTATGTTACTAGAATGATTAGCAATGATTAGCTAAATTATAAATAGGTTAGATCTATGTTACTAGAACGATTAGCAAGTTGCTGTCATGATGTTAGCATTATTATGAAGTTAGTAGCATGTTACTAGGGTGATTAGCAATTTACTAGCTTGTTGCTGACATGTTACTATCATGATTAGCAAGCGTGTTGCTAGCATGATTAGGAAATTAGTAGCATGTTATTAGGGTGATTAGCAAGTTACTAGTATGTTATAAGCATGATTAGCAAGTTACTAGCATGTTGATAACATGTTTGTAGCATGTTGATAACATGATTAGCATGTTACTAGCATATTATTAGCATGATTAGCAAGTTACTAGCATGTTGCTAACACGTTTGTAACATGATTAACAAGTTGCTAGTATGTTACTAGCATGATTAGCAAGTTACAAGCATGATGTTAGCATGATTAGCAAGTTATTATCATGTTACTTAGCATGATTAGCAAGTTACTAGTATGCTACTATGCAAGTTAATAGCATGTTAGTAACATGATTAGTTACTAGCATGCTGTTAGCATGATTAGCAAGTTAGTAGCCTGTTAATAGCATGATTAGCAAGTTACTAGCATGTTGCTAACATGTTTGTAGCATGATTAACAAATTACTAGTATGTTACTAGCATGATTAGCAAGTTACAAGCATGATGTTAGCATGATTAGCAAGTTATTATCATGTTACTTAGCATGATTAGCAAGTTACTAGTATGCTACTATGCAAGTTAATAGCATGTTAGTAACATGATTAGTTACTAGCATGCTGTTAGCATGATTAGCAAGTTAGTAGCCTGTTAATAGCATGATTAGCAAGTTACTAGCATGTTGCTAACATGTTTGTAGCATGATTAACAAATTACTAGTATGTTACTAGCATGATTAGCAAGTTACAAGCATGATGTTAGCATGATTAGCAAGTTATTATCATGTTACTTAGCATGATTAGCAAGTTACTAGTATGCTACTATGCAAGTTAATAGCATGTTAGTAACATGATTAGTTACTAGCATGCTGTTAGCATGATTAGCAAGTTAGTAGCCTGTTAATAGCATGATTAGCAAGTTACTAGCATGTTGCTAACATGTTTGTAGCATGATTAGCATGTTGGTAGCGTGGTTAGCAAGTTACTAGCATGATTCTAGCATGATTGAGCATGTTACTAGCGTTTGGTGGCTTTGTGCATCTGTATGTGGATGAGGTCACTTCTGGGACGTGCTGTCATACATAAGCTGAGCTGAAATGTCATCATACCTGTGATTGTTTGTCCTGAAATAGGCCTGATCTAACCGTTAGGTGAAACAGAGAGGGCTACATACATCCCTGCTATATTGTCAGCCCACTCTGACCTTTACTGCATCGATATTGCCAAATATCAGCAGGGCTATTGTTGCTAGGGCGATGACACAAGACTGACCCGCCTCCTCCTGCTTTAATGAGGCACCGGAAATTTCACCGCTAGAATAAATCAGCCTGCCTCAATGACACGCATAACTAACACATGCATGAATCTCACAGAACTTGTCAAGAGCATTTCCATGTCACATTTCAGCTCAAAATCAAAAGGAGGAAAGGGAAGCCATGCATATTTTTAGGACGGTGAATGTTCTTTTAACATTATTTTCATGACTATTAATTGATTGATTGATTGATTGCAGGCCGTTTCACTGGCGTTATTTATTTATTTTTTTTGCCGCCATTGTTACATTTATTTATTTTTATTTATTGTGGGATTTTTTTGTCCTAATGCCATTTAACATGATTTAAACATAATTGTCAATTTCTAGCTTTATTTATTTATTTATTTATTTATTTATTGTAAGGTTTGTTTCACTACCTATATGCCATTTTACCTGATTTAAATTTTCTTGTCAATTCCTACTTTTATTTATTTATTATTTTATGTATGCTTTTATTTATTGTTTTACTTATTTACTTGTTTACTTTAGTATTTGTTTCACTGACATTATACCATTTAACCTGATTTAGATATTTCTGTCTATTTATTTATTTATTTATTTATGCTTTTATATCTTTATTTCTTTCTTAATGCTTTAATTAATTATTTATTTGTTTATTTTAGTATTTGATTCACTGCCTTTGTGCCATTTAACCTGATTTAGATATTCTTGTCTATTTATGTATTTATTTATTTTATTTATAATTTTTTTGTTTGTTTGTTTATGCTTTTATGCTTTTGTTTTTCTTTCTTTCTTTCTTTCTTTCTGCTTTTATTTTTTTACTTATTCTTCTATTTATTAATTATTTTACTGTTTGTTTGTTTGTAGTATTTGTTTTATTGCCTTTATGCATTTTAACAAGATTTAAATATTCTTATTTGTTTATATATTTTTTTGCATTTATTTATTTTTTGTAGTATTAGTTTCACTGCCTTTATGCCATTTTCTTGCCCATTTATTTATTTATTTATGCATGCTTTTATTTTCTTTTTTTTTCTTTCTTTCTTTCTGTCTTTACGCTTTTATTTATGCTTTTATTTATGCTTTTATTTATTGTAGTAATTGTTTTATTGCTTTTATGCCATTTAACCAGATTTAAATATTCTTGTTTATTTATTTATTTAGCTATTTATTTATTTATTGTAGTATTAGTTTCACTGCCTTTATGCCATGTAACCTGATTTCAATATTTTCCCTTTGCTGTTTATTTATTTATTTATTTACTTTTTCATCATTTTTAAGGATGCACCAATATTGTAATTCTGACCAAGGATTATAAATATTATAAATGGAAACTATAATCATTTGATACTATTTTATCTAAATAAATAAAAACAACTTAAAATTGCAATACATTTTTAACTGATTTGAGACAATTTAGCCCCTCACACCACCACCATTATAGTGTGCAGTATGAAAAAAATTAATCAGTGTTAGATAAATGCAAATGTTACCAACATTAAAAATATGGAAAATGCAATATATTATCAATCTGAATCCCTAACCATTGCCTTACATTAATTTTCTATTGTTGTCTGTTCAGTAGGGTATGATAGCTCCATCAAGATGATTATTCAGCTTGGTCTGTTCCATAAACACAGACTTATAGAGGTGAGTTTTCTCATAGCTCAAATTTTCCTGCAATTGACCTTAATTGCCAAGCATAAATCCCCCAGCTTGCACTTGATTTACATCTACTTGCTCCTTTATCATATCTCCTCCTGACAGAGATAAAAACAGTTCAATTTGTTTCTCAATGTCACTCACGCAATCAATCTCAGTTGTCAATCAAACTGTAGAAAGCTACCTGTGAGCGCGTGACAAATGTTTACGGTTTTTAACGCAGCAACGGAAATAGAGATGAGGTCAAATTGCTCAGCTAGTGATTGACAGCTTGCTCCCTCACCTCAGCTCCCGTATCAGCGCCTCCTCTCATGTGTTAGTGCGACGGCAGCTGATTCATCTCACTGACACTGCACCTCAGAGCTGATGTGATCAGCGTCGCTGGGAACTGTGGCTATGACTCACGGGGCTAAAGGTCTGTTATCCTGAATCCCCTGCTGATTGCCTGGAACCAAAGTCATCACTAAATGACGCAAATCATCAAACATAAACACAGAGACAGCAATAAGACTCAAATATCAGCATGCTTCAGTCATTCTGCTCATCAGATGTAACAGCACTCCAATAAAATCCACCAGACGCCCATGAAATAGTAAATCACCTCATGCAGAGAAACAGGAGAGGAACACTGCTATTAAACATTTACAATTAATTTTGATTGAGTTTGTGATCATTAATCGACCTTTGAAGCAGAAATGATGCTAGTGATATATAACGTTAAATTAGGCAAGATGAATAAATATTGAAAGAAGTTAATGATGATAGATTTTTGAAAGCTGTGTAAGATATTATAGTTTCATTTTCTTTCTGGCTCTTGCACAGATTAACTCTGGTTGCTTATTTTTCTTAATTTCTCCTTTTTTTTACAATTAAATATAACAATGGTAATATTTCTTAATGTTTTTAAGTAATAATAATAACATTAATAATCATAACTTGTTAATAACAAAAACACCATTGTTTTTTTATTATTATTGACATCACACCTTTTTTTAAATCACTATCATGGTTTTTACAAGAAAAATCCCAATTTGATTTTTTTCCCCCAAATTGTGCAGTTTCATCATGCAGTTCACCTAGAACCCTTTAGCAACTGCATAGCAACACCCTGGCAACAACCAAGAACACCTTAGCAGACACATACTGTAGCAACACCCTGACAACCAACTGCAACACCTTAGCAACTGCATAGCATCACCCTGACAACCACCTAGAGCACCTTAACAACTGCCCAGATCACCTTAGCAACTGCATTGCAGCACCTTGACAACCAACCACAACACCTTAGCAACTGCATAACATCACCCTGACAACCACCCACAACACCTTAACAGCTGCCAGATCACCTTAGCAACTGCATTGCAACACCTTGACAACCAACCATAACACCTTATCAACTGTATAGCATCACCCTGACAACCACCTAGAACACCTTAGCAACTTCATAGCAACAACCAAGCATACCTTAGCAAAGACATACTGTAGCAACACCTTGAAAACCAACCACAACACCTTAGCAACTGTATAGCATCACCCTGACAACCACCCACAACACCTTAACAACTGCCCAGATCACCTTAGCAACTGCATTGCAACACCTTGACATCCAACCACAACACCTTAGCAACTGTATAGCATCACCCTGACAACCACCTAGAACACCTTAGCAACTTCATAGCAACACCCTGGCAACAACCAAGCACACCTTGATAACTGCAGAACACTACACAGATAACCACCCACAACACCGTAACAACTGCCCAGAACACCTTAGCAACTGCGTAACATCACCTGACAACCACACAGAACAGCCTAGCAACACCTTGATAGCAGCACAGAACACCTTAGCAATCACATACTGTGGTAACACTTTGACAACTGCATAACGTCACGCTGACAACCACCCATTAGTTATTTTTAACTGCATACTTTAGCAACACCTTAACAACCACCTACAACACCTTAGCAACTGCATAACATCACCCAGACAACCACCTATAACACCTTAGCAACCACATAGCAACACCCTGACAACCACCCACAACACCTTTGCAACAGCATAACATTACCAGACAGCCACCCACAACACCTAGCAACACAGAACACCTTAGCAACCACATACTGTAGCCACATCTTGACAACTGCATAACATCACTCTGACAACCACCTACAACACCTCAACAACAGCCCAGAACACCTTAGCAACCACATACTGTAGAAACACCTTGACAACTGCATAACATCACCCTGACAACCACCCAGAACACCCTAGAAACACCATGACAACCGCACATAACACCTTAGCAACCACATATTGTACAAACACCTTGACAATTGCATAACATCATCGTGAAAACCCTGACAACCATCTAAAACATCTTAATAAATACATAGCCTCTCTCTGACAAATACCTAGAACTCCCTAGCAACCGTATAGCCACATCCTGACAACCACCCATTATGCCTTAGAAACTGCATACCAACACTTTGACAATCACCCAAAACACCCTAGCAACACCTTGACAACTGCACAGAACACCTTAGCAACCATATACTGTAGCAACACCTTGACAACTGCATAACATCACGCCCACAACACCCACAACACCTTAACAACCACCCAGGTCACCTTACCAACTGCATAGCAACACCTTGACAACCACCCAGAACACCTTAGCAAACACATAGCAACACCCTGACAACTGCCCTGGGGTAGGTTTCCCAAAAGCATCGTTAACTAAATATGGTTGCAGGTTCCGTTAAACTCTGGTGGTAACAACAGAACTTGCAACCATAGTTGCTTTTAGGAAATGCACCCCAGAACAGCTTAGCAACCACATAGCAACACCTTGACAACCACTCTCAACACCTTAACATTGTAGTAGTGGGCTTTGCTCACATTTTCTTTTGTTGTACAGCTGTTTTTATAGTAGCTTTTGTGTTTGTGATGCTATATTGGAGAATCTGTAGCTTTGTTGAGTTTGTCAATGTTCCAGGTGAGCAGCTGTACTGAAATGTGAAACTGAGAGTAGCAGGATTGTGTAACACACAGCCGTGTAAAGATGGCTTGCACATTGACCTTTCGCTTTTTTCACACGGTTCTAAGTGAATGTGGGTGGGACGGTGGAGAGAGAGAGGCATTTCTAAATGTGACTGTGTTCCATGATGCGGGGACAGCTCCCACACCATCACTGGGGAATATAGACGCTTCCATCTCCACACAAGCGGGTGGGTGTGATGTAGTTAGTGGGACAGAGGAGCCGAGGATGCCAGTATCCAGAGTGTGCTCTACCAATAGCCTGTAAAGCACACTAAAGAGACAGTAAATGCCAACTTGCACAGTGAACCAGAGCTTGTGATAAACACACAAACCACGCACCTCTCAAATTAGCAGGAACAGAACAAACAAAGTAACCAAGCAGAAAAACAAAAGGAAAGAAAGGAACTTGTGGCTCTTTCTTGTCCTTTTGCCAAATGTGTTGTTTTGAAGATTTAAGGATGGTGCATTATATGTGCTAAGAACTTTGATTTATTAGGATTTAGAGAAACATAAGCTTTTCTTCAAAAACTGGTAAGCTGTCTCACTGCATACATAGTTAGTTACCTTCTATGGCAGCATTCTGATTAGGAACGCTCTACATGAGCACCAGTAGTGTATTACTTAGGATGATTTGGCTCACATTTAGTGTCAATAGAACTAAACGTAACCACGTTGCCAAAATAAAACTATACTGTACTAATAAGCAAAATATATTGCTTTTCTATATAGTGCAATACAGTAATTTATGAAAGCCTGTTTCCGCCACGGAATTAAAAAATAAAAGGACTTTTTATCTCACAATTTGGACTTTTTCGCAATTCTGACTTTTTGCAATTTCGAGTTTGTCTGGCAATTTTGACTTTCTCAGAATGGCAAGATAAAAACTCGCTAGACTTTTTCTTGCAATTTCAAGTTTATATCTCACAATTCTGACTTTTCGCAATTTTGAATTTTTATCTTGAAATTTTGACTTTTTGTCACAATTTCGAGTTAGTATGTCGCAGTTCTGATTTTCTTAGAATTGCATGATATAAACTCGCTATTCTAACTTTTTCTTGCAATTCAAGTTCATATCTCACATAAACTCGAAATTGCAGGAAAAATTTCGGAATTGTGAGTTCATATCTCACAATTCTGACTTTTTCTCTGAATTTCGAGTTTATATCTTGCAATTCTGACTTTTTCTAATAATTTTGAGTTTATATCTTGCAATTCTGAATTTTTCTCATAATTTCAAGTTAGCTCCCAATTCTGACTTTCTCAAAATTGCGCGATATAAACCCGCAAAATTCGTATCTCGCAATTCTGACTTTCTTTTTTAGAATGGTGAAATAACTCGAAATTCTGAATGTTTTTCTTGCAATTTCGAGTTTATATCTCACAATTCTGACTTTTTCTTGCAATATCTCGCAATTCTGACTTTCTTTTTCAGAATGATGAAATTACTTGCAATTCTGAATGTTTTTCTTTCAATTTCAAATTTGTATCTTGCAATTCTGACTTTCTCAGAATTGCGTGATATAAACTTTTAATTCTGACCTTTTTTTTTTTTTTTTTAGAATTGTGGGACGTGAACTTACAATTCCAAGTTATAAAGTCCAATTTTTTTTTTTTTTTTTTACAACTGCAAAGTTTATATCTCACAATTCTGATTTTATAGCTCACAATTCTTTGTTATAAAGTTAGAAAAACAAAAAACAAAATTGCGAGAAAAGTCACAATTACCGTTTTATTTAGTAGTGGAAACAGGCTTCCATAGTTAATAAATATTTACTCAGCATTTAACCGCTCTATTATTCCCTGTACTGAATGAAATGGAATTTTTCATTTCATTATAAATTATAATTATGGTGCTGGGCAACATTTAATCGTAAATAAAAGTCTTTGTGTACATATAATATATGTGTGTGTACTGTGCATATTTATTATGTATATACACTGCCCTCAAAAGTTTGGAAACACCCCTGGCAAAGTGTGGTTTTGGGCAATATCAGCATAAATACTTACCATTTTTTGGTGCAAATACATTAAAACAACTTGACATTATCATTGAAGACCAGCAATAATAATTTTCATTTTGATTACATAATAATGGTAATATATACATGTCAAAGTCGGACATGCCCCTTTGCCAGCTGTGATGCCTGGTTACTGGTTTAAACTTGGCCCAGGTTTTTAAAAGATTTTTGGCTCAGCACACCGTAATAGCTTCAACAAATGATTGCCAATTAAGTTTAGAATACAATGAATTTGTGCCCAGATTATGCAGATCTGTAATAGCTGCTAATGGTGGATATTTTGATGAATCAAAAATTTAATTTTTTTCTATGTATAAACTGTTTATGTAATAAAATATGTTTTCGTAGCTTGTGTTGTCCCTTATAAGTGCAAAATTATCACAAATTAAAAAGGATTCACGCCAATATTGTCCAAAACCCAACTTTTCTAGGGTGTTTCCAAACTTTTGGAGGGCAGTGTATAAATACACATGCATGCATGTATACATTTAAGAAAAATGTTGTTTATATATTAAATATATTTTTTATATAATATAAATTATATGAATATAAATATATACATGTAAATACTTAAATAAATAAATTTTAAAATATACACTGTGTGTGTCTTTATATACACTGTACATAATAAATATACCCAGGCAAGTACACACACATATATTATGTACACAAAAACTTTTAATACATCAAGCACATCAGGTAGTTTGTGGCCAGAATAACCTGCAAACCAAGCCAGACTTCAGACAGTATTCAAAAAGCCAGACTACACGAGACAATCAGGTTGCATCACTGTCTGGATTCTGTGCTCTCTGTGCTTTCAAACTAGACTGAACTCACACCATTACATTATCAATAATAGAGTGAAATGGAAAGGGATCCTTTTCATGATATATTCTGATATAAAGATAGTAAAGAGCAGAGTGGGGGAGAGTGATTTATTCTGAAATAAAAAGAGAGAGGGAGTGATATATCCTGAAATAAAGAGGAAGGAGGGAGTGAGATGTCTTAAAATAAAAAGAGAGAGGAAGGAATATATCTCTAACTAAAACAACCCAGTCATTTTCTCTATAAAAACATTGAACATTAAGCTCTGCCAGGTAATTTGATGAGAGTGGCTTTCTAAATTCTGCCTTTCTCTCAGACAGACGGAACGTGAGGGAGGAGACGAACGATTGTGAATGATGAAGGGAAATTTGTCTGTGTGTCTGCTGTGAAATCTGTTTTAGAAAATCTGTGTGTCTTTGGGTGCATGTCTGTGCTAATGGAGAGAGCACTGAACTGCCCTGAGAATGAACAGTTTTGTGGAGTGTTTCTAGAGATAAAAAAAAATGGAAACAGCCAGAAGTCAGTGTGATAGAAGTCAGGAAATCTTTGATAACACTTAATAACAAACCATGATGAAAAACCATGGCATGTTACCCTAAAGGGATAGTTAGCAATCCATTCATCCATTTTCAATTCCATCCATCCATCCATCCATTTTTAAATTCCATCCTGAATTTCAGTTCCAACCATTCCATTCATCCGCCTATATTTCAGTTCCATCCATCTGTCCATTTTTCAATTCCATCCATCCATTCCATCCATTCATCCATTTTTTTTGGTTTATTCCATCCATCCATTCTATTTATCTGTCCATTTTTCAATTCCATCCATCCATTTTTTTTTTGCTTGTTCCGTCCATCCATTCCATTTTTTCCATTCATCCATCCATCTTGTTCAATTCTGTCCATTTTTCAATCCATCCATTCTATTTATCTGTCCATTTTTCAATTCCATTCATCCATCCATCCCATCCAGTTGTCCGCCTTTTCAATTCTGTCCATCTGTCCATTTTTCAATTCAATTTATTCCATCCATCCATTCCATCTGTTCATCCATTTTTCAATTCCATCCATTCATCCATTTTTCAGTTCCATCCATCCATTTCATTCATCTGTACATTTATCAATTCCATTCATCCATTACATCCAGTCGTCCATTTTTCAGTTTTATTCATCCATCCATTCCATTCATCTGTCCATTTTTCAGTTGCATTCATCTTGCTCATCCAGTCGTCCACTTTTCAATTCCGTCCATCTGTCCATTTTTCAATTCTATTTATTCCATCCATCCATTTCATCCGTTCATCCATTTTTTAGTTCCATTCTTCCATGATTTGTCCATTTTCAGTTCCATCCATTCCATCCATCTGTCCATTTTTCAATTCCATCCATCCATTTTTTTTAGTTCCATCATTCCATTCATCCATCCTTTTTAATTGCATTCATTCATTCACTCCATCCATCCATTCAGTACATTCATTTGATTTTTAATTCCATCCTTTCATCCATTCTTCGTCCATTTTTCAGTTCAATCCATCCATTCCATCCATCTGTCCATTTTTCAGTTGCATCCATCCATCCATCCATTCCATCCATCTGTCCATTTTCCAGTTCCATTCATTTCATTTTTTTAGTTCCATCCATTCCATTCATCTATTTTTTTTCAATTCCATTCATTCATTCACTTCATCCATCCATCCATTCCATCCTTTCATTCCATTCTTCCATGATTTGTCCATTTTTCATTTCCATCCATTCCATTCATCCATCCATCAATTGCATTCAATCTTTTCAATTCCGTTCATATGTCAATTTTTCATTTATATTCATTACATCCATTCATCCATTTTTTTAATTCCATTCATCCATCCATCCTTTCGGCAATTTTTCAGTTCCATCCATATAAATGTGTATGTGTATGTGTATACTTTAGTGTATTTTAGTCCACCTTTACAGCAATAGAAGTTCAAGTGCAAGTCTGTGTGTGTTTAAGAGAATGAAACTCATCAATTACAATATGTAGGTTCTTGCGGTCAGTCGGGACATCTCTCCAGAGAATCTGAAGGCACTCAGTCTAATAAACCAGAGACTAGACATTTGGCTCACAGGCTAGATTGTCTGGGTCATACCTTACATCAAAGTCCAGCCATTGGTGTGTGTATGTGTGTACTTGTTTTTGCTACATTGTGGGGACCAAATGTCCCCACAAGGATAGTAAAACCTGAAATTTTTGACATTGTGGGGACTGGCTTGAGGTCCCCATGGGTACAAAAGCTTATAAATCATACAGAATAAGTTTTTCTGAGAAAGTAAAAATGCAGAAAGTTTTCTGTAAGGGTTAGGGTTAGGGGTAGGGTTAGGGTAAGGGGATAGAAAATACAGTGTGGAGAGTATAAAAACCATTGCAGCTATGGAGAGTCCCCACAAGGATAATAAACCAGACATGTGTGTGTGTGTGTGTGCATTTTACTCACTAATGTGTATATCACTAAAAATGTCTAAAATGTAAAAGTCACTCTTTGTTTTACTCTGATTACTCTTTATTTGACTTTTTTTTTATTTGGTTATAATAAGTTTTAAATGTGAAATGTGACCGTCCAATTAAGTTTGTATGTTTCATGTGCTGTTAATGAAGAATAGCACAAAAATTTCCTAGAAAATACGCCTCTTTAAGTCAGTTTGCATGGCAACACTACATTTCCCATCATGCAGTGTGGAAAATCCACCAATTACACATCTAATTAACATGTTTTGCTCTTCATTAAGAGGGTTTATATGCCTTCTGTCTTTTCTTATTATAACCAAAGTGAATTAATAAGCTGTTTTTATTGTCATTTATAAGCATCATTGCTCGTCCACTATGACTTTTGACCCTTCCTTTGCAGAGGTTCATGCTGTGGCAATTCATCACCATTTCTGGCGGTTTTAGGACACCCTGATATCTGAACATTTGGCCTCTCTTGCGCTGTTCAAAAGTATGTCATACAGAACTGTGAATGATTCACATTGAAAACACAGATGGTGCTTGCTGGGTCTTTTTTTTCCTGCTTCCCAACAACACACAGTCCAAGTCTCCTTATATGACTGTGATATTTTTCGTCAGTGCCAGCAAAAGAACCAAACAACACATTTCTAGTGCCAGTTTTGACCGGTTTTGGGACGGTGCGCGCAGTGTACGGGCCAGAAAGGAACTGCTATTTCAGAGCTGCACCGAATATATGAGAGGAAGCTGCAAGATAAATCAAGACCGAACTGCATCCTCTTTCCCAGTGAAAATCCCCTTTCTAACGCCAGAGATACATGGGTTAGCTACAATACAATTATGAACTTTATTTTTTGATGTATTTCTTTTTAATATATCTTTTAAATTACAATTAAATTATATATTTTTATTAAAGATTATAAAACATTTTTCTTTAGAATAATGTATACTTATAAATTGTGAAAGTTCTCTCTGATTCACCATATTTTCTCCAAATGTTGTGATGGATTTGGAGAGTATATGTTGTCCTGTACTTTGCCTGTTCTTCTTGGTTGAGCTGTGTTGAGATGGGCTGCTGGTCCTGCTGGTTCTTGCTTCGGTGTTCAGTGTTGCTGTATGTTTTGTGAATTAATATGCCCTGATTCTTTGCTCTACTGAACTGTGTTGTGCTGCCATATGCTACAAACACGAACATGCATGCAAACACGCACACACCGCAGATCTCTTCCAAAGCATAGTGAGCTGCCTTGCGGTCTACTACTGACACAGGCAGAAGGTTCTCATAAGTAAACCTCGTAAGTAAATGATTTGGAACGTTCTGCAAACGCAGAAACACCAGTAGTGCTCTTCACAGGAGACTCGATTTACAATTGATTCAAGTAGAGTTTGGCAATGGCATTTCGCTACATTTTTAATGCCACACTCTAATAAACATCAAAATACATAAATATTTATCTGTATTTTCAGGGTTAAATAAAAAGTATGGTCTATTTATTATAACCAATTCAAAGAAAACATTGTTTTATGTATGGATCATATATATATATATATATATACATATATATATATATATGGAATATATTATGTATGGAGGAGGAGAAATGACTTGTAAATAAATATAAATAAAATAAATGAATGAATACATAAATGCAGAAATTAATAAATACATGTAGAAATACATAAATAAATGATTGAATAAATAAATTAATAATTCAGTCAAGAGTGTCATTTTTAATTGTGTTATTTTTGTACCATTTGTGCTATACTACATTTATTTCTACATTTATTTATGTATTTCTACATTTATTTATTTTTACATTTATTTATGCATTTCTGTATATCTACATTTTTCAATTCCTTTCATTCCATCCATCCATTCCATCCATTTGTCTATTTTTCAGTTCCATCCATCCATTTCATTCATCTGTACATTTATTAATTCCATTCATCCATCCACTACATCCAGTCATCTATTTTTTAGTTTCATTCATTCATCCATCCATTCCATTCATCTGTCCACTTTTCAATTCCATTCATCCTTCTCATCCAATCGTCCACTTTTCAGTTCCGTCCATCTGTCCATTTTTCAATTCCACTTATTCTATCCATCCATTTTTTAGTTCCATCCTTCCATCGATTTTTCCATGATTTATTTTTCAGTTCCATCAATCCATCCATTGCATCCATCCATCCATCTGTCCATTTTTCAATTCCATCCATCCATTTTTTTAAATTCCATCATTCCATTCATCCATCCATTTTTCAATTGCATTCATTCATTCACTCCATCCATCCATCCATCCATTCATTTGTTCTTCAGTTCCATCCTTCCATCCATTCTTCCATGATTCATCCATTTTTCAGTTCCATCCATCCATTCATCTGTCCATTTTTTAATTCCAACCATCTGTCCATTTTTCAATTCCACTTATTCTATCCATCCATTTTTTAGTTCCATCCTTCCATCGATTTTTCCATGATTTATTTTTCAGTTCCATCAATCCATCCATTGCATCCATCCATCCATCTGTCCATTTTTCAATTCCATCCATCCATTTTTTTTTCAGTTTCATCATTCCATTCATCCATCCATTTTTCAATTGCATTTATTCATTCACTCCATCCATTCATTTGTTTTTCAGTTCCATCCATTCTTCCATGATTCATCCATTTTTCAGTTCCATCCATCCATCCATTCATCTGTCCATTTTCCAATTCCATCCATCCATTTTTTTAGTTCCATCCATTCCATTCATCTGTACATTTTTCAACTGCGTTCATTCATTTACTCCATCCATCCATCCATCCACCCATTCCATCCTTTCATTTGTTTTTCAATTCCTTGATTTAGAAATGTAGAAATGCATGAATGAATGAATGAAAA
Source organism: Labeo rohita (assembly GCF_022985175.1). Classification (NCBI taxonomy): domain Eukaryota; kingdom Metazoa; phylum Chordata; class Actinopteri; order Cypriniformes; family Cyprinidae; genus Labeo; species Labeo rohita. Next base: position 6,869,229 of record NC_066892.1, on the reverse strand, counting down.
AATAAATAATTCAGTCAAAAGTGTCATTTTAATTGTGCTATTTTTGTGCCATTTGTTATACTACATTTATTTCTACATTTATTTATGTATTTCTACATTTATTTATGCATTTCTATGTATCTGCATTTATTTATTTTTGTGTTCGTATGTTAATAAGGTAGGCGGTCCTAGCCTCTCTCAGTGCAGGATTGGTTAAACAGGATAAACAAAAAACTCAGAAAACTTTGACATTGGACAATCAATGAAGTGTTTCATTTAAAACAACCGCATCTAAACACATTAAACACACAGGAAATGCTAAATGTGTATCTTAAAAGTACATAAGCACAAAATTATTTTACGGACAATTTATTTTTAAATATAAAGATTAGTTATTTGATTTTGTTATAAATACATTACCACGTCTGATCAGGAACAGAAGCACAATCTTAAAAAATAAAGGTTCCAAAAGAGGATTTCGCAGTGATGCCATAGTAGAACCATTTTTGTTCCCTAAAGAATCTTTGAGTGAACAGTTCTTAATGTAAAGAACATTTAAAAAATCTAAACTTTTTTTCACTATAAACAACCTTTTGTGCAATTGAAAAGAGTGCAGGATAGATTTCCAGTAAAAAAAAAAATAGGGTGATCAAAACCAGCCAACATTACATATGCCAAACCAGTGAGCAAAAATGCATTATTATACTGTTGAGTTAGAACAGAAACGGATCCTAAGATTACATTTGGGATGTTTACGATAGCTGTGTTCACAGTAGTTATTAGAATGACTTGAAATGCTCTTCATGTGGTTTTCCTCCTCTCTCTCTCATTTTCTCTCCTGGTCCTGACTGCTTCAGAGCTCTGAGAACAGCCAAACAGCAGAACAACTGAATGGAGAGGACGAATACGAACTGCAGCAAGGAGAAAAATAAAGCTGTATGTGTTTTATCAGGGTGCAAGACTACAATAAACATTAAGAACAAACAGGGTCCATGAGTGATTATACAGGCCGCAGTGCAGCAGATCACTTTGTATCAGAGAGGTTTGTACTTCAGAAAGGTTACAGGATAAACCACTGCTAGGTAGTGCTTCCTCTCAGATAGACACTGGGCAAAACTAGGATTCATGCTCAAGAAAAACCCAAAAGTTTGTCTCATGTTTACCAGGATGATCTTTAAAAATTCCTGAAATACACTCTTAAAAATAAAAGAAGGTTTCCACAAAAAAAATGTTTTAACGTGCAGAACATTAATAATCTAAATAACCTTTTTACTGTAAAAGACTCACAAAACAAAGAAAAAAACTTAACTTCTTAAGTGAAATAACTACATAAGAACTAGAAACTAAAACAATGGAATATGCTCCAAAAACATTGGCAGTATTGTTGAAACATTTACATAAGCTTAAAATAAAGGCTCTAAAGGGGTGTTTTTGCGGTGGAAAAAACTATTTGCTGTTTTTGTAGTCTGTATTTAAAGTTATCACAAGGATACATTCGTACGGCATCATATGCAGCATTTCACAAAAAATAATATATGCAAACAATACAGTCAAATAAAACATGGTTTAAAATGACAGACCATTTGAGTAGCACACAATTGTAGTTTTACCCATTTCTACTGTATGTGGTTAGTGTTGTGATAAAAGTTTTAAGATTCTTTAATCAAGGAGTTTAAAGCTATTCTACACACAAAATCAAGAAAGACTGAAAGTTGGTCATGATTACAAACCTAACCAGATTTCGTGTTCGTGTGTACTTGTTTGACCTTTTAGTGTGTGTTCAGGTTTCAGGCCACTCCCGCTACATAATGAAGCCATCCAGTGGTTCCCATGATTCAAATCACTAAACAAACATACAGTAGTAAAAATGAGGGACTGAGGATTATGTGTAGGGGTGGCGTTAAGTTTGGGGGTAGAAAATATCATTAGCTCAATATAAAAAAAATAGTAGGTGCAACTGTGTGTGAACATGCTTGACAATGTTCTCTTGTACTTACTGTTCAAAAGTGTTAATTAAGTGACACTTGTTGAAAACCAACTAGTGAGCCAGACATCAATAGCTAAAAAAAAACACTTCTTCTTGAACTAAAACCTAGGAATTCCTGAACAGCTTCTCAGGCAACAAAAAGGTAGTGTAAAAATCCCATTATGCCTTCATCATACTTGAACGTGTGGTGAAATCGCTTTACAACTACATGAAATCTAGGACAGTAAGCACTGGAATGACAATGAGTGTGCAAACCCCACATGCTCTTAAACTTACCTGGTCAGATGGAACTGTGGTAGGCCAAAACAGTAGCCTAAAACACATTTACATGAGACATTTTGCGCATTAAGGCCACGTGTGCACCAAAGCTGAAAACGCTTTTTTTTTCTGTTGAGATGCTGTGGTTATGATACAAAATATCCGCTTAAGTGATGTGTAAATTGTGATCCTGACTGGTCTCACTTCTCGCTCTCTGCTTGCAGTGTTCACTGTTTACTCGATTTACCGCCAAGATCTAAAAGAGGCGGGTTACAATTTTGCAATTTAGATCAATTACATTGTTTATTTTTAATTACTGGTTTAGATTCAACATGCTTTTTTCTGCTCTGATTGGTTTTCTTCTTTTTCCTTTGGGGAGAAAAAAAAGGTGTTGAACCTCTCTAAATAAACAGAACAGAAAATGACAGGTTCACATTAACATGTTTTGACGCAATATATGTGCATGACTTCATCTGCTACACAGCATATAAATCAGCAGACATGCAATTATTTATTAAACTAAAAATTCATTAGAAAAAGACACGATAATCAAAGCAGTTCCATATTAAAAATTATATACTGACTGCTTGCAACACTATTTACAATCATATTATGAGATGACTTGATTTACTCATTAGTAATCAATAGCACTTTGGTGAAGAATACAAATTTTGCTCTATGACCATGAAAAAAGAAATGCAGGAGAAATGCAAAAAAGTCACTAGCAGTTGACCTGAATCAGACAATCTGAAGGTAAAATTACATATTAATGCAGGTATTTTAATACAACTTAGTATGTAATTCTACATAATACCCAAAATATACCTAGATAATAAATTGCATTTTTTAATATATCTGTTTTACATATTACTTCATAGCTGTCACAATTTCAATGACTTCATCTTTCATGCAGTTATGCAAAGTGAAGATGGTTGCAAAACACAGACAGTCTTGACTAAACAGAACATCAATAGAAAATGTTTAATTCACATCAATGCAAAAAAAAAAAAAAAAGATTAATTTGTTGATGAAGTGCGAGTTGAATTGCACAGCATTACTAAGTGGTAAACATTCATGTATGCATGTTTTATTCATACTGGCTAGAGGGCGCTCTCGGGTAGAAAGTCAAATGAGTCACAGAACTAATGACAATAAACACACATCTGCAACAATATATAGGTTATCTTTGTTCTTCAAGCCATCTCGCATATTTCAAAAGTATTTATAGTGTAGTCTGGATAACTAAAATGTATGTTTAACAAAAAGTGGCCCACTTTACCAGAAAATACCATTTGTTTTGAAGAACATGACCTCAAATGTTTATTAGTATTTGTACCTTCTAAAAATCAGTTTACACAATACCCATATTAAACCAAATTATAGAATTTACATTTATGCATTTGGCAAAAAAGACTTTTAGCAAAAGTGACTAACATTGCATTCATGGTACACATTTATATTATGATAAAAAGATAATGATAAAGAATTCATTAAGTCAAAATGTTACAAATACAGAGGCAGGAGAGTTTTCCAAGTTGGTAAAAATCCAGCCAGCATAAAACACAAACAACCAACTCACCAGAGAATTAAAGGGAAGTGCTGTGTCACAAAAAATATGAATGCAATTATAGTTAATGGAGCATATGTGATAACTGTGTTCACAGCAGTCATATGAATGAGATAAAACGCTTTTTTCTTCACATGGTTTTCTTCTACTCAATCTCTCCCTCTCTCCTGGTCCTGATTGCTTCAGCGCTCTAAGAACAGCCAAACAGCAGAACAACTGAATGGAGAGGAAGAGCAAAAATTGCATAGAGAAGAATCACACATACGTGTAAAAAGTAAATATAAGAAAAATATGCATGCATGCAGCTGATCACTCTATATCTGAGAGGTCTGTACTTCAGAAAGTTTACAGGATGAACCACTGCCAGGTAACGCTCAACACAGATCAGACACTGAAACAGTGGTGAAACAGTGATGCAAACTCCTAAGAAAAATGCAGCTGATGATATTACACTTGGAAAACCTAAAAATCTGTATGAATAAGTTAGCGAAGAGTACAAAGACAAAAAGAGCCCACAAACAGAAATATTGAGGATGAAGAACTCTGATGCAGTTCCACTTCCTGCTCCTGTGATGATGAGCCAGATCATGTAGACATTTGTAGGAAGACCAAACTGAAGAAACTGAAGCCTAAAATATTAAATTTAATTTAATACAAATGTTGTGGAGTTGGTGGATGCTTAATTTACGGTGAGGTTCACTGTAAAGTTACTCATATCTTCCGTGTCTATCTTCTAACTACAAAATAAAAATAAATAAATATTTCACTTGTGATCTAAAGAGAGTAAAGAAGTGTGAATACCAAGGTTAGTGTTAGTAGTCAGACTACATGTACATCAGTTAAATCAAAAACAGAAATAAAACAGAATTGCAACTGCATTTCAACGTAAAATCCCTCAAAGTTAATATAACATTAATTTCAGTAAGTACAATACATTGGGTTTCAAGTAAATCACCTTCAGTGACAAAAGCAGAACTCAGACCTTTTTATAAAGTTACAAATCCATCTTTCTCATAACTCCTATAGTATGACTTACAATAACAACAATCAAATTATTCAATATCACACAGGACAGCAGAAGAAAATGATATGAATTGAAAGGAGTTTGTCACATGAAAAGTCTCAGTGATCAGATTTCATAAGCAATGATTTTATATTCTTACCATCACACGGTACATCAGCTATGCAAACATAGGTGGAAATAATACATTTTATAATCAATTTTGTAGTACCATTTAATGATAACTCTAACCATAACACAGTACGCAAACAGTATGTGACACTATGCAAACAGTAAGTGGAAAAAATGTAATTTTATGGTACTCAATATTGTGGTACCATTTACTGGTAACTTCAGAAGCCAAAAGGAATGCATACAAAATACATCTTTCATCATGCATGGCTTATTTCACGTACAGGCCTTTACCTTCATGCAAACAATTAAACAATTAAAAGCACATACAAGAAAATACATTCAAATCAAACATGCAACAATACACATGCACAGAAAGTGTGGCAAAACACAAACAGGACAGTCGCCATGTCGCAGGGAAAAATCGAATAACGTTTAGAAACTTCTTGGTAAATAAAATAACATGATATATAATGATGGTTAATAGGTTTTAAAACTGGCAGAAATGTCTATGATGTGTTCCATATCTAAAATTCCGATTTCCCAGTAGGAACTTTTAACTGTTCTGGCCCCTCAAGTCAGAATTCCATTTTGGAAACTCTGAGGAACTCCAACAGCCCAGACTCCCGAATCCAATACAGCTGCTCATTGCATCAACAGAATAGTAGTAATACACTTACAGATGTGATTATGGAAAGCGATCTAGGCAAAATCACACAAACTGTCAAGAAAAAAAAAAAAAAAAAAAAAAAAAAAAAGGTACAGTTCTGTCACTGGGGCGGTAAAGTGAAAAGGTACAAATATGCACTTTTGAAGTACTGAAATGTACCTTTAAGGTACTAATATGTACCGTTTAGGGGTAAGGTACAAAAATACAGCGTAAAACAACATAAAACAATCCACTGATAAATGTAACATGTGATAACCGTGTTCACAGTAGTTATTAGAATGAGATCAAATGCTCTACTCTTTGTGTGGTTTTTCCTCATCTCTCTCTCTCCCTCTCTCACCTGGTCCTGACTGCTTTAGAGTTCTGAGAACAGCCAAACAGCAGAACAACTTAATAGAGAGGAAGCATAGAAATTGCACTGAGAGAAACCACATACACATGTAAATAGTGAATATGAGAAAACTAAGCATTCAACAGGATCCAAGAATAACTATCCAGGCTGCAGTGCAGCAGATCACTCTGTACCGGAGACGTTTGAACTTCAGAAAGATTATAGGGTGAACCACTGCAAGGTAACGCTCAATACAAATTAGACACTGAAACAGCGGAGAACCGGTGATGGCAAGTCCTAACAAAAACTGGGATAATGCCAGTAGACTTACAAACAGAAACCGTTTTCTGGAAAACATGAGCGAAGAGAAAAAGATCCCACAAACACAAAGATTGAGGATGAAGATGTCTTGATGGCACTTTGTGCTCCTGTGATGATGAGCCAGATCACATAGGCATTTGTAGGAAAACCAAACAAGAAACTGAAGTAAAAAACATTACATTCTAGGATGCCAATTTCATTAAATACAGATATTGTGAGGTTTGGAAAGGCTTCATGTATGATGAAGTTCACTGCAGAGTTATTTATGTCTTCCTCATCTCTTTTCTTGTTCCAAAAAAAACACTCAACCCCAAAAGTAAACAAATAAATATTGCAATCACAATCTAAAAAGAGAAGTAAAATGAATGCAAACTTTAATTCTATTCATTAAAACAATATATTCACCTTCAATGACAAAAACAGAACTCAGACCTTTTTTATACAATAACCAATCCAACCTTTCCATACCTCCTATCCACAAGTTTCCTACGCCCCATGAGGCCTTGCGTCAAAAGTAGGAGTGTCTTCCGGTTAAAAGTAAACACTCATTCATTCAACAGTTGACAGGAGTGATGGGCAAATAAAGCCTCGTGAAGCACTGAGATTTTCCTCTGACTGTTTCGGGAAAAGATTCAAAGCTTCGAGAGTGTCAAAAACAGCGCGATCTGGTGGTTAGTAAAAAATAAAGCAGCCAAAAGACTAATGCTCCGTCGGAAGAAGCATTCACCACAATTTCCATAGATCGGTCCATGTTATATCCACAAATAAAAGCCTAACCATGTGTGTGTTTGTTTGTTGAATTTCTGACTCTGATAAATTAATTTACCCATTGAATATAGTGCCATTAAATGTCAGTACGAATATCAATATGATGTAATAGAAGAATAATGTATACATATAGTAATTGCATATATATGGCATATATTTAATTTTCCTGCAATAATTTGTATTCTTCATATTGCTTGTATGACTGGGTATTTAAAAATGTAATTATTAAATAAGTCCCAATGAAAATGTACTCGCAAAGTAAGATCTGGAGGTCGGACACGCAAAGTGAATCGCGCACATGACTAGACAGAAAGTGAGGCTTTTACGAAAGGGATTTCTATGTTAATAATCCTCGAATCGAGGCTTCATCTGGCATGCCCTTTAACACAAGCTCTGAGGTCTCGGTTCAAATATCATTTCACTAGTTGACAGTCATTCAAGATTTAGCGATCCAAACTTGCTAATGATGTGGGAACACAAATTCGAAAAGCATATATTGTGCATATAAGAATGTAATGACATCTCTCATAAAGGTGTGCATCTTTACAAAGTAAACAATGGTCTAAAAAACACTTAATTAGCACACAAAATACCACTGGTATACTACGTCCGCCGCCTCACCGGAAGTTGTACCCACGTTCTTTTTTACAGTAGTGCCCCCCGGAAACTTGTGGATAGTATGACTGATAACAATGTCCCGCTGTTGAGCCGATTTTTAAACATCGCTGATTGGCCATAGACGGTTTCGTTTTTGTTCTGTATCCTGTGCTGTGCCGCCACACTGGAGCACACTCGACCTCTGATTATATATATATATATATATTGTGACCCTGGACCACAAAACCAGTCTTAAGTCGCTGGGGTATATTTGTAGCAATAGCAAAAAATACATTGTAAGGGTCAAAATTAAAGATTTTTCTTTTATGCCAAAAATCATTAGGAAATTAAGTAAAGATCATGTTCCATGAAGATATTTTGTAAATTTCCTACTTTAAATATATCAAACTTAATTTTTGATGAGTAATATGCATTGCAAAGAACTTAATTTGGACAAGGCGATTTTCTCAATATTTTGATTTTTTTCCACCCTCAGATTCCATATACTAAATAGTGAAATAGTTGTATCTCGACCAAATATTGTTATATCCTAACAAACCATACATCGATGGAAAGCTTATTTATTCAGCTTTCAGATGATGTATAAAGCTCAATTTCGAAAAATTGACACTTATGACTGGTTTTGTGGTCCATGGTCATATATATATATATATGTATATTATACAATTTTAAATTGTTTGAAAAACTTTTCAAAACATTGGAGTATCTGCACATAAAGGCTTTTCTGTTAGATGGCAGTTCAAGTTTATAAACTGTTCCTTTAAATGCCCGTTTAAGCTGCATTTTGTCCAAAGTTCTTTTAGTTCCCCCAGCCTGTGTTGCGTTCAGCATCTAAACTTCAAAATCCATCAGGGAGACCGGCCGTTCACATACAGTATTACAACATTTCACCCAACATTTGTCTGGCAAGGAAAGAAAAAACAAACGTAACTGCTCTTTTAGTAAACCTTCACATTGCTCTCTCCTGTCAGATACAATCCCCACTAAATGATAACCCATCATGCTTTGCATTCTCAGCCTTGATTGGAGGGTCGATGGCAGATTTAAGCAGAGGTGAAGGAAAGCAGCAGGAAACATGAATCAGCGGAGCGATTCGGCTCTACATCTCCTGCTGTCCGGCAGTGTGTGATGCTCTCGAATCAGATGCACCGCTGCTCTTCGGCTCGATAGAGCAACTGCTGAGACACCAGGCTTTCGCTGGCGATCGATGTTCGCTGTGCTATTCTGCTCACACAGAACTTTCAGTCCTGTCTAACTATGAGGATGTGTTCCAATCGGAGGATGAAACCGCAAAGGGAGGATGATTCTTTCGCTCTGCCACTGAGAGATAAACTTTAGATGGACGCTAATGTTTGCTGTCCACTCCAGAGAGACTCTCATAATCACATAAAACATTTAGCGATAACCAGCCCGTCTTATCAGCGTGTTGCTGAACAACCCTCTCAGCATAGGACGGTGTTATACGATACCAGAGCGATATCAGACCATAGGTTTGCTGTTGCGATTTCCCCCGTGTCGCATCCTGACGTTACAAGAGCTACTGTATATCTGTAGTGAAATCAAAGACGGTTGACAAAACCTAATATTGATTTCACTTCTCCACTTTTCAGGACAGAACAAAATATTGGCTATATTTGGAGTGAAATGCTGCTCTGTGCAAAGTAGTATATACTGTGTAATGGCTATAATAAAATAAGTAGTACTGGTAGTATACTATATGTACCAGTAATAGTCAAAATAACATTTGTTTTTTTTTTTTTTTTTTGTTTTTTTATAGGGCCTTTAAAAGAGCTTCTTAAAGCATTTTACAATATAAGAAAATATATAAAAATAATAAAATGCAAAATAAGTTAAACAAAAGAGGACAGAAGGATTAAAATAAACAAAACCAACAATGATTATCACAAAATAATTGTAAGTAATGTTTAAAATAATTGTATGCTATATATTGTTACATAATCTCTTTCTGTTGCATGCTCAGTTCAGCAAGTGGCATCAAGTGATCATATTGGAATTAAACATTTTATTTTATTTAATTTTATTTTATTATTTTATTTTATTTTATTTTATTTTATTTTTTTATTTTTTATTTTTTATTTATTTTTTTATTTTTTTATTTTTTTTCAGCTTGGAATAATACCTACATTTTAGCAAGTGGCATCCAGTAATCATTCTGGAAATAAACATGCTTATTTTATTTTATTTTATTTTATTATATTTTATTTTATTTTAAATATTTTCTTAATTTTATTTTCAGCATGGAATAATGCCTGCATTTTAGCAAGTGGCATCCAGTAATCATTCTGGAAATAAACATGCTTATTTTATTTTATTTTATTTTATTATATTTTATTTTATTTTAAATATTTTCTTAATTTTATTTTCAGCATGGAATAATGCCTGCATTTTAGCAAGTGGCATCCAGTAATTATATTGGAAATAAACATGCTTATTTTATTTTATTTTATTTTATTTTATTTTATTTTATTTTATTTTATTATTTTATTTATGTTATTTTCATTGTGAAATAATTTCTGCATTTAAAGTGTTCAGTAATCATACTGTAAATAAACATGCTTCTTTCATTTTAGTTTATTTTATTTATTTAATTTTTTGTTTTGTTTTGTTGTTATATTTTTTATTTTATTTTGAGTGTGGAATTATGCCTGCATTTTAGCAAGTGCTGTCCTGTAATCATATTGAAAATAAACATGCATATTTTTTATTTTATTTTATTTTATTTTATTTTATTTTATTTTATTTTATTTTATTTTCAGCATGGAAGCATGTAAACACACATGTTTTTATTTATTTATTTCCACTGGAATAATGCCTCAATTTTTTCGTACTATTTTTAAAGGATATTTGGCAGTACGAAGTGCTCACAGATATTGCACAGTTCAGTTAATTCAGCTTAGCAAGTGGCTTCCAGTAGTCATACTGGAAATAAACATGCTTATTTTCATTTTTTATTTTATTTAATCTTTTTTATTTTATCTGTAATATAAATATTTAACTACGAGTTCAGAGAAAGAGATGTTTAAAATCAGCTGCCAATATTTATTTGTGCTTTTGTCATTTTGATTAGGTTTATTTTAATATTTCAATTTAGCTTTAATTGATTTTATATTTCAGTTTTAATACTTCAGCTTATTTATTTTAGTTTCACAATGCATTTATATTTAAATGAATGAAAATTATTGATTATTTTAATATATTTTAATAACAAAACTGGATGTCATTTATCTACATAATGCCTGCAGTTCCACTTACTATTTTTACAGAATAGTTGTCAGTTTTGATTCAGGGCCATTACCACCACAGACACTGAGAGAGACACACAGATGAGCAGGTTAATGATCTGGACTGGAGTATAAGGCTGGTTTTGCTCTTGTGCGGGCTGACGGTGGCAAGATTTCAGCCGTTTGACTGTAAAATGACCTGGGGAAACAGTAAACGAACAAACTCGACCTTAAAGAAGCGGAAGCTGGGTGGGACACATCTTACTGCGTGGGAAAAGAAATCACACTGTTCTCCAGGAGAAATGATAAGTTAAACTGTTTGAAGTTAGGCAGAGATACAGCCGATTGGCTCGCTAAAAGGATTCTCTCCATCTGGTTCAGTGACGAAGCCAAAAGCAGCTCTGTCAGATGAAGAGATGAAAGCTTATTATTTTTGATAGATGGTTTCAGTTTAAAGCCTCCAGGATAACATGACCAGCCTGAAAGGGTCGTCAGTGGGTCTTGTAAAGTACTAGTGGCCATTGTAGATCATCTGTGAGCCTGAAAGAGCTCATGAGTGCACTTTGTCTAGTGTGAGAGCAGCATCAAATAGGGTTTTTCGGTCTGATCACATCTGCTACGGTTTCCGCCTTGCTCTTTCTGACAAATAAACTGAGCCAAGATTTGATGGAGCATTTTGCCCCAAAACAACTAATGAGGGCCATTCAGAACTGAAGAAACTCTATTTCAATTCATGAATGTGAATTTGAATGTCCAACAAGATGCTGAATTGGAATTAAATTCGGAAATACAGGAAGAAGATTTTACTAAAATAAAATTGAATGAAGCACAACGGTTATACAACAGAGATAATTTTGGACTTGGACTTGAATTGATGTCAGACTATATATACACACACACAGACTATATTATATATATATATATATTAATCTATAGTTACAATATATTATGTGTGATATTACAATAATAGAATATTATGTTTATGTGATGTAATATAGAATATTAATACATATTTTACTGTAATATATATATATAAATTATCATTTTAATATATGATAAAGTGTTAATAATATGCATAATAATAATTAGTATTTAATATAATACTTGATATTTAAAACATATATATATTTTTTCAAATATTTATGTGTGAAAATTTCTGACATTACACAAATAAATTTTACATTTTATAATCATCTAAAAATATAGTATAATAGATTATAAATATTAATGTATAGTAATATATATTTTACTGTAATATGTTATATACATTAAAATGATTAATAATGTGCATAATAATAATCAATATTTAATATAATAAATAATATATTAAATAATATACACAAATAAATTATAAATACATTTTATAATTATCTAGTAATTATATATATAGTAATATATATTTTACTGCAATAGTTATATACAATAAAATATTTAATAATATACATAATTATAATATTTAATAATATTTAATATAATAATTAATATTTGATAATATACATATATGTTTTCAAATATTTATGTGTGAAAATTTGTGGCATTACACAGAAATAAATTATAAATAAATGTTATAATTATCTAAATAAATATAAATTATAAATAAATTATAAATATAGTAATAATAGTAATATACATTTTACTGTAATATGTTATATACATTAAAATGATTAATAATGAACATAATAATAATTAATATTTAATATAATAACTAATATTTGAAAATACACATATATATTTACAAATATTTATGTGTAAAATTTCCATGTGATGATTAATGATTAATAATATGCATAATAACAATAATAATCATTATACACGCACACACACATATATTTATGTGTGAATATTTCTATAGGTGGCATTACAAAAAATGTATTATTAATCATGTTAAATTTAATGAAAATTATCTGTGTATATTAATTTATACAATTATAATTTACTTCCTGAAATTCTGTTTGCTAAATCAATTAAAATTCAGCAGTTCACTCACTCTATTCATTCACTGCAAAATGCCACTCGATCCTGTAATCTACAATATATTACATGCAATATTTCTCTTGTTGCAATCTCTTATCTTGCCTTCTATAAAGACCCAAGTTGTATTTTTAAGATTTCCCATCAATCTCCAGTGTTGGCTCTATTTTCCAGCCTCCATATGTCAAATGAGAATCAAGCTAGTCCTTCACTCAATGAGAAACACAACATGCCATTCTTATCTCTGTGGCAACATATCAACCAGATTCCAGGCCTGCAGGACTGTGTTTCCTTCAGCCATTCTCAGGTTTAAGATCCTCTCTGATATCTCATCCGGTTTGTGGCAAAAGAAATAGGGAAAATTATATTTCACTGCTTTTGAGTTATTTTAGAGATACTCACATTGTTCTTTGGCTGACCTGAAAATGCCTCTTTGGTTGAAGAGAAGCATTGGGCCGGGTCGTCAGGCAGACCAACCTCTTTGTCTCAGAGAGCTGGATTCTGATTGGATGACGGGATGGCGACTCATAACCTACCGTTGCAGGTGATTGATTGACTTGGAGTGTGTTGATGAAAGCCGCACTGCAGCCGCGTGATTTATGCAGGGATTATCTCTCTCTCAGCCTTATGTGGAAAACTAATCGCACGTGTGGATATCGATCCTGTCACCTTTCCACTGGGACACGTGGAGGACGGAGAGGTGGTCTGTTGTGGTGGATTCATCAATGAGTCTCTTTATGTTCATGTCCTTACAAATAAAAATCCAACATGGTGACCATAGTTTACAATTATATTTATATATATATATATATATATATATTATCGTTATATAATATAATGTTATGTTTATGCTGTAATTAATATTGATCTAGAACATAATTGCACTGTCTCCAATAAATGTCATTTTAAGTTTGTCACACGCTCAACGCAGTACTAGCATGCTAACCTTTTTTAACGTAATTCTCGCAGATGGACGTAAGAGGGAAAACAGAAACAGCCTGGACAGGAAGACATGGTGGAGGAAGAGCAAATGAAGAACATTCTGTTTGCTTTCTGTGAAAGGGCACAATAATCTTAATCAAATCTTAATGAGGGAAGCTGGCAGTCCAGTCAGGCCCACTCATTCCCCGGCAGGCTGCGCGTCACAGCTGTCCCTCCCACGCCACGTGTCACTGGACTAGACCCAGATCTGAGTGCCAGCAAAGCCCCTCTCAAAACATTCTGTGAGCTTTACAGTTTACATCTGATTCCATGTAGCAGCTTTATTAATGACTAATCAATGATTTCATTGGCTGTTGCCTTCTCTACTCTATTCTATTTTATTCTACTCTGTTCTGTTCTATTCTGCTTTATCCTGTTGTGCTCTATTCTGTTCTGTTATCTTTAATTGTATTTTGCTCTGTTCTGTTCTGTTCTATTCTATTCTATTCTATTCTATTCTTCTATTCTATTCTATTCTGTTCTATTCTATTCTATTAAGCTCTATTCTTTTCTGTTCTATTCTGTTTGTTGTGCGCTATTCTATTCTATTCCACTCTGTTCTGGTGTACTCTATTCTATTCTGCTCTGTTCTGTTGTGCTCTATTCTATTCTATTCTATTCTATTCTATTCTGGTCTGTTCTGTTCTGTTGTACTCTATTCTATTCTGCTCTATTCTGTTATGTTCTGCTCTATTCGGTTGTGTTCTATTGTATTCTATTTTACTGCATTCTGTTCTGCTCTATTCTGTTGTGCTTTATTATATTCTGTTGTGCGCTATTCTGTTTTGCTCTATTCTATTCTATTTAACTGCATTCTGTTCTGCTCTATTCTGTTCTATTCTGTTCTGTTCTGCTTTATTCTTTTCTGTTCTATTCTGTTGTGCTCTTTTCTGTTCTGTTCTATTCTGCTCTATTCTGTTCTGTTGGGCTCTATTCTATTCTGCTCTATTCTGTTCTGTAGTGCTCTATTCAATTCTGTTGTGTCTGTTGTACTCTATTCTGTCCTATTCTGCTCTATTCTGTTGTGGTATATTCCATTCTGTTGTGTCCGTTGTACTCTGTTCTGTTCTATTCTGTTGTGCTCTGTTTTATTTTATTCTACTCTATTATGTTGTGCTATGTTCTGTTCTATTTTGCTCTATTCTGTTGTGCTCTGTTATTTTCTATTGTTTTCTATTCATTCTGCTGTGTTCTGTTGTGCTCTAGTCTTTTCTATTCTGGTCTATCTGTTGTGTTGTGCTCTATTCTACTCTGTTCTGTTGTGCTCTATTCTATTCTATTCTATTCTGTTGTGCTCTGTTCTATTCTGCTTTTTCTATTCTATTCTGTTCTATTCTGCTTTGTTGTGCTCTATTCTATTGTGCTGTATTCTGTTATGCTCTATTCTACTTTATTCTATTCTGTTATATTCTGCTTTGTTGTGCTTTATTCTATTCTATTGTGCTCTATACTGTTATGCTCTATTGTACTTTGTTTTACGGAATTCTATCCTGCTGTATTCTATTCTACTGTATTCTGTTCTGCTTTTTCTATTCTGTTCTGTTCTTTTTGCTCTACTCTGTTGTGCTTGTTTCTATTCTATTCTGCTCTATTCTGATGTGCTCTATACTATTCTACTCGATTCTGTTGTGCGCTATTCTGTTATATTGTGCTGTGTTCTACTTTATTCTGCTCTATTCTGTTGTGCTCTATTGTATTCTGCTCTGTTCTTTTGTGCTCTATTCATTTTTTCTGCTCTATTCTGTTGTGCTCTGTTCCACTCTATTCTGCTCTATTCTGTTGTGCTCTATTCTATTCTGCTTGATTCTGTTGTGTTTGCTTCTATTCTATTCTGCTCTATTCTACTCAATTCTGTTGTGCACTATTCTGTTATGTTGTGCTCTGTTCTACTCTATTCTGTTGTGCTCTATTCTATTGTGCTCCAACTATTATATTCTATTCTGCTCTATTCTATTCTATTCTTCTTTGTTCTGTTGTGCTGTTCTACTCTATTCTGCTCTATTCTTTTGTGCTCTATTTTATTTTACTGCATTCTATTCTGCTCTATTCTGTTCTATTCTTTTCTGTTTTGCTCTATTCTGTTCTGCTCTGTTCTATTCTGCTCTATTCCCTTCTGCTCGATTCTGTTGTGCTCTATCCTATTCTATTCTATTCTATTCTATTCTATTCTACTTTATTTTATTGTGTTCTGTTCTATTATGTTGTACTCTATTCTATTCTATTTTATTCTGGTGTGCTCTATTCTATTCTGTTCTGTTCAGTTACAGTTTGGGGTCAGTAAACTTTTTTTTAATTTTTTTTATTAATCAAGGTTGCATTAAGTTGATTAGAAGTCACAGTAAAGACATGTGTTAGCACAAAAATATTAAACAACACTGTTTTCAAAATTGATAATTATAATTCATTTATTAATTAAATAATTCTGTTATATTATTTCAACATTTGAGACATGAATTAGGGATCATTTGAAAGAAGAGGTACAAATTATGCTTCATTTATGTTTAAATAATAGAACAGAATTTAATCAAATTATTGTATTAATTTAAATCTTGATTACCACCTGGAATCCTCATGGATCACCAGTTTGAGAAGCACTGATATAATATATACATATTCTAATCTGTTCTGCTCCATTCTATTCTATTCTGCTGTTGTTTCAATTCCACTTTTCTGCATGTTTAGTTAATATATTCCAATTATTTTCTTCCCTGTTCTTTTATTGAGTTGAGTTAAGGTTTTGCTCACCTATTCTCTTCTGTCCTTCTCTGCCTTGTACTATTCTCCTCTGCTGTTCTTTCCAATTCTACCCTCATCTGTTCTAATCTATCCAGTCTGCTTCGTTCTGATTCTAATTTGTTTCGTTTTATCCTCTCTGAGATGAATCCTAACCGTTTTCTAAGTGTCGTTTTGCAATGTTCTTCTCTGATGAATCTTGCAGGCTCTTTTTATTCTCTCTCTGTGTGCTGTTTTGCAGCCTCAGGCCCCGGCTACGCTCTGATTGGTTTTATTGGCAGTGGTTCAACACTTGGATGTCGGCTTCCTGGTGGCTTTCATAATGAAGATGGTTCTGCACATAAATGATAGTGAAGCAATTTCCTTTTCATTTAATCGGGAGGAAAGCAAAGTGCCTCCATAAGTGTATCATTCCGTGTCAGAATGACCAGCGCTTGTATATTCATCACGACATCCCCTTTTGAGGTTAAAACACAACGAGGGCTGTTTAATCTAGAACAGAGTGACTTAAGGACACTCTCAAGGGTGTAATATATAACTCAAGTTAGAAAGATCAAATAAACAGGACGACAAAACCACATACAGATGTTGTGCAGTGTAAGTGAACAGTTAAAGTGATTGTTCAACCAAAAATGAAAATTCTGTCATCATTTACTCATCTTCATGTCTTTTCAAACCAATATGACTTTCTTTCTCTGCTTTTTTGTCATTTTTACAGCTTGACAGCATCTGTCGACATTCACTTGCATTGTAAGGGAAGACAAAACATTGTGCTTGACATCTCCAATTGTGTTTCACGGAAGAAGGAAAATCATAGGGTTTGGAAAAACATGAGGGTGAGTAAATGATGACAGCATTTTCATTTTTAGATTTATACATTTCAGGAAATGTGCACCTTAAAGGAATAGTGCCCTGAAAGGGTGCACACCCTCAAGCCATCCAAGATGTAGATGAGAACATATCTGGAGAAATTTTGCATCACTTGCTCAACCAATGGATCCTCTACAGTGAATGGGTGCCATCAGAATGAGAGTCTAAACAGCTGGTCAAAATACGAGCACATGTTCTGTTTTCCTTGTCATACCATTAGAAACCACTGTACCACAGGAAACATAGGAAGCTTGGCAGACTTTCTCACACATGCAGAGCAGAAGCCATTTTCATATTTTAATAGTGAAGATTATGCAATCAGTGAGAGGAGTAAGAGTCGTTCAGGTCTTCTAGTGAGAGGAGTAGAAAAGGCAATCGATAGGACAGAGAAAGGAAGGCAAAATGAATACGTGAGAGAACACTTATTCAACACCAACAATCGAAAATCACTGAAACCAGCGCTCTCCCCAAATCAGCGGAAACCCTAATCAATTTGGAAAGAAGTTTGGATGAGGAAAGAACACAGGAACATTGATTATAGTTGCAAAAGTTGCTAGTAGTTCACCCAGAAATCATTTTGACATCATATATTCACCCTCATGGCATGTTAAACTTGTTCAACTCTGTGAAACACAAAAAGAGATCTTTTGAAGAATGTTCACGCTGCTCTTTCTCTTATGAAATAGTGAAATTACAATTCTGTTGTTAATTACTTACCCTCATGTCGTTCCAAACCCGTAAGACCTTTGTTTATCTTCTAAACATAAATTTAAATATTTATGATGAAATCCGAGATCTTTTTGGCCGTGCATAGACAGCAAAACAGTGACTTGCTCAGGGCCTAAGTAATTAAAGGAGAAGTCCACTTCCAGAGCAACAATTCACAAATAATTTACTCACCCCCTTGTCATCCAAGATGTTCATGTCTTTCTGTCTTCAGTCGTGAAGAAATTATTGTTTTTGAGGAAAACATTTCAGGATTTTTCTCCATATAATGGACTTCATTGGTGCCCCGAATTTGAACTTCCAAAATATAGTTTAAATGCAGCTTCAAAGGGCTCTAAATGATCCCAGCCAAGGAAGAAGGGTCTTATCTAGCGAAACCATCGGCTATTTTTTTCAGAAAATACATTTTTTTATACTTTTTAAGCACAAAAGCTTGTGTAGCACAGGCTCTGGGATGCACGTTGACGATGGTACATACTATTGAATTACGTCAAAAGCTCATGTGGAACGTAGGCAGAACTACAGACCCAGTGTTTACAAAGCGAACGTGCAAAGACTAAGAAAGTGCAAGTAACAAAAAGGAACAACGATGTCCTCATGTTGTAGGAGAAAATAAGATGGAGTTTTTCGCCATACTCAGTACAAAGACGATGAACGTACATGTGATTCGTAGTAGTGATGGGAAGTTCGGATCATTTTACCGACTCAGACCTTTCAGTCTCGTTCAGCAAAATGAACAAATCTTTTTTCGACTCATTTCATTCATTTTAGCAAAATATAAAAAATATGTTACGTGTTACTTCCCTAACACATCTACTGCTTACACAAACGTTGATCACACTACAAACAAGACAAAACTATAATGCTATAAGAAACAAAAAAGATTAATTCATTGTTTACCTGGGTCTTTAGTCTATGATTAGCTCACCTCACCTCTTATCTGACAAGTTTTCGGGTTTGAGTCATTCACTCATCACGTGACAGCCCCATAAGATGAACGACTCAAAAAACCCGAAGACTCAAAACAGGTGAACTAATTCCAGTACAGAACCTAATAGGATGTTGCGCATGCGCGACTGAACAAATTACTTCCTGAGACAACTCGCTCTTCCCAAGTCACATCATGAACAAGATTCGTTCAAAATGAAAGAATCGTTCAAGAATGACCCATCACTAATTCGTAGCATCGTGGACGCACATCCCAGAGCCTGTGCTACATGAGCTTTTGTGCTTAAGAAGTATACAAATTTTTATTTTTTGAATAAAATTACTGATTGTTTCGCTAGATAAGACCCTTCTTCGTCGGCTGTGATCGTTTAGAGCCCTTTGAAGCTGCATTTAAACTACATTTTGGAAGTTCAAAATCGGGGGACCATATCGGTCGATTATATGAAGAAAAATGCTGAAATGTTTCCCTCAAAAACCATAATTTCCTTATGACTGAAGACAGAAAGACATGAACTTCTTGGATGAGAAGGGGGTGAGTACATTATCTGTAAATTGTTGTTCTGGAAGTGGACTTCATTTTTGGGTGCACTATCCCTTTAAACAGATCAAAAAGTATCATAAAAGTAGTTAATATGATTTGTGCATTGTGTGCTTAAGACAAATAATTGCTTTATTTGAGGAACAGACTTCCAATCATTCATCGTCATAGACATACAGCATCACATAAAAATAATAATAATAATAATAATAATATGAGCATTATAGTAATTATTATTGAATAATAATATATGAATATTTTAGTCATTTTTATACTAGTGTTTGGAGTCTTAAAAATTTGGTCTTATTTTTGACTTCTCTTATTCTCAAATATATCTCATGATAAAAAAATATAGCTAAAACAGTAATATTCTGAAATATTATTACAATTTAAAAGGACAATTTTCTATATTAATATATTTTAAAATATAATTTATACCTGTGCTGCAAAGCAGAATTTTCAGCATCATTACTCCAGTCTTCAGTGTCACATGATCCTTCAGAAATCATTCTAATATGACGATTTGTGCAAGAAACAGGTTTTATTATTATCAGTGTAAAAAAAGTTGTGCTGCTAATTTTTTAGCATTCTTTATTGAACTAATTTGAAACAGAAATATAAAATAAAATAAAATAAAATAAAATAAAATAAAATAAAATAAAATAAAATAAAATAAATACATTTTAAATGTTTTTACTGTCACTCATTTCAATGTGTCCTTAGTTTCTTTTTTTAAAAAATGCTCTGACCCCAAACTTTTGAACGGTAGGGAATATACAGTATACACTACCAGTCAAAAGTTTTTGAACAGTAAGATTTTTTAATGTTTTTTAAAGAATTCTCTTCTGCTCACCAAGCCTGCATTTATTTGATCCAAAGTACGGCAAAAACAGTAAAATTATGAAATATTTTTACTATTTAAAATAACTGTTTTCTATTTGAATATATTTAAAAATTTAATTTATTCCTGTGATTTCAGAGCTGATTTTTTTAGCATCATTACTCCAGTCGCATGATCCTTCAGAAATCATTCTAATATTCTGATTTGCTGCTCAAAAAATATTTATTATAATTGTTGAAAACAGCTGAGTAGTATTTTTTAGGTTCCTTTGATGAATACAACATTCAGAACAACAGCATGTATCTGAAATAGAAATCTTTTGTAACATTATACGTCTTTACCATCACCTTTGATCAATTTAAAGCATTCTTTAAAATAAAAGTATAAATTTCTATAATTCTTATCCCCCCAAAAAAAAAAAAATTGACTAACTCCAAGCTTTTGAATAATATAGTGTATAATGTAACAAAAGCTTTTTCTTTCAGATAAGTGCTGATCTTTGGATCCTTTTATTTATTAATTAAAAAAATAACAAAATATGATTTCTGACCCTGAAAGACTGAAGTAATGATGCTGAAAATTCAGATTTGATCACAGGAATAAATTACATTTTAAAATACATTAAAATAGAAAGCAGTTATTATAAATAGTAAAAATATTTCCAAATTTTACTGTGTTTTCTGTACTTTAGATCAAATAAATGCAGGCCTGGTGAGCAGAAGAAACTTCTTTAAAAACATTAAAAATCTTCTGACTGGTGGTGTAAATATTAATTTTTTTGGATCAGTCCTCATGTCCTCTATTTGTATTACTACCCAGGTCATTTTAGACAGCATCACTGTGTCTGTTATGCAATAAGAGTGTAATATACCTCCAGAGAACCACTGAGGAACCCACCATAAAAGTATTACGAAGCAAATGAGGCAGAGTGTTTTATTTACGAGCCCACGCTGGCCACACGCTCTCCTAAACTGCAGTTTTTACTCTCCCCTGCAATTAACGCAGCTGTTTTGATGAACGACATCAGCATGAATTAGATGTAAGTTTGCAGGGCCATTACGGTTCAGGGTGATAACCTGTACGGGAGTATAATAGGCAGACAATTTCTCCTTGTTTGTTGATCATTAGTGGTAATTAAGACTAATCTCTCTCCGTCTTTCAAACTTAGCAGGAAGCACATTTGTAACCATGGTGACTGTTACGATCTCAGCGTGGCGTGAGAACTGCCTCCGTCTTGGATTTGCAATGATTTGTGGGAAGTTTGCTTGTAAATGCTTGACGGTGACACTTATAGAGGCCTAAGGTCCGGTCCAAACCAAACACCCTGGTGACATTTCATCGAAACGTTGGAGGACCTTCCGACACTTCGGCTCCCTTCAGTGATAATGGTTTAATAAAAGATTTAACAGGCTTCCGCATTACAGTCCTGTGGCCATAAAAACCGACTCTCTGCTCGTCTCGTCACGCTAATTGATATTATAATGTGTCCAGAGCATCAGGAGATCTTTGAGGGTTCAGAAACACCTGCTGAGATCTAAACTGAACATTTTAGGGATGAAGAGATTACATGACAAACTGGAGGTGGGCAGCAGCTTGGTGAGTGTACCCATAATGCTCTTTTTGAGAGGGAGAGGTGCGCCATCTGCTGGTGAATGTGTTTATAAACGTGTGGGAGTGAAAACTGGAGGTAATGAGGTGAAAAGTCAGAACGATTTTAGGAGCCCACAACAGTTCCTGCAGGGCTAACGTGGGATGATAATATAACTCAATGCCTTTTATGACGAAATATGTCGTGAAGCATTTTATTCTACTTCTTTTTTTGTCTTTTGTGTAGGATTTTCATTGTTAGTCTTTAATTGAGTGAACATGAAGACCGGCTGTGTTGCCACATGACATTCTGAGGGACAATTTTCAACTATGTAAGTTTAATAATTATACCAATGTTAGAATAAAAGGATTCATTTTTGTGTAAAGCAACATTTTTTGTTTTGTTTTTAACATTCAATCTTTTGTGCATGCTGAAAATTATGGTATTACCATGATATTTTTCAAAAGTACGTTACCATTATTTTTTTTTAGAAGGGAATTAATACTTCTGTTTAGCAAAGATGCATTAAATTGATCAAACGTGATACAGTTCAAACAAAAACATTTTCAATATTTTTTAAACTTTCCATTCATCAAAGAATTTTTTTTTTTTTTTTTTTTTTTTTTTTTTTTTTTTTAGCAGCAAATTAGAATGATTTCTGAAGGATCATGTGACACTGAAGACTGGAGTAATGATGCTGAAAATTTATCTTTGCATCACAGGAATAAATTATATTTGAAAATATATTACAATAGAAAACTGTTATGTTAAAATGTAATAATATTTCACAATTTTACTGATTTAACTGTATTTTGATCAAATAAAAATATTATTAATAAATAAATAAAAATATTACTTTTATTATTTTTTGTTTCTTATTTGTTTTTAACATTCAATCTTCTATGCATACTAAAAAGGTATAGTATAATTATATAAGTATAATATATATATGTATAATTCCTGTTTAGTCATTTAATGTGGTATTACCATGTCTTTTTTAAAAAGTATATTACCAAAATATTTTTTTAGAAAGGAATTAATATTTCTGTTCAGCAAGGATGCAATAAATTGATCAAAAGTGACAGTAAAGTTAAAAAATTAATGAATATAGAATAAACAAATCATTTTTTAAACGTTATATTCATCAAAGACTGGTGAAAAAAATATCACAGAAAAAAATTGGTAATATAAAATGTTTTTTGAGCAGAAAATCAGTATATAATTATTTCTGAAGGATCATGTGACACTGAAGACTGGAGTAATGATGCTGAAAATTCAGCTTTGCATCACAGGAATAAATTACATTTTAAAACATATTATTATTTATTTATTTATTTTTTATTTTTATTTATTTATTAAAATATATTAATATTTTTTATATTATTAAATTATTTTTAAAAGTACATTACCAAAATATTTAAAAAAAAAAAAAGGAATTTTTAAAAAAGTAATTATTTGATCAAAAGTGACAGTAAAGTTAATATATATATATATATATATATATATATATAATAAATAAATACATACATTTCTATTTTTTTTTTTCTTTTTTAAACTTTCTATTCATCAAAGACTGCTGGAAAAGTATCAGAAAAATATGTGATAATATAAAATGTTTTTTGAGCAGCAAATCAGCATATCATAATGATAGGATATAATGATCTGAAGGATAATGTGACACTTAAGACTGGAGTAATGATGCTGAAAATTCAGCTTTGCATGACAGGAATAAATTATATTTTAAAATATATTAAAATACAAAACAGTTTTAAATCGTAATAATATTTCACAATTTTACTCATTTTACTGTATTTTTAATCAAACAAATGCAGCCTTGTTGACAATAAAAGTCTTCTTTCAAAACATTAAAAAAATCTTTATCTTGATTTTATTATCTAATACCATGGCATCACCATAGTACTTGTTTGTATGGAAAGGTAAAATCGGATAAAACTCACAAAGATATATCAAAAAAAGAATTAAGAACATCTTGGAGACATACTGTATGTTTGTATTTATTGTTACTCACTCAAACATCAAGTGAGGCACAAGAGTTTGTGTTCACACTGCTACCAAACAACACACTGGAGGCAGATAGCGCTGTGCAACAAGACAAGTGACACAAAAACAGTTTTCAGCACAGTTCACAGGAAACAGTGTATAAAAGAGCTGTCAGTTAGCATGAGATGTTTAGCAGTCTGTTCAGTCTGTGCAGGTCCAGTGGCTGAATATGTCATGGTACTGCTTTGCCGTAACATTATGACATGTTGATCTGTCACATGAACCATCAAATCTCACAAATTGTTGTGAATGCAACTGATGCAATGTTAAGTAAACATGAAATGACATTCACAAGCCATTTAAAGGGATAGTTCACCCTAAAATTCTGTCATTAATTACTCACCCTCATGTCGTTTCACTACCTTAGTGGGCCTTGACGTGTCAGCTGTGTTGCTGTTTATGCAGGGTCAGAAACCTCTGGGATTTCATCAAAAATATCTTAATTTGTGTTTTGAAGATGAATAAAGGTCTTACGGGTTTGGAACGACATGAGTGTGAGTAATTAATGACAGAATTTTTATTTTTGGGTGAACTATGTCTATAACTTCTGTGATGTATTTTTCAGTGAAACAGGGCAGAACTTTAGGAAGTCCCATTGGGAAATGATTGAACTGAGAAAAAAGGTTGTTTCTGTACCAGAATGGAGCCTGGGACAACATTAGGAGCATTTTTATCACAAAGATAATGCTTTTATTCCCTCCAAAACTATAGTTATGTGCTATTTTTACCGTAACCTTTACGTACTTGCTGTGTGGAGAAAGTTACACGTTGATGAAAGACTGCAAAGACAATTTTTCATGTACGTAAAGACATAAGCCAGAGTTTTGGCATGAGGTTTAATCAAAATGCACATTTATATACCACCACAACAGCAACAGTATTGAACAGTAAGATTTTTAATGTTTTTTTAAAGAAGTCTCTTCTGCTCACCAAGCTTGCATTTATTTGATCTGGAGTACAGCAAAAGCAGTAATATTGTGAGATATTTTTACTATTTAAAATAACTGCTTTCTATTTGAATATATTATAAAATGTAATTTATTCCTGTGATCAAAGCTGAATTTTCAGCATCATTACTCCAGTCTTCAGTGTCACATGAACTTTCAAAAATCATTCTAATATGCTGATTTGCTGTTCAAGAAACATTTATTTTTATTATTATCAATAATAACAGTTTAGTTCATTTTTTTCAGGATTATTTGATGAATAGAAAGATCCAAAGATCAGCATTTATCTGAAATAAAAAGCTTTTGTAACTTTTTTGTATTAATAAAAATGAATACGTTTATTTAGCAAGTATGCTTTAAATTGATCAAAAGTGATGATAAAATATTTAAAATGTTACAAAAGATTTCTATTTCAGACAAATGTTGTTCTTTTGAATTTTCTATTCATCAAAGCAACCAGAAATAAATATAATAATAATAATGTTTTTGAGCAGCAAATCAGAATATTACAATGATTTCTGAAGGATCATGTGACTGGAGTAATGATGCTAAAAATTCAGCTTTAAAATCACAGGAATAAATTACATTTTAAAATATATTAAAATTGAAAACTGTTATTTTAAATAGTAAAATATTTAAAAAATTGTACTGTTTTTGCTTTAAAAACATTTAAAATCTTACTGTTCAAAAACTTTTGACTGGAAGTTTATGTGTTCAAATGTTTGGGGTTATTACTTTTGAAAGAAATTAATACTTTATTCACCAAGGATGGATTAAATTGATCAAAGTTGACTGTAAATACATTTCTAATGTTACAAAATATTTCTGTTTTTTTATTATTATTATTATTAATGAATATAGTTGTGCTGCCTAATTAATGGAAATGTGATCACTTAAACAGCACAACTATTTTTATTAATAATAACAAGAAATGTTTCTTGAGCAGCAAATCAGCATATTAGAACGATCTCTGAAGGATCATGTGACACTGAAGACTGGAGTAATGATGCTGAAAATTCAGCTTTGCATCACAGGAATAAATTACATTTTAATATATATTCAAATAGCACATGGTTATTTTAAATTGCAATAATATTTCACAATTTTACTGTATTTTTAATCAAACAAATGCAGCCTTGGTGAGCATTAAATATTCAGAGACAATCTTATGACAATCCCAAACGTTTGAACAGCAGTGTGTGCATAAATAACATTGTTTTTAATAAGGTTTGGTATACAATAACAGGTCATCCAGTCACATGACATCCTCCTTTGAAGGGTTCAGTGAGGTCACATGACCATTCCCATTCTAACTCAACTCATATTTATGAAAGAAAAGAGGACTGGAACCAATAAAGCAGCTGAAATGTCAACTTATAGATGAGCCAAGTATTATGTGTATGATAAGTACAACTAGAAACAAAAAGCTGAGTGTTTACTGTTACTGTGCGGTGGAGTTACATGATGGTGACCCTCTCAGGTGAAACGTGGGCAGCCGGTCTCTCGTGGTTGGTGCGGCTCTGATTGGAGTCTAATCCACGCCTGATTCGTTTCAGCTTCCGACTCACACAGGGAAGCAGCAGCACCACTTTTCCGATTATCACCGTGACAGGCAGGACCAGGGCCAGGACAAAATTGGGCGGCATGTAGAAGCGATAAGACTCCTCCAGAAACGCCCGCTGCCAGCCGAAGAGCAGAGCGTGGAACGTGGAAATGAGCAGGGCGATGTAACCTAGAGTGGACTGACAGCATACAGACGCTTGTTTGACATCTTATTTGTCTCAAGACCAAAGAACACTGAAGCTGCAGGACCGGAGGATGGAGATTGTCTTACCTGGATAAAGCTAAACTCTCGCCAGTTGAGTGCGTTGTGCACCGATGGAATGGAAGTGACGGCTAATAGAGAGAGGAGTCCCAGAGCCATGATGCCAAATGAAACGTACATCTCCACCCTCCAAACTTCCTCTTCATTCCATGAGTTCTCTATGTTGGCATGCACCTACAAAGAAAGACAAAATTAGGTTTGTTTATAGGATATAATTTTTTTAAAATGTTTATTTTATTTTATTAAAATATTTTACATTCATGCTACTATACTATATATTGCAATATTCCTGTTAATATGTTTTATTTTTTTCTATAAATATAAATGTAGTTACATATATATATATACAAATGTATATTAAAAATCTTTTTTTTTTTTTTACATACACAGAATTACTTTAAATGTACACTTATTTATGAAATTTTATACGTTTTGTAGGATTTGGTGCATGATATATAAAAACTGGAGAAACATATTTTCATTATTACTATTATTACTATTATTATTAATGAGATTAGTGATTAATCAAAACAAATCTGAATCTGAACCACAACAACCAAAACTGCTATTTTTAATAGCCAGTATAATAATAATAATAATAATAATAATAATAATAATAATATAGTTTCTATTAATATATTGTGTTTATTTATGCATTTATATATTTATTGTATTTTTTATTAACAATATTTATTATTATTATTATTATTTTGTTGTATCAATATGTATTTATGTATATATTTATTTACATATATGATTATTATCATTATTTATTAACAATGATTATTTATGTTTAATAATAATACTGTATTAATCAGTATATGTTTTTATGTATGTATTTATTTATTTAGTTTTTAACATTATTATTATGTTATTTAAATAACAATGATTATTATAATTACAATTCATAATACTAATAATTAATATTAATATTAATATATTTGTTTTATATTGTATTATTTATTATATTGTATTGTATTATTTATTATTGTATTATTAATTGTTTATTAATAATACTCTATTAATCTCTGTGTATTTATGCATGTATTTATTTACATTTTTAATGATGACGTTATAATTAAGAATGATTATTACAATCACAATAAAAATAATAATATAATTAATAATAATTAATAATAATATTGTTTCTATTCATATAATTTTATCTTTATATATTTATATATTTATTTATATTATTATTGTGGATGATAGGCTAATATAATGTTTATATGATAAAAATAATAAATCTGAATCTGAACTACAGAATCCGAAATTACTAAAACATATATTATTAATAACTGGTATAATAATAATAATAATAATAATAATAATAATAATGATACGTGTCTATTAATATCTCTATGTATTTGTTTATGCATTTATATATTTATTTTATATTTTATTAACATTATTTATTATTATTATTTATTTTGTTGTTGTTTTTATCAATATATTTATATATAATAATTATCATTGTTATGTTTAGTATTAATGCTCTATTAATTAATCTCTACCTATATTTCTGTATGTATTTATGTACGTTTTATGATTATTATGATGTTATAATTAACAATGATTATTCAAATTACAATAAATAATAATATAATTAATAATAATAATATCGTTTCTATCATTCTATCAATTGTATCTCTATGTATTTATGTACACTGTAAAAAAAAGCTCAGTCAACTCAAATAAGTTTAGTCAACTTGAAATGTTAAGTTGTACTAAGTGACAACTTAGATATTTGTTTGTTAAACTTAAAAGCAAGGTAAGTAACCCAGCTGCCTTAAAAATTTAAGTTGAATCAACTCACTTAGCACAACTTAACATTTCAAGCTGAATAAACGTTTTTTGAGTTGACTGGACTTAAAATTTTAAGACAGCCAGGTAACAAATTATTTTAAGTTGACTCAACAAATTGTTTTTTACAGTGTATATATTTATATATTTATTTTATATTTTATTAACTAATAATATTATTATTATATTAGCCACACCCTCACAATGTAAAGTCCAGAATAGAGGTATGAACAAAACAAAACAAAACAAAAACCACACACATCCACCACAGTGAAACTGCTGGATCCCACTTGTGTAAAACACAAACAGACCTGCTGATAGGCCATGTTGAGCATCAGGTATCTCTCTGAGCGTCTCATGGGCAGACAGAGGCTGTAGAGCACGTGAATGCAGCCAAAGAAGAAGCTCAGCAAACCCAGCTGTTTGCGGCTCTCCAGCCAGCCCTCCAACCAGGGCGGAAAACGGCGGTACTTCGTCCCGTAGATGAGCTGGTACGCGGCAGCAAGCTGTCCTGCCAAATACACCAGCGCTAGCAGAACTATGGCCACTACAGGCAGCGTCCTGTTCACTATTTCCAGAGGGATCTTGTAGAAAAAACTCTGTCTGGTCTTCATATAAGGATGAATAATGTCCCGCACGAAGGAATAAGCGAAAAAGAAGATGGACAAGGCGACCGCAGTCAAGACAGGTCCTTTCCAGGCGGTGAAGAGATGCAGTGGCATATTCTCGATCTCTTTGGCAGAGGACAGCGCGCCCATGTCCACAGGGATGAAACTGAGCTGACGGGCCATTTCAATGAGCTGCTGTCGAGCGTCCACTGAATTACTGCAAATATAGACCTGTAGAAAGAGATTACAAGCAATAAATATTCCTTCCATTCATTCACAGCTGATATATTGGTGACCGAATCAGTGTTGGCCAATTCTAGGTTTAAATTAGATTTTGAATGCCAGATTTTTAATGTGATCTCAGACTTTGGATCCCATTATATATATATATGCATGATCGTTTACAGTAGAAACAATTCCCTAGAAGCCATAACTAGAGTGGAATTAATTTACTGAGTTTATAAGGTTTCAAAATGAGACTGTGAGATAAAAGCAAGTTTATGGGATGGCTGTAATGGATCTTTCATTGTGTTAATAAAATCTTTTCCTCTTTCAGCTCGCAGTTTCCACAGAGGGCGGCTCATCTGTTCATCATTGTAATCAGCTGCTCACAGAAAGTAAGACATTTACTTTTACTGCTGGCTGGAAGAGGTCTCTGTTTATATGAAATAATGCAATATATAATCCTCATCATCATCTTCAGGAGTGTCATTAGCATACCGAGAACTATATTTTGTTTTTGACCAAAAAACAAGTGCATTTAGCACTCTGTTGAACAATCCAGGGTCTGTAATATTTTATTTTATTTTATTTTATTTTATTTTATTTTATTTTATTGCTTACACTGCCATTATAGAGCAGTGAAACAGTGTAGATTGGTGTTGTTTAGTAAAACAGACAATTAAAAAATAGATTTTGTGAACTGAAATAAAGCTAAAATAAAACTGAAAAAAGAAACTTCAAAATATTTATGTTTCAGCAGTAAAATTACTAAAAATAAAACTAAAACAAATTAGAGCTAAACAAACATATTTATAAAATAATACAAATAATTATAAAATCACATAACAAAATTACTAAAACTTAAATTAAAAAATAAAAAATAAAATAAATAATAAAAGCCACTTCAAAATGTTAATAAATTTAAGTACTAACATTTCAGAAAATAAAACTAAAATAAAAATAATAATAATAAATAGGAAATAGTTAAAAAAAATAATTACAATTATCAAAGCGCATTACAGAATTACTACAACTAAAATTTAAAAATGAAAATATAAAAATATATATTTAAAACTATTCATAAGTTTAAGCACTAAAATGACTAAAAATAAAGCTAAACAGAACTATTTAGAAAAAAAAGTAAAACTTAAAAATTATAGCTACTTCAAAATATTACTAAATAGGTTTGGGTACTAAAAATAACTAAAAACATAACTGAAATATAAATAAAGTTGAATAAAATTAAAATAAATAAATAAATAAATAAATAAATAAAATGGCAAAAGCTAAAAATAACTTTAAAATATTTATAAATTTAAGTACTAAAAATAAAACTGGAATAAACAAATTAAACCTGAACAGAAATATTTATAATAATAATTACAAAAGCACATAACAATTACTAAAACTAAAATTGAAAAATTAAAACATAAAAATAAAAGCCACTTCAAAGTGTTGTGATGAATAAGTTTACATACTAAAATGTCTAAAAATAAAACTAAAAAAAAAAATTAAAGCTGAACAGAAATATTTAAAATATATATATATATATATATATGTATATATATATATTAAAATTACAAAAACACACAACAGAATTACTATAACTAAAACCTGAAAACAAAACTAAAAGTAACTTCAAAATATTTAAGTACTAAAATGACTAAATATAAAATGGAAATAAATGCATTGCAGCTTAACAGAAATATTAATAAGCATAATAATCATTGCAAAAGCACATAACAGAATTACTCAAACTAAACTGAAAAATTAAAACAAAACTAAAAGTAACTTCAAAATATTCATAACTTTAAGTACTAAAATTAGTAAAAATAAAACTGAAATAAATCTGAACAGAAATATTTAAAAAAAATAATAAAATACAAAAGCACATAACAGAATTGCTAAAAATAAAGAAAGTAATTTAAAAATAAAAGATACTTCAAAATACTTCAAAGTACTACAATTACTAAAAAAAAAAATAAATAACTGAAAGCTGAAAAGAAATATTTCAAAATAATGATAATAATTACAAAAGCACATAATTACTACATAACTGTTAGTAGTAATTACACATAATTACTACTAACAATTACTAAAACTAAAATTGTAATATAAAAATAAAAAACCTTTAACATTAAAATATTAATACATATTATAATAGAACATAAATAATACCTAAATAACACTGTATAGATGTACTGTATAGATCATAAGGACTGAGGTTAAGTGTCTGTGCTCAGATTGACTGTCCCGAAGCCCTGCCAAAACATCTGAGCAGAAACATTTTGAACTGTGTGTTTTAATTCACCAAGCTTGCCAAGTGAGATCATTGACTGGGCATGTTTAAACTTTTGGACTTTTCTGAGTGTTGTGGCTATGGCAGTACACTAAATTTCGTACAGCATACCTGTCGACTGGAGTCTCTGGGGCCTGACTGCATGGCCCAGGATGAGATCACATTGAAGCCTTTGACCACAATGGATTCTGGGAATAGGGATGCTAGGTATTCTGCATTTGATTCTGGATACTGGTTGATCCGTCTGTTGTTGCTGACATCCACCAGTATTTTTCCAGCCAGCAGGTGTTTGATGTCCCAGAGGGAGGAATAGTGCTCTCGGCGAATGGCCAGGAACACGATGTTGGCCTTCCCCACTGCGTCCTCGTGATGGGTCACGTCTACCACATGCGGGAACGACTCGGCCGCTCTCTTGGGCTGTCGGCTCCCCACCACCACGTGAAAGCCGCTGCGGAGCAGCCGGAGGGTCAGGCTTTTGGAGAAGTCTCCAGAACCGATGATGCCGACCGTGAGCTTGCCAGATCCGTCTTTGGACCCATTCTTCAGACCGTTTGGTAGGAAGCAGACTTTGGTGCTGGCCGGGCTGCTGCCCAGCAGGGAAATGGAGTCCATTTTCAGGCCCAAAGCACCTCGTACTGGATCTTAAGATACTAATGGAATCATTTTTGTTAAAAGAGTCTATTTCGTACAATTTAGTTAAAAGACAGTCTCTTTAAACTGGTCAAGAACTTACATTTCATCCCAAACTAAAAAGACAAATATATTTTAGATATTTTATTTTGAGATGAAACATGACTAGAAACATCCTTTTCGAACATATTTTTTACAAAATAAGAAAAAAAGACAGTAAATATTAAATTGGTTTTAAATTTTGTTACATTTTTAGCAATTTTGTTACTTAAATTTATGAATACTTTGAAGTTCCTTTTTAGTTTTGTTTTCATTTTTCATTTTTAGTTATAGTTAATCTGTTGTGCTTTTGTTATTTTAATTATTTTTTAAATGTATCTCTTTTCAAATTTAATTTATTTTTAGTAATTTTAGTACTTATGAGTACCTTATTAATATTTTGAAGTAGCTTCATTTTTTTTCTTTCCAGTTTTTTTAGTTTTAGTATTTCTGTTATATGCCTTTGTATATATTTGTCTTTTTAGACAACTAAAATTACTTTTATTTTTGGTTTTCATTTCACAATTTTTGTTTTAGTAATTTAGTTATGTGCTTATTTATACTTTGTAATTATTATTATTATTATTATTTTAAATATTTCTGTTCAGATTTAATTTGTTTATTAGTTCTATAATTTTGGTACTTAAACTTATTAACATTTTAAAGTAGCTCTAATTTTGGTTTTCATTTTTTTTGGTAATTCTGTTTTAAATTTATTTATTTTTTTCTTTTTACAACTACTTATCCTCAGCTTTACCTTATTTAATTTTTCAATTTTAGTTTTTTCCTGTTATGTGCTTTTGTAATTTAAATTTTAATTATTTTTTAAAAAAACTATTTAATTATTTATATACACACAAACATACACAAAATATATATTTTTTTTAAATATTAAATATATATAGATATTTTAAATCATGGTGGTATTTATGTCTTTTATTTTATTTTGTAAAATTATATTTTGTTTTGCAAAAAGAGGATGATTCTCATTATTGTAATAAGAATCTAAAGATAATCATTACTAAGAATAATGACAATTATATAAAAAAATTGCAAGTAAACTATTGTTAAATTATGGTAGTAAGAATTGTGTGGGGAAATGTGCCTAATAGTCATGAAAAAAAAATAATTATAATAAATCCAATAATAACTATATAAATAATATTTGATTTAGCATAGCTTCATTTAAAAAAGAAAAAAAAAAAAAAAATATATATATATATATATATATACACTACCGTTCAAAAGTTTGGGGTCAGTACATTTTTATTGTTTCTTTCTTTTCTTTTTTTTTTTTTTTTTAAGAAATTAATACTTTTATTCACCAAGGATGTATTAAGTTAATAATTAAAAGTTTATTAAAAGTTAATAATAAATAATTTACATTGTTATAAAATATTTATATTTTGAACAAACACTGTAGTTTTTAAACTTGTTATTCATGAAAGAATCCTGAAAAAAAAAAATCACAGGTTCCAAAAAATATTTGGCAGCACAACTGTTGATATTATCCAACATTGATCATTCTAATAATAAATCCGCATATTAGACTGATTTCTGAAGGATCATGTGACACTTAAGACTGGAGTAACAGCTGATAAAAATTCAGCTTTTCATCAAAGGAATAAATTCTATTTTAAAGTATGTTAAAATAAAAAAACATTATTTTATATTGTAAAAACATTTTGTAATATTACTGTTTTTTTTCTATATTTTTAATCAAATAAATGCAAACTGACCCCAAACTTTTGAACGGTAGTGTATATATATATATATATATATATATATTTATTTTGCAAAAAGAGGATGATTCTCATTATTGTAATAAGAATCTAAAGATAATCATCACTAAGAATATTGACTATTATATATAAAAAAAAAAAATTGCAAGTAAACTATTGTTAAACTATGGTAGTAAGAATTGTGTGGGGAAATGTGCCTAATAGTCATGAAAAAATAATAATAATAACAATAAATCCAATAATAACTATATAAATAATATTAGATTTAGCATAGCTTCACTTAAAAAAGAAAAAAAACAAATATATATATATATAAATTAATATCCACAGGTTGAATACATGTTTCCTCATAAAAATCTGTTTTAAAATGTAAAAAGGTATTCCAGCGAAGAATACAGAATAGAATAGAATAGAATAGAATAGAATTCTGTATTCTCCAGTGCCATGACTTTGAAATCTCAGACAGACTGTGTGACCTGTTAGAGTGCCGAAGGTGTTTGTTAATACGGAACAGAATATAAATCGTTTTTATGCATCAATGAGGAACAGAAACAGTATCTCTATATAATTTCAGGGGCAGGTTGCTCTGTAAATCACGCATTATGATACTAGAATAGAACATGACGTACCCCACGTATATGTAATTGCGCAAAAACATCTCAAGGTTATAACGTTACCTGTAATGGAATCTGCCGTGGCACCATCGAGCAAACCGATGAGATGTGTACGTCCCTCACCGGTGGCTGTTTCCCCGCCCTCTGTCCGTTTGATTTGCAATGACCCACGCTATAGTCGCAAGCGGAGAAACGGCGTCTCTTTCATTGGGCTGCAGCTGTGAGTAGACAATAGCTGTTATTATCCTCTAGGGGGCGCGTCAAGGCTGAAAAAACGATTTTTTCATTAAGTCGAATTCAAATTACAGGACGCTTTTCATTTCAATGGAAATGTTTTTCAACATAATAGTGTAATCGTTTTAATCTATTAATTGCGTTGGTAATGACTTTGACACACAAATGGAAACAACAAGTCTCTATAACCTTTATTAAACGATTTTGCAAAGCCCTCATTCAATAATCACGAACGAACGTGATTGGTTCATCCTCATCAGCGCTGAGAAAAACAACCGTTACCGCGTGACGCGTTTCATCATAAACAAAATAAACGTATACTATTTAACAGCAGTTGTATTAAACATACACTTTTAAGAAATAATTTTAAAAGAATTATTACTTAGACCGGTTCGTTTTTTGAGAATTCACAAACAACTTCCGTGCCACCATACCTTCCAGTCACAAGATGATTTGCCGTTCTTGTTTATTATGTTTCAGTGCTTTTACATGTTGGAGCGGTGCAGCACGTCTCTGATCTGCTGTGTGAAGACAGTCCTCTGCAGCAGGATGCACCTCTGGGTTGATCTAGTAACTCAATATTGTACGTTATAATAAAGCACCATCATTGTGTCTTTGAGCAAGACCCTTTTTAAAGGATGTTTATATAGGCCAACATGCTAATTTTCAAAACGTACTACACGTAATTAGACTAGGATCATTTACTTTTATGAAAATGAAACTATTGGAAGCTTTTAGAATCGTGTTAAAGCACATGAAAAGCACCTAAAATAAAATACAAATTGTGCAATATCATATTAAATATGCACAAGTGATAGGACCCCACAGAAAATGAGTTATTTTTGTTATCATGTGATCAATAATTCACAACCTTTTCTCATAACATTGTTTATTTAGCTATATTTAAATATTTAATATGCATCTGCCCGTTTCAAAATATGTAAGCAAAAAAAACGACAATTACCAGCAATATAAAATAAATCAAAATGTTATAAAACTGCATATACTGTCGTTCAAAAGTTTAGGATAAGTACGATTTTTTAATGCTTTTAAATAAGTCTCTTATGCTCATCAAGGCTGCATTTACTTCTCACAAATACAGAAAAAACTGTAATATTGTGAAATATTATTACAGTTTAAAATAATGGTTTTCTATTTGAATATGTTTTAAAATATAATTTATTCCTGTGATGCAAAGCTTCATTTTCATTAGCCGTTACTCCAGTCTTCAGTGTCACATGATCCTTCAGAAATCATTCTAATATGCTGATTTATTAATTTATTATCAATGTTGGAAACCGTTGCGCTGCTTAATATTTTTTAGAACCTGTGATTTATTTTTTCAGGATTCTTTGTTAAAAAGAAAAGTATTTATTCAAAATAGAAATCTTAAGTCTTTGCTTAAACTTTTTATTAGTTTAACACATCCTTGCTGAATAAAAGTATTAATTTCTTTCTAAAAAAAAAAAAGAATAAAAATTTACTGACGAGAAACTTTTAAATGGTAGTTTGTATTGTTACAAAATATTTCTATTTTACTAACTTATTTATTAAAGAATCCTGAAAAAAGTAACACAGGTTCCAACAAAATATTAAGCAGCACAACTGTTTTCAACATTAAAAATAAATCAGCATACTAGAATGATTTCTAAAGGATCATGTGACACTGAAGACTAGAGTAATGATGCTGAAAATTCAGCTTTGCATCACAGGAATAAATTACATCTTAAAATACATTCACATAGAAAACAGTTATTTTACATTGAAATAACATTTCACAATATTACAATTTTTTCTGGATTTTTGATCAAATAAATGCAGCCTTGATCAGTCTTTTTTCCTTTAAATATACATATATTCTGATTTCTAGCCACAGTGAATTGCACATCACAGGTGAACAATGAAAAAGCAATGCACTGTGACAAAATCCTTTCAGCCAAAAGCTGATGAAATTTTCACATGAGAGGGATTGAAACAATTCATTAAAGTTAAAACCCTTGCTATGGGCTGCATAACAGATTACAGGAAAAAACTGCAAATAATGACACATCCCACCATCTCTCAATGCTGAAAGGCCAAAAACAGACAGTACACTGGTTTAGTTTTAATTTGATAGATAGATACTATAAATTAGGGACAGTACAAGTAGACTCTGACATTTACTGCTTGACTTTGTTTCAAAATCTGTGATACCTTAAGGTCCTTTGGAAAGAGTGTGTTCCAAGAGAGTGAGCCGGCAGGAAGAGCATGCTGAAGACAACGTGTCAATTTCTCCAGAAATAGCACCTTCGCTCTTTCCTCCAGTCCTCCGATGAGTTCACACTGCTGTTTACTCCTCCCCTTCTTCAACTTCTGTGCAACGTCAGGACAGCAGCTTCAGGCCTGTATAGAGCACAGCATGTTGTTCCTGACCACAAGGGTGAAAGTCACTTACTGTGAGACGGGTAGCTGCAGCACGTCCTGAAGGAGTGTGTATGGAGGTCAGAGAAATATCACATGACTTGGTGAAGATGTACAGTTTGTACATTTGCACTGGTACAGTATCTGCAAGTGTTGTGCGAATGTTGTATCTGTAAACAAAAGACATGTCTAGTCCAAATTGTCCTACAAAAATTCACCAGCTTGTTTTCCCGAACCCCTGATGTTTGTTCCAGTTTCTGATCCTCAATTTAAAAGGACTATTATGATTATGAGTAATTTTTGTCCTTTGGGGGACAGGACATTAGGGAAAGAGTGACTTTAATTCTGTGTTGAAAACTCACTTTAAAAAACATAATCGTTTTTACTTCACTCAAGACTAGAGACTTATTTTTAAGTTTTATGTTCACACACCCTCTAGGCTTGTTTCTTTTTTGAGAGTTCAGTTGATGGTCTAATTAAATTTGTCAATTTCCCTTCCAGCCTCACTCATGACCATCCTATGATTCTGTTTCTGTCCTGTAAGGACCTCTGGAAAACTTTTTAGCTTTGACTAAACTATTTTCAGCTATGAGACTGAGAACAATCATGCGATTCTCTAACTTGCTCTTTATTGTTTTTGTGACATTAGGAACATCTGAATTCTGCTCTGCTGGACCTCTTCATGCACAGTGCAAAGTCGAGTGGTAAAGTACTCTTTTGTGTTACTTTTTTATTTTAAAAAATGCATTAAAGAATATTAAATCTTTAGCGTTAGATTTGTATACAGAATTTAAAGTTATGTTTGGGAAGTACATTATAATTATATAATGTTTGTATATGTACATTCTAAAATAATGCTGGGTGTTTTGACCCAGCGGTTGGGTTAAATGCTAGTTTAAAATGTTTATTTAACTCAGCTATTGCTTGAATGTATTAATATATTCAATAAATTAGCATTTATTAATAAGTAGTAATTAAATAATGAACATTTTTTAAATTGCTTATTTATAAATGTTCACCTTTTAATTACTGCTGATGCCTCTAGTAACTATGTGCCTGATTTTAATTTTCAGCCTATTTTGGGTTAATTTTAAGCTGCTATGTGGTAATTTTTAAACAATAGATGACTTAAATAAATCTACCCAGAGGTTGGGATAAGCATTTATCCCAACTGCTTGGTCAAAACAACACAATCACTGGGTTTGTCCATATTTCACCCAGTGCTGGGTTGTTTTTAACCCAGCATTTTTTAGAGCGTAAATGTATTTGTGTAAAATTATATAGTATTTTGTGTATATTTATGTTTGTTATAATTATTATAATAAAGTAAAACTAAATCTAAAACTATATTTAAAAAAAATTAATAAATAAATAAAGAACTTTTTTTTGTTACTTAAAATAAAATATTTTTATGAAAAAAAGAACAAAATTAAATGAAAGTTTTAGTTGAGTCTAGTTTATCTTGATGTACTAAAACAATTAAAACCTAAATAAAAATTACTAAAAACTATATAGATGTATTTAAAAAATAATACTAAATATGACAAAAACAACAAAATTCTTTAACTATAATTTAAAATGAAAATGTAAAATATAAAACTTTTTTAAATTCAAATATTAATAAGCTGTGATAGTGATACTAACACATGACTGATTTATTTATAAAACATTTATTTTAAAAAATGAGGTTTTGATTAGATAACCTTTAAAAAAAAGTTATGACTTTTTTAAACTTGAATCTTTAAGTTTAAACTCTTTTGTTTGTCTCCACTTATATAGATCTTCAGGTATTATTTTATAATAAACTATTCTGTAGAAGTAGATTTCCATTCTGAATTTTAGTTGTTTAATCACTCTATTTTTCTTTTATCATATTCCACTATTTAAAATATTTATATTTGGTTATAATGTTTATACAATGTTTAATATATTTAATTTCTAAGTATTCTTATTATTATGAATTAATTTAAAGTAGATTTGGAGATTGGGAAAAGGCAATTTGAAGGTAGCCTACTATATTCATTTTAGTGGTCAATGCAATAGCTTTGGTTTCCATTAGATGGCAGTATTTTATATAGTTTCAGCTATAAGAGTGATATAATTTGTGTTTGGCTTTTCCCAGGTATTTCAGTCTCCCTTGCAGGAGTGTGTATGAAGCTTTGGTCACACAGATCAAAAAGTGGAGGACAGGCTCAACCTGTGCCACAGGAGGAGAGAAATGTCTTTACAAGGTGTGTGTGTTTGATGTAAAGAGATGTGTTTATGTATCACTTTCAATTATATTAATATTTTGTTCTTTCTCTTTCTCATGTAGTTGCAGTCTGCATCCGTGCACTTCATATCAGCCAAACACACAACGCCAATAAAGAAATATGTTGATGACATCAACTTCAGACTCGTTTCCTATGGATTTTTCACACACTGCCATGTATCTGTAAGTGTTTTTTTCCCCAAACAACTGCTAAATTTGACTTAATGTAGGGATATCACATTTGACCCAAAACTTAAAACTTGTTCCCCAGGCCATGTCAGTGTCAGAGACCTGGTATGCTGTTAGAGATCACGGCACCAACTACTGCAACCTCTACAACCTAATCGAAGGTAAAGTAGGTCAAAAACATCTTGACTGAAACATTAAAAAAGTTCACCTCCAGAGTAAAAATTGCCTAATACTTTACTCACCCCCATGTGATCCAAGATGTTCATGTCTTTCTTTCTTCAGTCGTAAAGAAATTATGTTTTTTGAGGCAAACATTTCAGCATTTTTCAGCATATAGTGGACTGATATGGTGCCCCGAGTTTGAACTTCCAAAATGCAGTTTAAATGTGGCTCCAAACAATCCCAAATGCGGTTGTAAACGAGAAAGAAGGGTCTTATCTAGCGAAACGATCAGTTATTTTCATGAAAATAATTCAATTTATATACTTTTTAATATCAAACACTCAATCTCCCTGAACTTTTTTTCCGGTTCATGACAGTTAGTGTATGTTGAAAAACTCCCATCTCATGTTCTCCCTCAACTTCAAAATCGTCCTATATCGCTGTTTTACCTTTTTTGTTAAGGGTGTTTGATCTTCTTTGCATGTTCACTTTGCATAGACTTAGTCGGTACTTCTGCAGCGATGTAGGATGATTTTGAAATGATTTTTGAAGTTTTGAGTTCTGAAACTTACAGGATGCTTTTATAGTACAATGGCCTTTTGTATGTCAAAAGATCAAGGGAATTTTGGTTACTCAGTTCATCACCCCTTTAATGTAAAGACAAAAGCAGCTACTGAGGTTTATTGTCTGTTTGCAGGAAGTGGACTTACTGAAGCTCCAGGATACAAAGAGATCACCAGTGACTTCATGTGCACACAGCGCTCATCTGCAAACTGTACTGTGTACTAGCACTGAAACGTGTTCATACTTTTTTATGTTAAAATTTTTATATAGACTTTTGTGGCTTCTAGTGATGTTTTTTTTTTAGATTTGAGGATATATATGATCTCCTTAAAATTAACTTTTTTTACATTAAATTTTTGTTTTAAAAAATTGATGCTTTTATGCAGGAGAGACACATTAAATTGCTCAAAAGTAACCGTTTTTACTTTTACTTTGATATAAAATAATTTTATTTTAAATAAATGCTGTTCTTTTAAAGTTTTGAACAATCTTGAAAGAATTATATCACAATTTCCACAAAAATATTAAAGGGGTCATCGGATGCAAACTTCACTTTTACATGTTGTTTGAACATGTAAAATGTGTGTTGGCAGTGTATGTACAAATCTACCCTATAATGATAAAAATCCATGCAGTGGTTTTTAATTAATCAGTAAAAATAATATCCCCTTTTTTAAATCGAGCCATTCTCAGATGCTCTGGCGTCGGACTGACAGAGACCACTCCCACCATAGTTGATTGACATGAGCGTCTTACCTCAGATCAGTTGTAACAGTCCAACTTCCATGTTTCGATGCCGGAGCAGGGATGTAATATAGACAAGAATATCTCTGAGCGATTGAGGTGTTGTGTTGCTGGATGTAATAATGAACGTAGTGGTCGTCATTTACTCCGACATCTGAGCTGCTGAAGATGCAATGGGTTACATTTGTTTGTGAAAGGAATGCGCCTCCCGATCTACATTAATGCGTCTATGTTCACGCAGATCATTCGTGATCCAGCTTCACCTACAGCAGAAGTGATTATAACAATCCATCAGAATGGGATGATTTTTGCAGACCTCATTTTGACAAGGTAAAAAGAGTGTTGTTTTACACAACCATTGAGAATTTTTAAAAAGTATATTATAGACTTTTTTTAAGACCCTAAAGAATCATATCAACTTGTGGAAAATGGGCATCCGATGACCCCTTTAATCGGCACAACTGTTCTCAACCTTTTTCAGTGCTTCTTGAACAGCAAATTAGCATCGTGTGATACTGATAGTAATGATGCTGAAAATTCAGCTTTGCATCACAAGAATAAATTACATTTTAAAATATATTCAAATAGAAATCAGTTATTTTAAATTGTAATAATATTTTTTAAATATTACTGGGTTTTTTTTTTTGTATTTTTAATCTAATAAATGCAGCCTTGGTGAGCAAATAAAATCTCCAATCAAATGCTCTATAGAAGGAGAACAGCAATAGCAAAAGCTTTAATTTGTCTTATTTTAGGAAATACAAAAAAGGAAACTGCGCTTATCAAAGTATTCCATTATGTATTTAATGCATAGAACTTATTAGTTCAAAAATCAGAGTTATAGTTCTAAAGTTGTGTAACTCCTCCAAAAAAACTTTTTTTATTTATTCTTTGCTTGAGTTTTGTGCTCCTGCTCTGTATTTTCCTCCTTATTCAGTACGGATGAGGGTGACATTTCATATGCTGTCCTTAGCACAATGTTTGGAGACAAATATAGCAGTTCTCAATGGTGTTAGGCTCAGTGTTCTGCACGGACATTTTCTCTCTAAGGGCTGCAATATGCTCCAGTGGGTGCAGCCATCCATCATGGATGTCTCGCGCTCATCACTGGAGTCCTTCTGCCTGATGCCATCAGTCTCTCAGCTTGCTGCAGTACCGATTTGCCACCAGCAGAGGGAACTGTTTGCAAGTCGGTGCCATGTTTTGATTAGATTAATATAAAAAAAAAATTCAATTAAATAATATTGCATTTTTAACTATTTTCATTTTCTTCACTATCATGACTAACATTTTGCATAACATTACAACATATTTTTTTGAAGTATACGCTTCTATTTTGTAAACAAGTGTTTATTTTCTCAGTTTTCCCAACCTAGT
Source organism: Labeo rohita (assembly GCF_022985175.1). Taxonomy (NCBI): domain Eukaryota; kingdom Metazoa; phylum Chordata; class Actinopteri; order Cypriniformes; family Cyprinidae; genus Labeo; species Labeo rohita. The sequence goes on along the minus strand of NC_066892.1, from coordinate 6,826,449 downwards.
ATTATTTTTAGTTTATTTTTTATTATTAATACATACTGGAGGTCAAAGATGTTACCTGTATATTCAATATTGGGGTTGGCCAAAGGTAAAATATGAGCTCTCGGTGATGAGAGTTCATAGAAGAGATTGGACGGTCTCTTGAGTGAAAGACTGAAATGTTCGCTCTCAGGTGTGAGAAGTTTAAGTAGCTGAAAGAAGAAAGGTACTCCATTACAGCCCAGAATATTGCAGAGATTTTTCACATTTACTGAACCATTACTGTAGACTGAGAGACACAGTATTAAATAATGTCACACTGGAACCCACACAAACCTTTTATGAAACTGCAGAATCTGTTGATCTGTGCCAGGAGGAGTAGACAATGCTATGCCTGTAAACAAGAGATATAAAATTAGGGAAAACAGCAAATTTTGTGTGGCGTATTTAGCTCAAATGAACGTTTCTTTAAAGCTAGCTTAGGTTTATTTAATTAATGTTATCTCTGTTATTCCTGCTTGCTGTCGGTTTCGCTTTTCCTACTGTAATTTCCACTGTGGGAGCATTTTGAATCTCTCTCAGAACCGAGTTAGTTGAATTTGACCACTCCAGCCCTCAAGATTACGAAGTATATCATTGATGAAGGGGTGCACAATCCTTTCAAAACCAATTAAAGAGGCCTTAGCCCGCAGGGGTGGTGAGTGAAGGGCTGACAGGAGACCACAGAGGAACTCAGAGAGGTAATCAGTGCCTTGCTTTTGAACAATATTGAAAAGCACAACAGTATCGCACAATAAATCACGTTGAGCGGTGCAGGTTCTCAAGGACAAACAGGTCGTCTCCTTAAATACACCTTGTGACATGTTCACCTTTCTGTCTGCAGTCAGATTGTTTACTTATTTACAGTGTGTGTCAGTGGCAGCCTGTGGCTAGTTATTAAATTGCCGATTTCAGTTATTTTATTGGTTACATACACTGACAAAAATTATATTTTAGTAATAAAATCACATTCGATTCGATCCAATTGTATTTTCTGCCAGCTACACTGTAAAAAAACAATTTGTCCAGTCAACTTAAAATAATTTGTAACCTGGCTGCCTTAAAATTTTAAGTTCAGTCAACTTGAAGTTTATTCAACTTGAAATGTTAAATTATACAAAGTGACAACTTAGATATTTGAGTTGAATCAACCTAAAATTTTAAGGCAGCTGGGTTACTTACCCATCTGTTAAGTTTAGCAAACACAAATACATAAGTTGTTACGTAGTACAACTTAATATTTCAAGTTGACTAAACTTATTTTAGTTAACTGAACTTAAAATTTTAAGGCAGCAGGGTAACAAATTATTTTAAGCTGACTCAACAAATTGTGTTTTTTATTTTTTACAGTGTAGTCAGAATTGCAACCTAAAAATATCCGAATGAGTCAATTCTGTTCATTGAATCGAACATGGCGATCTGACTCGGTTTGCGATTCAGTCTGAATCTTTCCAACGGTAAACACTGACAGTACACGAAATGAAGCAAAAACAAATTAACAATTACAACTCTAATGTGACATTTTGCATTAAATGTCCAAAAAGAATGATTTAACAGACGTTTTTTGCTTCTATTTACCTCAACGTACACCGTCAGCCGTTAAAATTCAAATGATGCGCATGCGCAAAACTGACAGCTCTGATTTTTCCAACCAACTTTCAGCAGAACAAACGCTGTTGACAGAATATATCAACGGTATGTTGAGTCAACCTCATTTCCACGTTTAAAGGAATGGACATTTTATTTTCTACATATTTCGATTAAATAGTGACTGTTGATTCAGCAATGAAAACTGATTGACCACTTACCTTTAGAGCCAAAAATAGACGTTGAATCGACATCTGCTTGCTATCTAGGTATGTACCTGAAATTATGAAAGTATGAAATTATTTAAAGTGCCATATGTAAATACTGTACCAATGTACATGGATATGGTAGTCATTATATATTGTATATTCTTTGTTTTTTTTTTTTTTTCAAATTATAAAAAATGTTTTGTTTTTCATGTAAGAGTGGACGCAGCCATTTGTAAATTTTATGGGTTTGCGTGATTTCCGGTCTCATCTGTGTACAGCTATTTTTAGCTGTGCGCTTGTTTTGCTTGTTTTGCACATCCTGATATTGCAAATTGGTGTGACTTATCGTATTATTTCAATGTATGATCTTAATTATGGGCACACTGGTTTGTAGTGCAAACAGTTGTGACCCTGGATCACAAAACCAGTCGTAAGGGTCGATTTTTCAAAAATGAGATTTATACATCATATGGAAGCTGAATAAATAAGCTTTTCATTGATGTATAGTTTGTTAGGATAGGACAATATTTAGCCGAGATACAACTATTTAAAAATAAGGAATCTGAGGGTGCAAAAAAATCAAAATATTGAGAAAATCACCTTTAAAGTTCTTCAAATAATGTTCTTAACAATGTATATTACTAATCAAAAATTAAGTTTTCATACATTTACAGTAGGAATTTTACAAAATGTCTTAATGGAACATGATCTTTACTTAATTTCCTAATGATTTTTGCCATAAAAGAAAAAGCAATAATTTTGGCCCATACAATGTATTTTTGGCTATTGCTACAAATAAACCCCAGCGACTTAAGACTGGTTTTGTGGTCCGGGGTCACAATTTTTTTGTACAGTTTACTGCATGTTGTTATTCTTGGCGTTATTTCCCTATAGCAGCTAATGAACCGAAAGGCCCATAGGCTTACTCCACGTTAAAGAAAAAGGTGAATATTTAAATATATATATATATTTATGAAGTTGCTTAAACAGAGCTATAACTGTATAATCTACTGTAAACATACTCTTAGTCTAAGTTTACACTAGTGCATTTTCGTTTTAAAACGCATAACTTTTGCTACGGTTCACCTTTTGTTTGTCATTCTCTGGCGTTTTCAAGACTTTTGAAAACAAATGCTCATTTGTTGCATCTCTTTTCGGAGGCTCTTTTAAGAAAAGTAACCGTTAAATTGCAAAGTTAAAAAAAAAAAAAATTAAAGTATTTTTACACCCCAAGAAATAAAAATTTTATTAGTGTAAAGGTGCGTTCACGCCATATTGGAATTCCCTAAATTATGAGATTCCAACTTGTAAAAAGCGTTCACGTCCTCGTAGAACTCGTAATTACAACTTGTGACCTGGGAGTCTTCTGAGAGCTACGAATTGTACCACATGACCGCTGTACCACCTGACCAATGTAGGCTCTGTTTAGGCGTTGATAGTGTTGCCATAGAAAAGCATAATTCAGAGTCTAAGGACGTGAACAGCTCCGAGTAGAACGTCACATGTTGTCATCTCGAAACTATGGTAATTACGATATGGCGTGAACACAGCATTACTTCTCTTAAATAAGATGGTAATGTGACATGTGTTTAAATAAAATGGTCATGTGACGTGTTTTCAGTGGTGTAGTGTACAGATATTGTTTCTGAAACGCAGCGAAAACGCCAGTGTAGATGAGGATTGTTTTCATTTTAAAAAAAAACAGTTTTAAAATGAAAATGAACTTGTGCATTACTAAAACTCTTATAACATTAATTTTGCATTTAAATGTACGTCTCTGTTTCCGGTCAGTGCCTTTGTGACAGTGCAGTGTTGTAGAGGTCCAAGCACTGAACCTTGTGGCACCCCAGCGCTGAGAGTACACACTAAAGTGAGTGAATCTTTCCAGCTGACTAGTTACGACTTATTAGCCAGGTAGGATTCCAAGACATTGAAGTTGCACCTGAGGCACACCTCAGTTTTGTTTTTGGTTCTGGTCAGGTTTTTTTTACGTGACGTAGTGAATATCACCCCACTTCTTTACCACACCACTTTTGCCCTCCAATTTGGCCTTCTCCTACTTACACTTTATAATACCGTCATCTGAAAATCTCTCCTGCACAATCAGACCTGCAGATGTCGTTATACTATCAGCACAGATTAAATTCTACCAGCATCATGGAGCGGCGTGCATATCCCGAGGGCACATAGGAAGAGAGCGCTACCTGACAACATTAGGCCTGTCACCAGCGCCCCTCTGACATCTCTTCCCCCTCACTAGGCCTGTCATCACCAATCTTGTCCCCTTCTCACAGGAGAAAATCAGAGGGAAAAACCCAACGTGTTCTCTGATTGGTATGTGCGAACTCGGAATGGAGACCATTAATCTGTTGCACTCGAGGTCCTCTCAATTTAAAATAAGTTGGTTTACTTTTTCTTTGTGTTGTCATAAAACAGTTGCTGACCATTCACTAATTTTTTTGCTTTTTTTCATTTTTATGGTATTATTTTATTGTGTGTTTACATTTACCCCCCCCTCCCCCCATTTTATAGACTGTATCATCTAGAAGCCTGTTTCCACCACTGAATAAAAAAAAAAAAAGGTAATTGCGATTTTTTTTATTTTTTTTATCTCACAATTCTCGTAACTGTTTACCTCTTGCAATTCTGACTTTTTTCTCTACGAGTTATAAAGTCATAATAGTGGGTTATAAACTAGCAATTGTGAGAAATGCATTTAGAATTGCCAGATAAAAACTCAGAATTCTGACTTTTTTCCTTGTAAATACAAGTTTGTATCTTGCAGTTCTGACTTTTTTTCTGGCTATTCCAAGTTTATATCTTGCAATTCTGACTTTTTCTCTGAATTGTGAGATATAAACTTACAATCGCAAGTTATAAAGTCACATTAGTGGGATATAAACTCACAACTGTGAGAAATAAATTCAGAATTTGAGATAAAACCTTGCAATTCTGACCTTTTTTCTTGTAAATGCAAGTTTGTATCTTGCAATTCTGGCTTTTTTTCTCAGAATTATGAAAATATAAACTCACAATTGCGAGAAATAAATTCAGATTTGCGACTTTTTTCTCGTAAATTTGAGTTTGTATGTCGCAATTCTGACTTATTTTCTAGTAATTCTGAGTTTATGTCTTGCAATTCTGACTTTTTCTCTGTATTGTGAGACATAAACTTGCAATTGCAAGTTATAAAGTCACATTAGTGTGATATAAACTCGCAATTGCGAGAAATAAATTCAGAATTTAAGATAAAACCTCGCAATTCTGACTTTTTTCTTGTAAATGTGAGTTTGTATCTTGCAATTCTGACCTTTTTCTCTGAATTCTGAGATATAAACTCACAATTGCTAGAATTAAATGTAGAATTGACATAAACATGCAATTGCAAGTTATAAACTCACTTTAGTAGGATATAAACACCCAATTGCAAGAAATAAAGTCAGAATTTGAGATAAAACCTCGCAATTCTGACTTTTTTTCTTGTAAATGTATCTTGCAACTCTGACTTTTTTCTCTAAATTGTGAGATATAAACTCATAATTGCAAGAAATAAATTCAGAATAAAAAAAAAATTCTTGTAAATGTATGTCTTTTTGTGAGTTTTTCTCTGAATTGTGAGAATTAAATTCAAAATTGCGAAATATTAACTCGCAATTCTGTAAAAAAAAAAAAAAAAAAAAAAAGTCACAATTGCGAGATATAAACTTGCATTTGTGCAAAAAAGTCCAAACTGAAAACAAGCATGCTTTGGTAATTCATAGTTATAAGGGGAAAAAAATAGAAATTATGAGATATGAAGTGAAATTAGGGGTTAAGTCATAATACTGACATAAAAAGTCAAAATTATGAGATATAAGTCATTATGCAATAAATAATACTAATAATAATGTCACATTATGACATAAAAAAGTTGGAATTATGAGATACAGTCATAATTTTGACAAAAATTGAAATGAGAAGATAAAAAAATAATGATTACATAAATGTTGAAATTATCAGAAATACTAAGTCAGTTATGAGATTAAGTCGAAATTGTGAGATCAAAAGTCTTTAATGACAAAAAATTAATAAAGTCGGATCTATGTCATTAACTTTCCATCTCATAATTTGACTAATTATAATTATCTCATAATTTGACTTTTTATCTCATAATTATGATTATCTCATAATTTGGCTTTTTATATAGTAATTATGATTATCTCATAATTTGACTTTTTATCTTATAATTATGATTATCTCATAATTTGACTTTTTATCTCATAATTATGATTATCTCATAGTTTGGCTTTTTATCTTATAATTATGATTATCTCATAATTTGACTTTTTATCTCATAATTATGATTATCTCATAATTTGACTTTTTATCTTATAATTATGATTATCTCATAATTTGACTTTTTATCTCATAATTATGATTATCTCATAATTTGACTTTTTATCTCATAATTATGATTATCTCATAATTTGGCTTTTTATATAGTAATTATGATTATCTCATAATTTGACTTTTTATCTTATAATTATGATTATCTCATAATTTGACTTTTTATCTCATAATTATGATTATCTCATAGTTTGGCTTTTTATCTTATAATTATGATTATCTCATAAATTGACTTTTTATCTCATAATTATGATTATCTCATAATTTGGCTTTTTATCTTATAATTATGATTATCTCATAATTTGACTTTTTATCTCATAATTTGACTTTTTATCTCATACTTTGGCTTTTTATATAGTAATTATGATTATCTCAGAATTTGACTTTTTATTTTATAATTATGATTATCTCATAATTTTACTTTTTATCTCATAATTATGATTATCTCATAATTTGGCGTTTTACATCATAATTATGATTATCTCATAATTTGGCGTTTTACATCATAATTTTGACTCTTTATCTCATAATTATGTCTTTATCTCATAACTTTGATTTTGGAAAACAGGGTGTAAAAAATGGGGTAGCAACTTTAGGAAGTTTCACAAACCAGATTAAAACTTGTGTCACCAAGTACCACAGCTGAATGTGTCAGAGCAAGTGTGCTAAACACTAGGCCACATCTTAAACGCAACAGTTTATGTTGCGATTTGAATAAGACCAAGTAAAATAGTAAAAAGCATGAGGTCTGTCCTTCGCCACTGATTCATGCTCCAGTAAATGCGAGTGAAGCATCAGTAAAAAGTCTTTGACTTTTTCATCTCTTTATGAGGTTCTGCACGAATCAGCCTCCATTAGAATGCTCAACAGATTGTCTATTTAAAGCATCCAGCCACTCATTTGCAGGGGTGGTTTGACTGTGATATTATTTTCCTTTTAGATTCTCAGTGCATTAATGAAATCCTCACTCACATGATTTAATTTGGCCTGTGCGTTAATGGCAGAGGAAGTAATAATTACATTCAAATATTAATTTGGGCTCGGAGACAGAACCATGAATCATTAGCGCTCACTATGTCGAACACAAGCTCCTGTCCCTTTTCTTTTCCCAGCCTCTGACCAGATGAATTAAAATGACAAATAATTGCAATTCCCTTGCGGAGGGCGTTTAAAAAAACACTATTTGGTAGAATTGGTTGAGCGGAGAGGGCGAGTGATGAGACTCATTTGTTATGCGGTGTTCTGAACACGCTCAAGCTTAATGACGACCAAGAGAGACAGAGATCAAGGACGATATCGGGATTGTAGTAATGGCCGCAATAATCGCAATGGAGATGGAGCTATAGGACTCAGATGTGTCGTCTGTTATTTTAAGAGGGTGGGTGAGTTAAAGTGAGATGTTAAGAAAAAATGATAAGCGGAGGAATGTTTTATTAAACCTAAGGAGGAGTTCATTTGTTTTGTTTGAGCATCAAATTTGTCTCAAATTTGTCAAAATTAGTTTTAGGTAAATTTGAACACAGTTTGAGACTTTTTAGGTTGTTTCTTTTTTTTCTGATTTGGTTTGCATGATTTCTTGTTAATATTTAATAATCCTCAAAAACACACTTGTAATCAAAATCTATGAAAAAAGTCTTAACTTATACTTATTAACTGCTTCTTAAGAAAATATATTTTGTTTTAAGAAACCTTTGATATGTTTTGTTTTTAAAGTACTTTTTCTCTGTTTTTCTTTCTTTTTTAAACTTGCATTCTTGTAAAAATATACATTATATATGCATTTATATATTCTATATTTTTAGATTCTTTTTTAAAGAGCATATATTTATAAATAAATAATATTTAATAGTACTCAAAAACACACTCATATTAAACTTGTAAATATTTTCTAAATATATACATGAACATTTGTATTTTATTTTGTATGCGATTAATAGTTGACAGCCCATATATATATATATGCATATATATACACACACACACACACACACACACATATATAAAGTATTTTTACAGTAATATATATATATACAGTGATATATATATATATATATATATATATATATATCACCGCAGACTTATATAAAATATAAATTATATATATATAATATATATTTATATATATAAAGAGTGCTGTCAAATGGTTAATTGCGATTAATCACATACAAAATAAAAGTTTGTCTAAAAATGTGTGTGTGTTGTGTGTAATTATTATGTATATATAAATACACACAAATTAAAGTATATATTTAGGAGAAATATGTTATTTATGTACAAAATATTTTTATTTATATATAATATAAATTTATTATATATAATAAAAATTATAATAAATACATATACTTAATAACTTAATACTTAGTAAATATTTCTTAAATATTTGCATGAATGTTTTTGTATTTATATATACATAAAAATTACACACAGTACACACACATATATTAGGCAAACGTAAACTTTTATTTTGTATGCGATTAATTGTTTGACAGCCCATAAATAATATATATATATATATATATGTATATATATCTTCAGACTTATATCAAATATAAATAATATATAAATTATGTTTTAGGATTTCTCTGGTAATGTTATTTTTTGCAACTTAGGTGCTGCCAATAAAAATAACTAGCTAAATAAATAATAATAATAATGTACATTTTCAACAAATATAAGCATTATTAAATAAAAATAAATAAATAAAATAAAATAAACAAAAACTCTAAAATAACTCTTCAAACATTTGATTTTGGTTTAAATATCTGGAAATGCTTGAAATATATACCTGTAAGTTGCTTTGCATAAAATGTCTGCCAAATGCATAATGTAAATGTAGAAATTCATAAATGTACAGGGTATAAGGGTTGCTTTTTATATGGATAGTTGATGAAACATTTGTCAGCATTTACTCACTTCCATAGTACTATGGAACTCAGTGGCTACTAGCGACTGTTTTTCAAGCCTGTATGAGTTTCTTTCTTCCGTTGAACATAAAAGAAGATATTTTAAAGAATGTTGATAACCAAACAGTCGCTAGTAGCCATTGAGTTCCATAGTACTATGGAAGTCAGTGGGGGCTAGCAATTTTTTGGTTACCCACATCATGTTCAACAGAACAAAGAAACTCAGACAGGTTTGGAACAACTTGAGGGTGAGTAAATGATAACAGCCTTTTTTTTTTTTTTTCTTTTTTGGCTGAACTATTAATGCAGAATACACATTCTGAGCACCAGTGTGCCCTTGGGCAAGGCATTTAAAACCAGGTTTCTCCAGGGCGTTTGTTCCAGTGTTAAGTGTATCATAAGTTACTGTGGACAAAAGTGACAGACACTTACAAATACACGTGTCGCTGCTTAAAGAGCATGCAAAGCCAACCGACAGCATTCCAACAGTTGCGTCAACTGAATCTGTTCAACACAGCTCAGGTCCTTTAAAGAGCTCTCGCCCTAATTACTTTACTGCTTGCAGTGCCATGTGATAAATCTATAACCTGGCCTCCCCAACAAAGAACAACAGCCAATTACTGATAAATGTGTTTTCGGTATAACACAGTAAACAAGTCTGAAGTGAACATCTAATTGTGCGGGTGGACAGGACCTTCGCTGTGCCATTTAATTTAATGAAAAATAACCATTACGACCCTCTGATGTCCACCAAATGCTCTTTGTCGCAGGTTGACAACACTCCTGGTTGTTTTCGCATGTGTTTTGATTACATAAATGTAGTGTGTGTTTATTTTGTTAGAGCTTACCTGATTATATATTAAAAATAATTGTGAGTGGGTGATTACACTGACTGCCTCTAATTTTAACTCTTTTTCTCCTCAGGTCATTCTTCCATCTCTACTTCCATCACAGTGGATCATGAAGATGATGTCATTTGTTGATGTGGTTGTGTGGTAAGTGGTTAACATTACATGCAGTATGTGTGACTGGTGTGACATGTGTATGTGTTTTTTTTTTTTACATTTTTTATTATTATTGTTTTTGTTTCGTTTCGAGTGAGATAAGTGAGAGAACATTTCCTTTTTACCTCGGGTGAATTCCAAACTGCATTTTTGTTTTTTTTGTTTTTTTGCATCCTTGAATGACTCCTTAGGAAGGGAATACTATTTCTAGGCTAATTCTGAAGAAAGCAAAGCAATGCAGTTTATTATTAGCATTAGTTTGCTATACTAACTCTGAAGGATTTTTTAATTTTCTTTAAAAACGTATATAAACATATAATAATAATAAGTCTAAAATGTATATAATATATATATATATATATATATATATATATATATATATATCTAAGATATATAACTAAGATATGTAATTTAATATTTTAAATGTAATATATTTTTATTATAATTATTACATTATATATATAATTATATTCTATATAATATTTATATTTTATAGTATTTTTCAGTATTGACTTTTTGGAGGAAAAAATACACTACAATTGCTGTGATGTTATTTTTTGCAACTTATGTGCTGCCAATAACATTTTTTAAAATAAAATAAATAAATAAATAATAATACTCATAATTTTTTATTAAGTCTAAAATGTGTATATATATATATTTATATATATATTATATTTATTTTATTTTATTTTTATAAAATAATTTTAAATTTATATTAATTTTATTTTATTATAGTGTATTGTATTATATATATATATATATATATATATATATATATATATATATATATATACAATATTTAAAAATTATTATTTATTATATCATAATTATAATATTAATTATATATAATATAATTATAATAATTATTAAATTATATTATATATAATTTTTATATTTTATAATATTTTTCAAAGAAATACTCACTTCAGACTTGTTTGAGGAAAAAATACATTTTAGCCACTACTATTGCTGTGATGTTATTTTTTGCAACTTATGTGCTGCCAGTAAAAATAAATAAATACAAATAAATAATACTACTAGTAATAATAATACTAGTTATTATTAGTAGTATTATTGTTAATAACTATAAAATGTATATAATTGATAAATTAATATATATTATATTGATTTGATTTTATTATAATTTATTATAAGTATATATATATATATCAATATTTTAAATTGAATACAATTATTATATTATAATTATAATATGAATTATACATATATTAGTAATTATATATAATATAATTATAATAAATTAATTAAAGTGTATTATATATAATTTTTATATTTTACAGTATTTAAAAAAAAACTTAATACTTTGTTGATAAAAAATTATGTAGTCATTATAATTTCTGTGATGATATTATTTTTTGCAATTTATGTGCTGCCAATAAATAATAATAATAATAATAATAATAACAATAATAATAAATAACATACAATAAATAATAATTTTTTTAAACTATTTCAAATTACTTTTGTAATTTTGTAATAAATCCATGTTTCTCTTTTCTTTTCCTTTCTTTTCTTTTTTTTTCTTCTAAGCACCACACAGACAGACATGCATTTGGAGTAAACAGGACACAAAAATAAGACATTTATCCCTAGTTTCACAGACAAGGCTTAAGCCTAGTCCCAGATTAAACTGTAAGTCTGAGCTGTTTTGACTGAAAGAACTTTCACTGACTGATCTCTTAAAATATAACAGTCCCTTGTTTTTGTCTTAAGATGCACACAGTACTATTTTTTTAAGGCACGTTCATAAAAAATTACTTAATTGAACTATGGCCTAATCCTGGCTTAGTCTAAGCCCTATCTGTGAAACCAGACCTTAACATTTAAGATTTTTTTTTCAAAACAGACTTAACAGCTATAAACATGAATTCTGCTGTCACGAAAAGCTATTTTACAATTTAACATAGTGGCAGTGATGTATGTTTTTTATATGTGTACAAAACACACACACAGATGAGCCCAGAAGGCCCTGCGCCCTTTATAGTGCTCCGCCCTGGGACACGCTGACGCTCACTTTCACATGAAGCTCGCCCCGGTCCGTAATGAAGAGACACAGAGCGAACCGTGATCCTTTACAGTGCTTTGTAAACACCCTCGACCACAAACAGAGCCCCGCTCCTGATTGTAGTGATGTATTATGTAATAAGAAATTGATGCCAAAGATCACATTGAGAATGACAAAGCCACAGCGGTGCCCTTCAAATAACCCCATAACCCATTCAATTTCTTTACTTCTCCCTCTCTTTCTCCTGCGGTCGTTCTCTGTGTTAATCTAAGTTGAGTTATGAAGTCGGTCTCTTCGCACCCCGAGCCCTATAGGCAAACGGACGTTGTATCAGTGCTTTAAATACAGGTCTGGAGGATAGACAGGAGGAGATGAAATAAAGAATAAAAATGAGCGCCGAGGAACTGTCATTTTTCAGGCCCCGACTCAGACCTGGGAGAAAAGGGCCAGTTAGATTTATGGGACCCCCGTTAAGACCGAGCAAGGCGATGGGAGAGATGGAGAGAGAGATCAGCGCTTGACATTTATTGGTGCGAGGGGAGATGGGCCAAGCTGTCAGGCGTTGGGTGGCTCCAAGGCCCAGTTTGAAGGTTATGTGAAGTCCCACTCATTAAGAGACAGACCCACTGACAGGAAGCTAATCCTCTGCGGGCAGCCCCCTTTCTCAGACCGAGAAAAAGCATCGTGTCTCGTTGGTGGCGGGAGAAAAAGAGAGAAAGAGAGCGAGGGAGGTTTATTAAGACATAAAAGAGAGTTCTCAGGCCTGCCATTAGCGCTTCACTCTGTCAGCTGTACGGCTGTAACCGCTGATCAGAATAGACACTCGGTTCAGGAAATCTTTAAAATCAGACTCTTAAATTTAAGACATTTCGGCTTTTTTATTTGGTTAGAGGAAGCCAGAGCATTCACACGGGACCAATCAGTTAGATCAATTTGCGGTCGTTGCTAAGTCAAGTATACACTAAATCAAAATATTTTTTTAGAAAAAAAAAAATGATTTATGCAGCCAGGATGTATTAAATAGATAATAAAGATGTTTATAATGCTACTTTATAATGTTACAAAGTTTTCTGTTTAAAAAAAACTTTTGAACTTTCATTTAAAATAGAAAACTTTTTTTCAAATATTTTGATCACAAATTTTAATAACAGTTACTGTGTTCTGTATACTTAAGTTTTTTTGTTTTGTTTTGTTTTTTATTTTTCAATAAAATACCAAGGCTTTATGCTATTTTTTTCTTCTATCTTAATAGAACACCCGAAAAAAATGCTACAGTAAAAACCTGTTAAATTACCGTAACATTTACTGTAAAATTAAAAAAGTTAAATGATTTTTTTCATTACATTGCCAGAAGTTGTGCTCAGTTTGTACTTGTTTATTAGACATGGTTAATGGTAAGTCCAGTTTTTATTATTATATTATGAAAGTCCTGTATTATAACATTGGTTAGCAGTACAATTTATAGTACTAAGCCGATTTTAATAGAAGGTTGGTATATAGGCATTAATTAATGCCGTTGACCTACAATTAATTAATTATACCGATGGCCTACAAATATAGACTGTAAAATACAAATTTTAACATGTTTTTCTTGTGAATTTATTGTATTTTAAAAGCATTGATATATAAAAATGCAAGCAACAATTGTCAGGATTCAAACGCTTTAAGGCATTTAAGCACAAATGGAAAAAGACATTACGTATTATTTAGCAAGCCTGTAACTACCTAAATCAATAATTTAAAAAAAATAAATAAATTTCTTGGCAAATCCAGATAATTTACCATAGAAATACAATGACTTTTAATGCCATAGCGCCACCTACGGTCAATCTTTTTAAAACTTTGCATGCTTGTTGCATGTGCTCACCTAGTTTTGTGAAGTTTTGAGTGTTAATTTAGGATTTATAGGCTTTTGGGTATATTTGGCCATGCCCCTTTTCTAATCCCTGTTATAGCTACCCAAAGGGTAAAGTTTTGGGTTTTTTTTATAATTATTGACCTAGAGAATCCAAAGAATTATACTGCACTGCTTATATTGAGGTTGGGTGATTTTTTTTTTTTACATTATCAAGAATATTTAATAAACGATTTGATTGACAGTTGTGGTAAATATGAATATTTTGTGGATGTGTGAAACACCATGTGATTAATAAGGCTTGAAGCTACTTCGTGCCACCTAGTGGCCGATTTCTTTCAAAAATCCTTACAGACCTCTATTTCCATGAGTCAAACAGAGACCTCTGTTAACCTCATCTAATAGCTGCTCAGAATTCATTGGCCGATGGCGACCGTGTTTTTGGAGATACGCTAATGTCCTCATAGACATTTGTTGCTCTTTGGACAAAGACATGGCATACCAATGTTCAAGTTATTTAGACTAGCCGTATTAAAGTTTTTTCCCTGTTATAGCACCATCAAGTGGCCAAACTCTGCAGTTTTTTTACTGTGACCTTAGACTGAGCTGTTACAAACATGTTCCGAATGTTGTGGTGTTCCATCACAATGTTAAAAGGTCAGCTTTTTTTGACAATTATTGATATTTACAGTCCAGAGAATCTGCACTGGTTTAGTTCAGATCGAACCCGAAAATTTAGCAAGGTGACGATCGGCATGTATTTTGTCTGTCCTGAGCTAGGGATTCCAATGATTTAAGGCACTAACAGTTTAGGAGTTATGAATTGTTTTGTACTTTTAATCGCTGTAGTGTCCCCATTAGGGCAATTGGGGCGAGCCTTGGTGACATTGTAGACTACAAGTTTCAAATCTATACGACCTATGGTTTGGTCTGTCTGATCAGTTGTAGGTGGAGAATGCTAATCCTTGGCCATTCTAACAATTACAGTAAGGTTTCAGCTCTATGCACTTGAAACCCTTATGAAAAAAAACTACCCAGAACTGCATTTTACCACCCTAGCTCCACCCACAGCAACCACATAGCAATGCCCAGGCTCCACCCACAACTCCACCCACAACACTCTTAATCATGGCTGCTTTTACACAGGAAAACACCAATCTTCAAAACACAGCTTTCTTAAAAAAAAAATTAAAAGTAGTTATTTTTTATTTTAATCCTTATTTCATGTCAGTACAGATTGAGATATAAAGCCTTACATTCTGCCTTAGATGTTATGATTCATGTGAACAGGTGGAGCACTGGTAACAATAAACCATCAATTATTCATTATCAATAACCCAATAGTCCACCAGACGTGACCTTTAGTTGGTGGATGGCCAGTGTGGCTTGTCAGCTGTCATTACGTTCTCATCAGTAAAAACAGACAAATGGTCATCATCAAATAATCAAACTCTACTCTAAAATTCTCCATTATTACAAAGAGAAAAATATGCAACATCAACATACAGCGTTAGACCAATGAAAAGCCGATTCAGTGGCCTGAGAGAAATATTGTATGTGACACAGACACATGATAAAAAAATAACATAGAATAGCTCTCAGTGCATCCAGCTGGACATAGATTGAGGAAACCGTGACCTTTAGGAGCAGGAAAACAAAGTTAGTCATCAGAGTTTATTGTACGGTCAGTCGTGATGACTGATGTGATGTCATTATGGCATATTTTTCATGAGATCTTAAGTCGATCAGAGGGATGGACAGACCTTCAAGAGAATAAAAATTTGGGTCCCATTGACTTCCATTTCATATGAGACTGTTTGGCAACCAACATTCTTCTGTCCATAATATTGCTTTTCTCAGTGAAAAAGTTGATACCATCTGAATCAGGAGAGAAATATGCACAGATACAAGCAAAAACAGTCCAAAACAGATATGTTGATGGATTACTTGTGGATTATTGTGTTTTTATCAGCTGTTGGGACTCTCATTCTGACAGCACCCATTCACTGCAGAGGATCCACTGGTGAGTGATGTAACACTAAGTTTCTCCAAATCTGTTCTGATGAAGAAACAAACTCATCTACTCATCTTGGATGTTGTGAAGGTGAGTACACTTTAGCAAATATGAATTTTTGAGTGAACTATATATAACCTTTAAATAATACCCTTTCTCTAGTCTCAAACTTTAAAATTTTCATTCTGAAGCTTGACAAACCATCAAGAACCGCTGAATGAATCGTGATGAAAATGAACATGTTTGATTTTTAATTCAGGGTTAAATGAATATGCTGAGTTATTTTGTCTCAGCAGTGTACAAGTGAAGTTCACTATTTCCTGAGCTCTCTAAAAGCGCTGTTGTTCTCCAGCAGATTTGGGTGGCTTTGTCCCTGTTCGTCAGCCGCAGAGAGTCCACGGAGGAGGAACAATGGGCCATTGATTTAAGGTAGGCCGACTCTACGCGCTGCTATTCCGAAGCGGTGTAACCGAGGCGATTTGTCACCAAAAAGGTCATAAATCACAAAGTGCCAGGAGAGATTGGGCAGTTCGGCTCATCCACCTAGAGGAGCTGTTCACCCACCAGGACAAGCTTGGATCAATTCTAGGGACAAAAAGTCAGTATTAAAGCATCATAAAATGCTTGCGAAGTGTCTCAACGTACATTTCACAGCCTGATTGCGCAAGTGTGCCATGTAGATCGACATCATTTTCCCCATTCAACTGAAAAAATAAATAATTACAGTGCATAGAATTCAATATCTATCTATCTATCTATCTATCTTTGTCCATATAGCCTATATACCTTCAAACTTTAAAGTGTCAAAGTTCAAAAGCTTTTAAAATTTAATTAATTTAATTTAATTTTTAATTCTGCTTTCTTGCATTTAAATTTAAATGGCAATTTTGAATGCTTTTACCTCAAGTCCAGTGCTATTTTTGTATTATTTACTCGTATTTTGAAGTAGCTTTTATTTTTACATTTTCAGAATTTTTACATGCTGTTGTCATTTTAATTATTTGTTTTTATATATTTCTATGTAGCTTTAATATATTTCTGTTTTAGTTTTATGGTGTGTTTACACCAAACCCGTAATTATTTATTTGTGCAAGGAGATTACATACAAAGTCAATGCAAAGATGCGAATAGAGGTGAATTCTCGCCTGGTGATGCAAATGACATGCAAACGTGCGATAGTAACATCAATCATGTCTTCCGAGCAAGTTGAAAAATTTACACAAGCAGAAAAGTTGCATGATATGTTCTCGCTCAAGCAAATCAGCAAAGAGCTTATTGACAGAATGAGAGCATTATTGTAGCCTGAAATGTATGATATAGGTATTAGGAGCATAGAAAACTATTAAAATCAGCTGTAGTGGTAGATGCATTTTACAAGCATGGCTACAGAAATGCTGCTACCAATAAAAAATTTTTTTAAATATGTCACTGTATAATAGAATAAAGATTTTTCTGGTCAACTAGTAGTCATTCATTTTAAGGATTAGTCGCACATTTATTAATAAACCATATAAATAATAATAATAATGAGCCTTTGATTGCCTACATAGCCTAATAAGCGCTCAAGTGCGCCCAACTAGTCCTCTCTTTGCTTTTGGCTTAAGAGATGAAATCAGCGACACTGACTCGTCATCTCTGCAGTAGTGGATGCGCCTACATGTAATCTGAGAAAATTTGTTTTCTATTAGTATTGGTTCATTTAAAAGTAGACGTTTCATTCTCTATAGATAACCTATATTTTTCATGTCTGTAAGACAACTATACACTGACTTTCGAAGTTTCGCACTCAAGTTCACAGAGATCGTGACGGCAGAAAGTGCATCCTGTTTGCTTTCATTATTTTACAAAAGCGCAATGTTTCGTTGTTATTCTGAGTGCACACAAATAAACGTAAAGTCTTTACAGATTTGCAAGATGTATTACTTTTAACTGTGACTAAATATTACAGAGTGACCACACCGGCGGTCAGAAAAATCTGATATGGTGACAGCCCTATTTTTGACCAAATCAAATGATTCAAATGATTCACTTCATAGTAAATAATCAGTCCTTTGGTAATACACACATACATTTTACATGCTTTTTAAAATTCAATCAATAGCGTAATACTTTATTCTGCCTCAGAGAGATAGGAAGCGGCATCACAGTTCACGTCTACCACAGAGATCCATTATATTCAAGTTTCTAATGCCAGACTACTAAAAGCACTCGGACCCAAAGCTCTGGGCTCTTTGTACAGTCCTGAGAATAGAGAAGTGGAGAGCAGCACGTCTATCTCTCCATCTCCCTCAGCTAAAGGCCACCGACACATAGTAGACCCCACTATCACAGGGATGTATCATTGACTCTTTAGAAACCCCGGGTCCATTCAGCTCAGAGTGAGATATCTGTTCACGGTGACTGCGTGTGGCAGTCGGATACATAGCGGGACTAACCTTAGAGCACAAAGAGGCTGCAGGTTATCGCAAGGGCCGATCTCTGACCGCTTTGATTTGGCCGTGTAAAGAAGAGCGTTTGCAGAGGGCCTGAGCGACTCCGCCTGAGATGAAAGGAGCTGAACGGGGACCTTCTGCGCTGATGAATGGAGCTGGAAGGCTAAAGAGTGAATGCGTTTGTGTTGGTGGCTTTATGAAAGCAAGACAACAGGTACCTGAGAGGATACCGAACGACAGCATCGTAAATCAAACCAAGACGCGCTCCCCTCCCCGCCAGCGACGTGTCTACACATCTACTGTTCTTTCTCCTCGCTCATACCGTCGAGCTTTTGAGCGATTAGCATTGACTAGACTCGGTATCCATCATCAAAAATTCATATTGTTACTTCTGTAAAAGATACTTCTCTAAATACTTTCGCAAAGAATTATGGGTAATTCCTCTTTCCCTTCCTACGAACATTCCTCCTCGTAAATGTGTCATCTTTCACCTAGGTCTTCATTTTATCTCAGCGTTAACCTGAAGGGACAGGTCCGTCCTATCAGCATGCAGGGACAAGGGCTAGAAACACTCCATCCATCTCCACATCGAGATTTAGTACTTCATAAACCATTTCCTCCTGAAGATTCACTCCCTGTGTCGCCGCGGCAGGTGCCGTTTTCACACGGATGCTTCGGAGCGAAGAGACGTTGTATTGTTTCTCACTTCCCTTGTCGCCAAGGTTTATAGGGACTGTAAAATGGGATGTGCCGTGTCCGTCAAAACACGCTTTCGTGATTTTGATGGCCTTACGGAATCTCGTGACGGTGTGTAAAAAACATTCTGTGTCATGACGGATGAGATACGTGCTGTTTTGAAACCTGTGTTTTCTTTTTGTGCAGACTCGCTGTTTTTATAGGCAGCTGTATTGTTATTTGCAGGGTGATTTAGTTAAATGTCCCACAGGAGCAGCGCAATTAACAAAGCGCTGAGCTGAACCTGACCTGAGGTCATCATTAATATATAACATAAAACACGGCTTTGGTTGTGGAGGCTAGAGTGGACAGAAAAAGTAGTAGAGATGAAATGAGACGAGTGGAGAAGGTGAGATGAGAGAAGAAAATAAGAGATGAGGAAAGATCAGAGGAGAAAAAGAGAAAACGAGATGAGGAGGTAAGATGAGAGCACAGCAAAGAAAAAGAGAAAACAGACAACAAAATACAGAAAACACAAAAGTACACCAGAGTGTTAAGAAGAGAGCAGAGCAAATAAGAAAAGAGATGAGATGAGATAAACAAAGACATGCGGAGAAATGGGCAGGACAGAAAAGAGGATATGAGACAAGACAACAACAGAGGAGATGAGACAAGATGAGAAGAAAGGGGATGAGATTAAATGAGACAGGAACAAAGGAGAGGAGATGAGAAAAAAACTGAGAAATAGAGGAGGGATAAAAGAGCAGAGAAAAGAAAAGAGAAGAGATGAAATGAGACATAAGAAAAACAGGAGATGAGACAAGACAACAGCAAAGGAGATGAGACAAGATGAGATAAAATGAGATGAGATGAAAAGGGGAGGAAAAGAGAGCAGAGCAAACAAGGAAAAAGATGAGATAAAAAGAGACAGGAGGAGACGAGCGGAACAGAGGAAGAGGATATGAGACAACAACAGAGAAGAGGAGGCGAGATGAGAGAAGAGCACGAAAAAGGAAATGCGACAAGATGAGAAGAAAGGGGATGAGATAAAATGAGATGAGAAGATAGGAGAGGAGATGAGAAAAAAACTAAAATAGAGGAGAGGAGGTAAAAAGCAGAAAAGAGAGGAGAGGAGATAAAAGGAGACGAGACAGCAGCAGAGGAGATAAGAGCAGAGCACAAAATAAAATGAGAGAAAAGGGGAGGAGAAGAGAGCAGAGCAAATAAGTAACGAGAGGAAATTAGATAACAAGAGAGGAGAAAACAGAACAGAGGAGAGGATATGAGATGAGACAACAGAGAAGAGACAAGATGAGAAAAAAGCGCAAAAAAGGAAGATGAGAAGACGATAAGAAAGAGGATGAGATTAAATGAGGCAGAAAAATAGAAGAGAGGAGGTGAAAGGCCAGAGAAAGGAGAGGAGATGAAAGGAGACAAAAAAGGAGATGAGATGAAGTAAGAGGAAAGGGGAGGAGATAAATAAGAAAAGCGGAAATGAGATAAGAGAGGAGAAGACAAGCAGAACGGAGGAGAGGATATGAGACGAGAACAACAGAGAGAAGGGGACAAGATGAGAAAAGAGCACAAAAAGGGAGATGAGACGACGAGAAGAAAGGAGATGAGATTAAATGAGACAGAAAAATAGAGGAGAAGAGGTGAAAGAGCAGAGAAAGGAGAGGAGATGAAAGGAGACATGAAAAAACAGCAGAGCAAATACGAAAAGAGAGGAAATGAGATAAAAGAGACAGGATGAGAGAAGAGCAGAACAGAGGAAGAAGATATGAAAGGAGACAACAGAGAAGAGGAGGTGTGATGAGAGAATAGCACGGAAAAGGAAATGAGACAAGATGAGAAGTAAGGAGATGAGAGAAAAGGAGAGGAGATGAGAAAAACAGGAGGGGAGGTGAAAGAGCAGAGAAAAGAGAGGAGATGAAAGGAGACATGAAAAAATGGAAGACAAGATGTAGCAATGAGATGTGATGAGAAGAGATGAGAACAGAGCACTAAAAGTAGATGAAGGGAATGAAAGGAGACAGGAAGCAGGTAAGAGAAAAGATAAATGTAAGAAAAGGAGAAAAGAGGAGATGAGATGAAAAATAGTAGATGAGACGCTAGAAGACAAGAGAAATAAGATGAGATGAGAAAAAAGGGGAGAAGATGAGAAAAGACAAATGTAGAGGAGAGGAAATGAAAGAGAGGAGACAACAGCAGAGATGGGACATGATGAGAAGAGCAGGGAACAAAAAAGGAGATAAAACAAAAGAAAATGGGAAGGAGATGAGGTGAGTAAAGACAAAGGTAAGAAAAGGAGAAAACAGGAGATGAGATGAAAAGAAATGAGAGTAGGTGAAGAGACATGAGGAGACTAGAGGAGCAGAGAGTAGACAAGACAACAACAAAGGAGGTGAGACAAAATGAGAAGAGATGAGAACAAATCAGAAAGAAATGAGACAAGAGGAAAGGAGATGAGGACAGAAAGAAATGAGATGAGAAAAGACAAAAGAAGAGGAGATGAGACGACACAACAGCAGCGATGGGACATGATGAGAAGAGATGAGAACAGAGTGCAAAAAAGGAGATAAGACAAAAGATAATGAAAGAGAACAGCAAGGAGATGAGATTAAAAAAGACTAAAGTAAGAAAAGAGAGGAGACGAGAGGAAAAGAAATGAAGAGACGTGAGAAGACGAGAGTAAATGAGATGAGACAAGACAACAACAGAGGAGATGAGACAAGAAGAGAAGAGATGAGAACAGAGCAAAAAAGAAATGAGATGAGAAAAGGCAAAAGAAGAGATGAAATTAGATTAGAGAAAAGGCGAGGAGATAAGAAAAAACAAATGTAGATGAGAGGAGATGAAAGAGAAAAGAGAGGAGAGGAGATGAGACAATGAGATGAGACGACGACAACAGCGATGAGATACAGAGCACAAAAAAGACAAACGATAATGATAGGATACAGGAAGAAGATGAAATGAGAAAAAAACAAAAGTAAGAAAAGTGAAGAGATCAGACAAAAAGAAAGGAGAGTATGAAGAGACACAAGGAGATGAGGAGATATGAGACAAGACTACAGCAGAGGAAATGAGACAAGATGAGAACAAAGTAGAAAAAATACAATAAGAAAAGACAAAAGAGGAGATGAGAGGAGATAAGAACAAAAATTTTAAATGAGATGAGACAAGATAAAATAAGATAGAAACAGCAGAGAAGACAAGATAAGAGTATAGAGCGTAGGATACGAACCAATAAGAACTAGATAGTGATTACTAAGTAGTTTTGGTTGAGGAGACGAAAGGAGGTTAGATAAAATGAAAAGAGCTGATTCAAGACAAAAAGGAAATGAAATGAGAAAAGACTAAAGTAGGGAAAAGGAGACTAGAGAAGAGCAGTGGAGATGAGATGAAAGGGAACAACACAAAACAAGTCGAAAAGACATTAGATGAGAAGAAAGGAGAGTAATTGGAATGAACAAATCAAAACAGAGAAGACAGAACAGAACTAGGTAGTGACTACCAACTAGTTTTTGATGGGAAGAGGAGAGCAACTAGTTAGACAAGGAAGAATTGACTTTGGAGCGCAGTGTTGTTGTTGGAGAGGATTCCCTGCATTCACATCCATCTTCACTGTCTGTGACTCGGCCTTTTAATTAACAACTTTAGAATCTGCTTTGTCTTCTAAAAGAGGATGAAGTCTAATTGTGCTCCAAATTAAACAGCCTAATGAAAACACGCCCTCAGCTCATTCATCACAAACAGTCGGCGCACAAACCAACACTCAGCCCCCCAGTGGGGAAGACACGGCAAAACACCACAAACACTCCCCTTGTGAGAAGATGCCAACGATTTCTAATGACAATTTAAACTTTGTATTGCTTAACGAGGAGGAGAGGAAGGAGTCACTGATGATTCAACTTCCCCTCAGTTTCACATCTAAGATATCCAGCTTATTTTGCAACACAGAAGTAAGCTATTTTCTGTAAATGTGCGAGACTTCAGATTCATTAGCTGCCTATTTTTTTAACAAGCCTACTGCATATTAAATAATGGCAGGTACTTTTGGTTTGGGGAAGTTCCACTCATCAAATCGTTTGAAATCATAAGGTTGTGCTATAAATAATATAATAAAATAATATTTATCTAATCTTATCTTTGGGTATATCCTATGAATAATTAACTGTAATGAACTTATTAATTAGCTGGGAGACCAATTTGACCATCTTAGCCAGGCTGGGAGATCAGCTGAAACTAGCTACTTCCAGTTTAAACCAGCTAAGACCAGCCAACCATCTGAGGCTGGTTTTAGCTGGTCGTCCAGCCTGATCATGGCTGGTTAGCAGACTGGCTTTAGAGGGGTTTTGGCCACTTCTTTAGCTGGTGAGGCTGGTCTTATCTGGTCAGGCTGGGAGACTGGTTGACCAACCAGCTAAAAACCAACTTGGCCAGGCTGGGAGACTAGCTTAACCATGTTTTCCAGGCTGGGAGACCAGCTAAAACCAGCTACTTCCATCTTAAACAAGCTAAAACCAGCCAAACAGTTTAGGCCTGGTTGGTTGTAAGTGGTCATAGTTAGTCAGCAGGCTGGTTAGAGGGGTTCTGGCCACTTCTTTAGATGGTTAGGCTGATCTTAGCTAGTTAACAGGCTGGTTTTAAAGGGGGTTTGGCCACTTCTTTGGCTGGTCAAGCTAAAACCAGCTTGGCCAGGCTTGTAAGGTAAGATCAGCCAACCAGTTTTGGCTGTTTTTAGCTGGTTGGCCAGCCTGATTGTAGCTGGTCATAGCTGGTCAGCAGACTGGTTTTAGAGGGGTTCTAGCCATTTCTTTAGCTGGTCAGGCTGGGAGACCGCCTGATTAACAGGGTCAAACCAGCTTGGCCAGACTGGAAGACCAGCTTAGGCAGGCTGGAAGACCAGCTGAAACCAGCTACTTCCAGTTTACTTCCAGCCAAACTAGCTTAGACTGGTTTTAGCTGATCGTAGCTGGCCATGGCTGGTCAGCAGGCTGGTTTTTGAGGGGGTTTTGGCCACTTCTTTAGCTAGTCAGGCTAGTCTTAGCTGGTCAGACTGGGAGACAGGCTGGCCAACCAGCTAAAACCAGCTTGGCCAGGCTGGGGGACCAACTAAAACCAACTACTTCCATATTAAACCAGCTTAAACAAGCTAAGACCAGCCAACCAGTTTAGGCTGGTTTTAGCTAATCGTACAGCCTGGTCGTAACTAGTTAACATGCTGGTTTTAGAGGGGTTTTGGCCACTTTTTAAACTGGTCAAACTGGTCTTAGCTGGCCAGGCTGGGAGACCTGTTTTGCTCTCTACAACGAAGCGGCTGATTCTTTCTTAAAGAAAATAAGGACGTTTTTAATCATAATTAAAGTTATTAAGCCTTAAATTATTTAATTAACAGGGTAGGTAGTCATAAGCAGGTTTGTGACGCATCCAGGCAGAGCCTGGCTTCTCCGGGTTGTGAACAAATAGAGAGGAAGATGTGACGGAGGAGCGGAGAGCCGCGCAGATTGAAGGAGGATGGGGCAGGAACAGATTTGATAGCTGTCAGAGTCGTGGTGGAGGCTGACAGTCGGGACGGATGACTCCTGGCGGAGCGTCCACGAGAAAGTGGTTTAAGAACGCCCCTGGAGATGACGGAGCCCTCTCTAATGGGGCCTGCCAATCCGATTACTCTTTATTGTGAGTATGAAGCCTGGTGTGTAATTCAGTTTGAGGAGAACAGAGGGCCACCGTCAGCCTGGGAAAGTTCACACTCGGCAATGTGCAGACACATTTCAGGCACGGAGGAAATATTGCAGAGGATGTGTTGACTTCACCTGGCAGGCTGTGCAGACTGAGCAGGTGGAGAAGTGTATGCGATGCACAGTGCATTTAATGTTGAATTCCTCATCATTTTATTCATTTAAAATAACTTATTATCAATATTTGAGTCTGATTAATTTAAAGAATAAGTGATGTTATTTTTAAACTAAATAATTCTTTATTATTTTTTATTTTATTTTTTAATTGATGCACTAAAATTACTTAAACTAAAACTAAAAGAACAGTAAATTAAAGCTAAATAGAAATATAAAAAATATTAAAATTACAAAAACGCAAATGACCTAATCTACTATAGAAATAAAAACTACAACTAAACAGTATAAACATAATAACAGATAAGAATAAGAAAATTTACTGATCTAGTGGTTAAAATAATCTTTAATTTTAATTTAATTTAACATTTTAAACAAACATACTGTACAATGGGTTGCAGTGTATACAATACTGTCTTACTTACATGCTTCATCTTTTTAATAGAAAATACACTACATCTAAAAAATGTCGCCATGTGCGTCATTGCAACCCAGTTTCTGGCATATAAAGGTCCTCAAATTTATCAGTCTTGATCATGTTCTGTAGATTTAGACATGTCAAACTCCTTGTAATCATGCCACATCCATATCCATATCTTGATCATGCAGGGTTATGATGAGGTTGGGAATCAACCATTGTAGTCATAGTAGTTTATCTTCTCTCATTTGATCCCCTTTTCCTTGAGGCTTTTCATTACTGATTTCAAGTACGCTGGATCTGGATAGCCCAAGCTGACACAATAGGAGAAAGAAAATTACTTGATTGTTATTTAACCTCTACATTAAAAAGTGCACTAAGCTTAAATGGAGTCTGGAAACCCAATATGTATAAATACGTTTAAACTCAGCAGAACTGTGGTGAACACTGATCTATTATTTGGAATTCATTTCATATTTTATAATTACATTAATATTATTATTTATGTATTATTATTATTAATATAATTACAAATATTATAATTACTGTATACCTTTCAGGTCCCCCGCTTTTCACAGTCTTGAATGGTATATCTGCAGACATCACGCAGTATTCACTATTGTTACTGGCCGCCACAGTGAACAGCAGCTTGTGTTCGAAGGCACACTCCAGTTTTCGGAGAATCTTGGTCCCTGTGGTGTTCTGAGGCAGGAAGGCTACAAAGTTAGTGCCCTTGTAGCTGTGTCCTGGATGAGGATGCTTGTCCTGCAAGGCGAGTAACTTAAGATGATCACTTGCATACTTACATGAAGTTCTAAAACTATTTTCATGCAAAAATAAACCAAAATTTTCAGATTGACATTGACATCCACGCACTGAGCGACTGTGAGTTTGAATCAAGTTTGTGAAATTTGTCTATATATATACATACATACATACATACATTCATACATATATACACACACACATTTAATTTGTATTTTTATTTGAAGGATATGTGTGTGTGTGTGTGTCTGTGTGTATGTAATTAATTTGATTTATTTTTTATTTAGTGAAGTATGTATTATTTGTAATAATTTATTTACATGCCTAAAACAAAAGTTAAACTTTGAGATGGGACTATAGTAAAGCTGTTTTTCAAGTTATACATTCACATGAAAAACAACTCTTATCTATGGTAGCATGTTTCCACCCCTGAATAAAAAATAAAAATAATAATTGTGAGTCACGGTTTGCACATTTTTTCTCGCAATTGCGAGTTTACATCTCACAGTTCTGATTTTTTTTCTCCGAATTTTATGATTTAAACTCACAATTGAGAGTTATAAAATTCTGACTTTTTTTCTCACAAATGCGAGTTTGTATCTCGTAATTCTGACTTTTTTCTAGCAATTCTGACTTTTATCTCATGAATACAAGTTTGTATCTCTCAAATCTGAATTTTTTCTTGCAATTGCATTTTTACATTTTGCCTTTCTGAATTTTTCTCTGAATTTTGTAATACAAAGTCGCAATACTCAGAATTCTGACTTTCTTTTCTCATGATTCTGACAAATGCAAGTTTGTATCGCAGTTGTTTTTTTCTTGCAATTGCAAGTTTACATCTCACAGTCAGTGTTGGGGGTAACGCATTACAAGTAATGCAAGTTACGTAATAATATTTTTTTTCAGGTAACTAGTAAAGTAACGCATTACTTTTGAATTAAGTACTTTTGAGTTACTTTTTTAAATAAGTAACGCCAGTTACTTTTTTCCCCATTTATTGACTGACAAGTCTCCTGTCGGGAAACTGGGAGTAAACATGATGTTACTGTATTCTAGACTAAATGTGGACATGCATTAATTCATCTCACTCACAAAAACAGATTCAGTATTCCTCAAAATGAATAAAAACGGTGAAATGCAAATTCAGAATATGATAAATATGTTAAATAAGACAAGTACATTTTATGTATTTAATCCCATTTTATTAACCAGTGTCTTTGCTGCTGACCTTCGATGATGCAATTCAACCATACTAATAAGCAAAAATTACTTTAAAGATAAACTAACATTTGTGCTTCTTTTTTTATATAGCTGAAGAGCGATCTCCTGCATAAATGTACTTTCTTTCAGCATGAGGTGAATTCATTTACTTTTGGTGTAAAAGGGCTTTTACATTAGAATTGTTTTATATTAAAAACAAAGAAGCAAGCCCTGCCCAGATTTAAAAAGTAACGCAAAAGTAACTTAACACATTACTTTCCATAAAAAGTAACTAACGTAATTAGTTACTTTTTCAGGGAGTAGGGCTCACTGTAATGCATTACTTTTAAAAGTAACTTTCCCCAACACTGCTCACAGTTCTGACTTTTTTGAGAATTGTGAGATACTTGCAATTCTGACTTTTTTTCTCGCAAATGCAAGTGATCATCTCGCAATTCTGACTTCTTTCTCACAAATGCAAGTTTGTATCTTACAATTCTGAATTTTTTTCTTGCAATTGCAAGTTTACATCTTTCGGGTCTGAATTTTTTGAAGAGTTTTGTAATACAAAGTCGCAATTCAAACTTTTGTTCTCAGAATTGCAAGATAAAAACTTGCAATTTTTTTTGCAAATGCAAGTTTGTATCTCGCAGTTCTTTTTTTCTTACAATTCCAAGTTTACATCTCACAGTTCTGACTTTTTTCTCAGAATTTCATAATACAAAGTCACAGTTCTGACTTTTTTCTCAAAATTTGTGAGATACAATTGTGATTTTCTTTTCTCACGATTGCGAGTTTGTATCTTGCAATTCTGACTTTCTTTTCTCCCAAATGCAAGTTTGTCAATTTTTTTTCTCACAATTGCAAGTTTACATCTCACAGTTCTCAGAATTTTGTAATACAAAGTCACAATTCTTACATTTTTCTTAGAATTATGAGATATGAACTCACAATTCAGACTTTTTTTTTAAATTTCCTGATGTAAACTCATAACTGCAAGATAAAAATTCACAATTCTGACTTTTCTCGCAAATGCGAGTTTAAGTCTCACAATTCTGATATTTTTTTCGCAATTCCATGTTTACATCTCGCAATTCTAACTTTTTTCTCACATGACTTTTTTTTCTTGCAAATGTGAGTTTGTCTTGCAATTCTGACTTTCTTTTCTTGCAAATGTGAGTTTGTATCTCGAAATTTTGACTTTTTTTCACAATTGCAAGTTTACATCTCACAGTTTTTACTTCCTTCTCTGAATTTCATGATATAAACTCACTATTGTGAGTTACAACTTTAGAATTGAAAGTTATAAATTTGCAATTCTGAGAAAAAAATAACAATTGCAAAATATAAACTCACAATTCTGAGAAAAAGGTCAGAAGTTTATATCTTGCAATTCTGACTTTCTCAGAATTGTGAGTTTGTATCACTCAATACTGTCTTTAAAAAACGCAATTGCAAGTTTATATCACAATTCTGAGAACAGCAGTCATTATTGCGAGTGTATATAATGAAAGAGAAGTAAACTCACAGTTGCTAGAAAAAAAAAGTCAGAAATGTGAGATAAAATAACACAGTTACCTTTTTTAAACTGTTTTATTCAGTGGCGGAAACAGGCTTCCATACTTATCTAATCTGATTAAAAAAAACATCAACAACAACTGGTGGACACTGTATGAAACCTCAAGCACAGTGCTTTACAAACACTTCAGGCATAAGTGCCTATCATAACAGGGGATTCCAGTATCAGCACACATCTGTCAGTGCCTCCATTTGCCCCGTGGAAGTGGATGAGAAACAGGCCAGACAGGATTCCACAGAGCAGAAAGACAGATAACTGAGATGTTTTAGAGTCGCCAGTGATACACTAAAAAGGTGTGTCAATTCACTTTGATACTACAAGAAGTCAATTGTCAAAAAGATACAGTAAAAAAAAAAGAGCACATAAGAACTCACCGACTGGATTCCATCATCAAAATGATAGGTAATTTTAATGGTGTCACAGTCAGCATATCCCGGCAAACTCCGTCTCTCGATATCCCATGTCATCTGCCCTCCGTCTGGCTGGTTTCCTTGTTTTATCAGACCATTCTTTTTGTGGTTGTTTGATGGTTGGCCATCTGTTAGAACAGCCATAACATATAACAGATACTAAATAAGGTCTAAAAGCTCATTTTTAATTATCTTTAACTAACAGGTTTATATAGGTGATTGTAGATTAATGATGAAAGGTGTTTAGCAGAGTAACTCGATAAAGAATTTACAAGTACATGTATGCATGTAGCAGACGCTTTTATCCAGAGCGACTTAAAAAAAGAGGAACCAAAGAAATTTGTCAAGGAGCCAACAATATTCATAATATACAATTCCAAGTTTAGTGGAAAAAAAAGTGTAATTTTTTTTGTAAAATAAAAGCCATATGGTTTCAGATTTTATTATGTAATGCAATACAATTCATGCATTCCTACAAGTGGAAAAGCATTTTTGTGTACCATTTGTCTTTCAGTGCTGTGAACCTACTGTATGTCAGATTGACCAATGGTGTGACCGTCAGAAAGCGCTCAGAAGCTCACCTGACCCAGTCAGCGGCGGAGGACCTTTTCCATTCAGGTAACTGTTGCACTGCATCTTATCCTTGCTCTGTGAAGCTCCCATGATCAGCTCTGAGTTAAAGGAGCAATGATTTCATAGGTTTACAGATCACTGAAAAGAACAAGCTCTGAAATAGATACAAACACAAAATAAGCTTTACAGAGGGTTTGATCTGATGCGGTTTATATTTTTTGTGTATAAAAGTTTGATTTGTAGTATACGTACCTGATGTCTTTTAGGATGCACACCTGCTTCTCAGTTCGTTCTTAAGGGTGAACTGCTCATCTGCACTCTGACTACGAGGTAGAATCTGTCTCATAGTTCACAGATTATCAGCGCAAAATAAAGGCATAAATAAGGAAGTGAAGACAGGTGTAGTTAAACCTGTTCTGGATGAGATGGCTGGTTGAGAACGGGAGGGGTTTTAAGGATTTGAGCAGACGTGCATGGCATACTCTTTTGTTTTATTTGTTTGAACAAGGATTCACAATTTTTATGTGAATTTTTTTGTGTGAAATGACAGTTGTTTAATCTGGTTTATTTTCAGAAAGCAGTGTTATTTAAATGCTAAGAGTGTCCTCAAGACTTAAGAATGACAAATACTCTCACTGTTTGATAGATTTAGTTTTGTTTAGAGTGTAATACAAAAGGGCTTTAAAAATAAAGCATTCATTTTAGTTTTATGTTTTTTCATCAGAATACGAGACAGTTGGCAAGTGTTCTATATAATAAAAAACATATTTTGTATTATTTAAACTAGTGCCATCAAATCGATTATTCATGATTAATCGAATCCAAAATAAAAGTTTATGTTCACATAATATGTGTGTACTATATATGTTTGTATGTAT
The DNA here is from genome assembly GCF_022985175.1 of Labeo rohita. Taxonomy (NCBI): domain Eukaryota; kingdom Metazoa; phylum Chordata; class Actinopteri; order Cypriniformes; family Cyprinidae; genus Labeo; species Labeo rohita. The sequence continues at coordinate 6,795,662 of NC_066892.1, read as the reverse complement.
ATACAAATACACACACACACATGTATATATTTGGATGCGATTAATCGTGATAAATCAATTTAAACTAGTGCCATCTAATCGATTAATCGCGATTAAACAAATCCCAAATAAAAGTTTGTGTTTACATAATGTGTGTGTACTACATATGTTTGTAAGTATATACGAATACACACATACACATATGTATATATTTGAATGTGATTAATCGTGATTAATCGATTAATCTGGTTTATTCTGGTGTCCTCATGTCTTATGGATGCAAGTACTCACATTATTTGATAGATTTCGCAAAGACTAAGAAAGTACAAGTAAGTTTGTAAACGCTGTTTACAAACAAAAAGGTACAACGATGTCCTCCTCTGAAGTTGTAGGAGAAAATAAGACTATATTTACAGACGATACAGACGATGAACTTACACGTGATTTGTGGTATTTGTGGGAAGTTCGGATCATTTTACCGACTCGGACGTTTGAGCCTCATTCAGCAATGTGAACGAATCTTTTTTCGAGTCATTTCGTTCATTTTAGCAAAATACAATTAAAATGTTACATGTTACTTCCCTAACACATCTACTGCTTACACAAACGTTGATCACACTACAAACAAGACAAAACTACAATGCTATAAGAAACAGAAAAGATTAATTCATTGTTTACCTGGGTCTTTAGTCTGTGATTAGCTCACCTCACTTCTTATCTGACAAGTTTTCGGGTTTGAGTGGTTCGTTCATCACGTGACAGCCCCATAAGATGAACGACTCGAAAAACCCGAAGACTCAAAACAGGTGAACTAATTCCAGTACAGAACCTAATAGGATGTTGCGCATGCGCGACTGAACAAATCACTCCCAGAGACGACTCGTTCTTCCCGAGTCACATTGAAGATTCCTTCAAAATGAAAGAATCATTCAAGAACGACCCAATACTAATTCGTAGCATCGTGGACGCGCATCCCAGAGCCTGTGCTACACAAGTTTTGGTGATTAAAAAGTATACAAATTTTTATTTTTCGAAAAAAATGACTGATCGGTTCGCTAGATAAGACCCTTCTTCCTCAGCTGGGATAATTTAGAGCCCTTTGAAGCTGCATTTAAACTACATTTTGGAAGTTCAAAATCGGAGCACCAATCAAGTCCATTATATGGAGAAAAATCCTGAAATGTTTTCCTCAAAAACCATAATTTCTTTATGACTGAAGACAGAAAGACATGAACATCTTTGATGACAAGGGGGTGAGTACATTATTTGTAAATTGTTGTTCTGGAAGTGGACTTCTTCTTTAAGAGTGTAATAAAACAGGGATTAAAAAAAACATGAAATGTTTTACATCAGAATATATAAAACAAATGGCAAGTGTTCTATATAATAAAAAATCTACTTATGTTTTGTATTATTTATCACATCTATTATAAAAGTGTGTTTACATAATATATGTGTGTGTATGATTAATCATATTAACAGCACTAATTTAAACAAACCATTCTCAGTGATTCAGATTTAAGACAGTCACATTTATTTCTTGAATGAATCATCACTTTTGAACGATTCATTTGAATGAATGACTCAATTCATAAAAAAAGTCACTTCCTTCCCCCTGTTGTTTGTTTGTGTGTTGCACATCGCATCTAATCTAATGAATCTTTCTTTTTACAGTGCTTGAGAGTCTTCTACTGTGTAACATCCCAAACACAATTTTTGTCCCATGGGGTTTCAGTTTGACTCTAAGTTTGAAGAGATCAGTACTTTGTCACACACCGAGGGGGTTTTCCAACTCTATAAAGTATTATTTAATAAAGGAAGGATAGAACAACAGGTAGTGTGATTCTGTAGAAGCGTGGAGAGAAATATCTCTCAGACGGCACATGAAGCCGTGGATCTGCTGCAGAGGCTCAGAGTGAGATGAGGGGAGATGAGACCAAAGACTCCAGGCTGAGCAGAGACTGAGAATTCCTGCTTTCAGCAGACAATAAATCCATAGACGTGAGCAGAGAGAAGGACTTACTGATCTGCAGACTGGACAGAAGTTTACTGTTTCCTTCTGTTTTGTTTTTTTGAAGGTGTGAGGCAAAACAAAAAGGATTTTTTATGACAGTTTTTTCTGTTCGTCTGTGCACATTCTGTCTTTTCTACCTCTTTGTCGCAATCGTACGCACACACACAAAATTCCCTACTTTTTCTTTTCGTTCTAATATACATATTGATTACAAATGCTCAATTCAGCAATGAATTTTTTGAGGAGCATTATAGAGTCTTGATGACTTGATTAGAAGTGCAAGGAGCTAATCAACCAGATACACACATCACACACACACAGGACAGAGAGAAACCTCTGATTAACGATATTGATAATCACATGCATTTTCAAAGTAACTAGAGACACTTGTATGTTATTCCTCTTACAGGCCACTAATCTTCATCAATTCCATTGTCATTTTTTAAGCTTTAAAATAATCACTTATTATATATTATATATTAATATTATAATAATCAATTATATTTAATTAATCATTTAATAACTTGTTCAAATTAATATAATAGTTTGTATGGTTTATATGCATTATATATAATGTAATAATTATAATATATAATGTGTTCACTTAATGTTGTATAAAATGTTGGTTAAGGTTTTTGAAGTATTTTTATAATTTGCCTTTCTATGATCATGACTTTTCCCACCCTCTCAAAATATTTACTGTACCTATGTTAAACATATAGAATATGCCTACACCACTTAATTAAATGATATACATATTATTTCTCATATATTATTTAATATTATAATAATTAATTTATTATATATAATATAGTTTATCATATAATAATTCATTATATATTTATGTTTTTTTTAATTACTAAAATATTTGTGTTTGGCAGCAAAATAAATATAATTTAGCTTTTCATGACTTTTTCCATCCTGTCTTTGACCCGTACCGTATATTAAATGAATTGTTTTTGCTACTGTAACTTTAAGACTTGCCCCAAAAATTTGTAAAAATATAGAATATGCATATGCCACTTAAATAAATTATATGCATATTATTTCTTGTATATTCTTTTATTAATTTTAAGACTTATATATGTTTTTTGCACCAAAAATAAACATAATTTAGTTGTTTTTTGACTATTTTAACCCTCTCTGTGAATCTTAGTTAACTTTTTTTTACTGTACCTATGTAGACATATAGAATATGCATATGCCACTTAAATTATTTACATATTATTTCTTACACATATTATTTAATATAATAACCAATTTTATAGAATATAATTTATTATATAATTGTTTTTTAATCAGTTTTTAGCAGCAAAATAAATATAATTTGACTTTTCCACCCTCTCTTTGACCCTTCAAATGAACTGGATTGTTTTTGCTACAGTAACTAAAAATTCTATTTCTTTTTTGCACCAAAAATAAACATACTATAGTTTTTTTTTTTTTTTTTTTTTTTCATTTTATTTTTACTTTCACTATTTTAACCCTCTCTTTGTCCCTTACAATTATTTTTTTTTACTGCACCTATGTAAACATATAGAATATGCCTAGACCACTTAAATTATATACATATTATTTCTCACATATTATATAATTTAATATAATAATTAATTTTATAAAATGTAATTTATTATATAATTGTTTGATCAGTTACAATATTAGTAAAGTTTTTAGCAGCAAAATAAATATAATTTAGCTTTTTATGACTTTCTTTGACCCTTTAAATTAAATGGATTGTTTTTGCTACTGTTACTGTTGCACCAAAAATATAGTTTTTTTGTTTCATTTTATTTTTACTTAGCATATTTTAACCCTCTCTTTGTCGCTTACAATTATTTTTTACTGTACCTAAACATATAATACGCCTAGACCACTTCAGTTAAAAACAGTTAAAATATTAGTAGTTTTTAGCAGCAAAGAAAATATAATTTATCTTTTCATGATTTTATTGCAACCTCTTTCTGACCCTTACAATTAAATGTGATAATTTTTGCTACTGTACCTTTAAGACTTCTATGTATATGTAAAAGTTTTTTCACTTATAGCCTAGTATTAGTCAAGGTTTATTGTAACTAAACCTAATATATAAGCAAAAATAAAGGAAAAACTTTTAGTGTTTAAGAGTTTTTATATGACAGCTAATTAAGAAATGATTCACAATACTACTTGAGTAAGGTTAAGTACATAAGTGAGGTTGTAAGAGTGGACAAAGTGTACATTATAACGCATTTAAGAGAGACTCTTATTCCCAGCCTTTCCCGTTCTTCCGTACCTGCTTTAAAAGCCACAATTATCCCGTGATAACATCTCTTCCATCTTCTTCTAAAAACCACAGTCCCTCTATTGCCTCAGACGACTTGAGAGCACATACACACTTCCTGAGTGTGTTTTTCGATGTCGCGTCGTGAGAAGAGAGAGGGAGGCATAGCAGTACCGCGCTCCTCTGGAGCGTGCCGGAACATTCCTCACAGATTTGGGCGTCAGCTTCTTTCTCTTAAATCCCTAGGAGTGCTGCGTTTCCATGGTGATCGAAACTTATATGAGCCATCTTTATTCATCACCGTGGCCCAGAGGGTTGGAGAAGAAGCACTGAAGATAGAGAAAGATAAAGAGGAGGAAAAAGGAAGACAAAGATAATCTCCTGTTGGTTTGCATCTGTCTGAGACTGAATAGATACGTTTTAATATATAAAATCAAGTGAAGATTGTGTCAAGTGATGCAACGGAAAACATTTGTCGTTTATAAAGCGTGTACGTGCACGCACGAAAGCGTATTAATTACTCCCATTGATCCCCGCAGCATATGACACATGAAAAATACACGAGCTTCTCAATGGAGACAGTCATTCACGCAAACAAACAATGAACGCCGAGCGCTGTACTAGTTTCAGAACCCATCATGCCCACTGGCTCGGAGCCCCTAATCTGTCTGTGTCCTGTCTCAAGTCTGCCGCTCTATTAATAGTCATATGCAACAGAACCACGGAAACTACATTTGGAGTTTGTCTTCATCTCCACGTTGCCTCAAGAACCGCACGTTAGCTCTGTTTCTTTCACTGCTTCATCTGAGAGCAGACGTCCCAATGGGACGCTAAAGAGGGCAACACCTCTGACATCATACTGTAATGATGAATGTTAAAGCATGCAACTTTTAAGGAGAGGTGTGCTATATTTTTCTTTAAGTGAATGAAAGTAAGATTTCCACCTGGCTGATTTTTAACCTTTAGCGCGGAAGTAAGCCTATGGGCGAGACTTCCGGGTTTTTAGCTGCTATAGGGAAGTAAGGAAATACCAACAACGTGCAGTTAATGGTAAAACTGTTTTCATTACAAACCAGTGTGCTCATAATTAAGATCATATATAATATGTTAAGACACCAATTTGCAATATCAATCAGCAAAATAAGCTGTTTTGTACAGCTAGAAAAATTGCTGGACGCAGATGAGACCGAAAGCCAGACCCATAAATTATTTTTACTAATATTTTAGCTATATTTTCTTGGTAGTGATCAGAATATTGTACAGACATAGGCTACGTCTACATTAATCGAGATACACTTGAAAACACTCTCCGTCCACGCTAGCATTTCAAACTGTTTTCCCTAAATTTCTCATCCACACTGAAACATAAATATCTCATATTTCATCATTCGCGTACAGGTCACAGTTACTCCCGATTGTATGTCTGATCTAAAATGCAGCTGCAGCTGTTTTGCCGCAAACAAGAAATGTGAGTACATTTTTTGTCATCTTTGCAGGACTGTGATATGAAGAGTGAAACATGCACCATCGTTTTCACAGTTCATACTACAACAAAAAAAACAGCGTTTTCAAATTTACCCACTTTGGAGAGCATTTTAAAGGGGTCATCGGATGCCCATTTTCCACAAGTTGATATGATTCTTTAGGGTCTTAATGAAATGTCTATAATATACTTTGGTTAACAATTCTCAATGATTGTGTAAAACAACACCCTTTTTACCTTGTCAAAATGAGCTCTGCAAAAATCTGAGGGGATTGCTCCTTTAAATGCAAATGAGCTCTGCTCGCCCCGCCCCTCTCTTCTCTCTGTGGAGTGACGAGCTTGTTTACTTTAGCCGCATTTAGCTGCGTTTACCCGCTAAACTTGCTAACTAACACATTATTAGAAAAGGTGATCGCAAAGATTCATAAAAAAAAAACCTTATACTCACTTCTGCTGTAAGTGAAGCTGAATCACAAATGATTTGCGCGAACACAGACGGATATATGTAGATCGGGAGCTGCATTCCCTTCACAAACAAACATAATCCACTGCATCTTCAGCAGCTCAGATGTCGGGAGTAAATTTCGAACACTATGTTCATCATTACATCCAGCAACACAACACCTCAATCGCTCAATCAGAGATATTCTTGTCTAACTTACATCCTTGCTGCAGCATCGAAACAATGGAGGTCGGACTGTTACAGCTGATCTAAGGTAAGACACTCATGTCAATCAACTATCGTGGAAGCGGCCTCCGTTGTGATGCCACGAAGACAGGCATCTGAGAACGGCTCGATTTGAAAAAGGGAATATTATTTTTACAGATTAATTAAAAACCACTGCATTTTTTTCATAGGGTAGATTTGTACATACACTGCCAACACACATTAATGTTCAAACAACATGAAAATGTGAACTTAGCATCCGATAACCCCTTTAAAAAAGCACAGTTTTCTTGTTTTCAAAAACGCCATCGCAGTGTGAACGGAAGGCCAAAATGGAGAGAAAAAGATGTGTTTTCAAACAAAAATTAGTGTGTATTACTGTGGACAAGACATTAATGTAGGTTTTGTTATTGAAAACTGAACATTCTGTATTCAGTCTGTATTCTCAATTCATTATGTAAAAGGTTGTAGCAGGAGAGTAATTTTTCTTAAATGAAAGATAATAATTTTAGATCTTACGCATAAGTCTTATAATTTTTTTATAGTTTGAGTAATTAGTCCATTTCCCCAGAAACCATCTTAAGATCTAGAGAACATCTCTGGAGCCAACAGCTTCAGTTGAAACTGCCAACATGAAATCAGATAAAGAGTAATATTTTGGGAAATGTAACTTTCTTTCTTTTATTATTATATATTTTTTGTATTTATGCAGTAAAACATGATTTTTTTTTTTTTTAATATATAAATTTGGGCGCTGGGCAGCCTAAAAAATATCCATACGAACAATCGGCTATTGTATCATTCTGTTCATTTTTTGTGCTGTAATGTAAGCAGGTATCATGACTATTTCATGACAGGAAGCGTGTGAATTTCAGGCTTCAGGAGTGTGTACGGTACGTGACTTTCAGACAAGACAGTGCGTGTGGTCTGTGTCAACGGCTCCAAACGGCTGTGATATATTAGAGAGGGGCAGCACAGTCAGGCATGCACTGCTAACAAATTGGCTGGAGAGCAATTGACCCCCTCAGTGCAGTTCCGCTCATGAGATAGAGAGAGAGAGAGATGCACAGCAAGAGACCGAGAAGGAGCTAAGGACATGAAGACTATCCCAAACAAGTGTGTGTTTGAATCTACAGTTCAGATTAAACAACAGAGAGAGAGAGCCTCTCACAGGGCAAGATAAACACAATTTGTTTCCTATTGACCTAGTTGAGACCCTTTACTTAACAAGTGTGCACTTCCCCAAACAGTCTCAGTTGAAACTGTCAGCCAAGCTAAATGTGTGCAGTCGGTACCATGTATGCATTGTTTAATTAAGAAAACTATGAATATATAGTGGTATATAGTGATTCAAAATGTATTAGAAACATAACTTGCCTACGTAAATAGCTGAGCAGAGGCATCACACCTTCTCTAGTCTTTTGGCCGCACTGTATGTTGAGTCACTTAAAAGAATCGGCTCATAAGAGTCATTTGTTCAGGAATAACTGAGTCTTTTGACCGCACTGTATCTTGATTCACTAAAGAGAATCAGCTTATACAAGTCATTTGTTCAGTGATAATTAAATCATCTGGCTGGGCTGTATACTGATTCACTAAAAAAGGATCTGCTTACAAGAGTCTTTTGTTCGGGAATAATTGAATCATTTGGTTGCGCTGTATGTTGATTCACTCAAAAGAATCAGTTCATAAGAGTTATTTGTTCTGAAATAACTGAGTCATTTGGTCATGCAGTATGTTGATTCACTAAAAAGAATCGACTCATAAGAGTCATTTGTTTGGGAATAATTAAGTCATTTGGTCGCGCTGTATGTTGATTCCCTAAAAACAGTTGGGTTATAAAAGTAATTTTGTTGCAGAATAATTGAGTAATTTGGCTGGGCAGTATGTTGATTCACTAAAAAGAACCGACTCATAAGAGTCATCTGTTGAGGAATAACTCAGTCTTTTGGCCACGCTGTATGTTGATTCACTGAAAAGAATCGGCTCAAAGAGTCATTTGTTCGGGAATAACTGAATTTTTTGGTCACGCTGTATCTTGATTCACTAAAGAGAATTAGCTTATATAAGTCATTTGTTCGGGAATAATTAAGTCATTTGGCTGGGCTGAATATTGATTCACTAAAAAGGATCTGTTCATAAGAGTCATTTGTTCAGGAATAATTGAGCCATTTGGCCATGCTGTATGTTGTTTCACTAAAAAGAATCGTCTCATAAGAGTCATTTGTTCGGGAATAATTGAGTCATTTGACTGGCCGGTATGTTGATTCACTCAAAAAGTTTGGCTCATAAGAATCATTTGTTCGGGAATAACTGAGTCATTTGGTCGTGCAGTATGTTGAGTCACTAAAAAGAATCAGCTCATAAGAGAAATTTGTTCTGGAATAATTTAGTCATTTGATTGCACTGTATCTTGATTCACTAAAGAGAATCAGCTTATGTAAGTCATTTGTTCGGGGATAATTGAATCATTTGGCTGAGCTGTATGCTGCTTCACTAAAGAGAATCAGCTCATAAGAGTCATTTGTTCGGGAATAATTGAGTCCTTTGGCCGTGCTGTATGTTGATTCACTTAAAAGAATTGGCTCATAAGAGTCATTTGTTCAAAAATAATTGAGTCATTTGGCCATGCTGTATGTTGATTCACTTAAAAGAATTGGCTCATAAGAGTCATTTGTTCGAAAATAATTGAGTCATTTGGCTGGGCTCTATGTTGTGTTCAATCAGTGAGTTGCCACGTTTTCTGTGATATCAGTAAATCGCTGAATCATTCCCCGAATCATACTGTTTTTCGCTGTCCTACCACATCTGTCTTTATGAACAGGGCAAAGGATATGTCTGAGGGGAAATACACTGCTGTTCTGTGTACACACACATTAAAACGACGGCCTAATCGTGTGAGTTCTGTTATATAAACCATTACTGCCACAGTCCATGTATTTTTTATCAACCTTTAAATATAGAGAGATGGGAGCGTTTAATACCAGCTGGACAAATAGGGGTCTGACCGCTGTCGCGATCAATACACCTCCTTTACAGGAAGCTTCAGATCCCCTATTATCCAACTCTATAGTTCTTATACACCAAAGAAGAGCAAGCAAAGATACACGGCCATTGGGACTCGCAAAGTCAATACTGTTCCCTGTTCGCAGGCCTGAGGGGTCATGTAATGATCCATCCTCGGTGCCAAATATTGTTCCAGGCCAGTTTTGAGAGATATTTTCGATCACCCAGTGTTTGAAACAAGGTAAGAACTCTTTGCCTTGTCTAGCAGACTGACAAGCCTATGCTAACGAGAACCGCTAAACCGCTTCAGCTATATCAGACGTTTAGGATGGAAAGTGGATTTTGTTAGCAGAATCAAGGCTTTTGCTGAGATCCGGCAGCTTCAGCTAGCTGCCAAATAATTAGCTATCAGATGTCCAGCGCCTTACAAGAGGCCGTTGACCGAAATTAAACAAACACGCAGAATAAATGGACAGTGCGTCCTGATAACTGAGCACAGAGTGTCTTAACAGACAACCTGACTGCTGCTCTATGCAGGCGTGTCTTCAGATAATTCAACATTCTCCAGCATGTCTCACGCTAATTAAATGCAAAACGTTCCATCCAGAAATGTCACAATTGATTTATCTTCTTCTGTGGCCAGTGACTTTACTTCAATCTTTCCACAGATAAGTGAAGAATGAAGGAAAACTGGGGAGTGGTGATGTTATTTGCCCTCGAACGCTTGCTCTTCATGTCCTTTTTGTTGTATATTCTCTGTTTATGTGTCTTTCTTTTAGTTGATGGATTCTGTAACAGTAGGCCAACACTACTGACACAAAACTCTTTTCTGTATTATTATATGGTGTTCAGTTTAGTAAGTGAGTTAGATGTTGTTCAATTCAGTAAAAGTCTGATTGATTCCGTTCATTAAAAGAATCGTCAGACTGATTCAAACAGGTAACTCCTATTGTTATGGGATGCCAAAATGTTTCCCAGTGAATGGTAATAATGTAGCTATATAGTATGTTTGAAATCTTATAAGACAAATGTTTAAAAATGCAGTTTAAACCATTTAAAACTGGCGTTAAAATGTTCACTAAAAAGAATTGGTTCATAAGAGTCATTTGTTGGGGAATGATTAAGTCTTTTGGCTGTGCTGTATGTTGATTCATTAAAAGAATCGGCTTATAAGAATTGTTTGGGAATAATTGAGCAATTTTGGCCATGCTGTATGTTAATTCACTAAACAGAGCTCTAGGAGTCATTTTTTGGGGAATAATTGAGTCATTTGGCTGTGCTGTATGGCGATTCACTAAAAAGAATTGACTCTAGGAGTTATGCGTTGGGGAATAATTGAGTCTTTTGGCTGCGCTGTATGTTGATTCACTAAAAAGAATCGTCTCTAGGAGTTATTTGTTGGGGAACAATTGAGTAATTTGACTGGGCTGTATGTTGACTCACTAAAAAGAATCAGCTCTAGGAATCATTTGTTGGGGAATAATTGAGTCTTTTGGCTAGGCTGTATGTTGATTCACTAAAAAAGAATCTGCTCTAGGATTCATTTGTTTGGAAAAATTGAGTCCTTTGCCTGTGCTGTATGTTGAATCACTTAAAAGAATTGCCTCTAGCGGTCCTTTGTTCTGAATTATTGAGTCATATGGCCAAGCCAAATATTGATTCACTAAAAAGAATCTGCTCATAAGAGGAATTTGTTCCAGAATAATTAAGCCATTTGGCCACACTATATGTTGATTCACTAAAAAGAATCGGCTTATTAGAGTAATTTGTTCAGGGGTAATTGAGTCATTTGGCTGATTCGCTAAAAAGAATCGGCTCTAGGAAGCATTTGTTCAGGAATAATTGAGTCATTTGGCTGCTCTGTATATTGATTCACTAAAAGGAATCAGCTCTAGGAATCATTTGTTGGGGAATAATTGAGTCATTTGCCTGTGCTGTGTTGATTCACTAAAAAGAATCGGCTCATGAGAGTCATTTGTTCTGAAATAATTGAGCCATTTGGCTGCGCTTTATGTTGACTCACTAAAAAGAATTGGCTTCTAGAAGTCAGTTGTTTGGGAATAATTGAGTCGTTTGGCTATACTGTACATACAGTATAGCCAAACAGTATGATTCACTAAAAAGAATCGGCTCATAAGAGTCATTTGTTTTGGAATAATTGAGTCATTTTGGCTGGGCTGTAAGTTGATTAGCTAAAATGACTGGCTCTAGCACTCATGTGTTCGGGTATAATTAAGTGATTTGGCTGACCTGAATGTTGATTGACTAAAAAGAATCGGATCATAAGAGTCATTTGTTCAGGAATAGTTGAACCTTTTGGTCGAGCTGAATTTTGATTCACTAAAAAGAGTTGCCATATAGTCATTTGTTTGTGAATAACTAAGTTGGCCACACTGTGTGTTGATTCAATAAAATGAATCGACACTAGGAGTCATTTGTTCAGGAATAATTTAGTAATTTGGCCACACTGTATGTTGATTCACTCTAAACAATCGGCTTAAAAGAGTCTTCTGTTGGGGAATATTTGATTCACTGGCTGAGCTGTTGAGCATGATTGGCTCAATTGGGTGATTTGGTTGTGTTAAAGCATGACACAGTTACAACTAGCTCCACTGATAAGCAAGAGAGATGGAACAATGAGAGTGTCTTCCTCTCTGTCACTTCCTTTCTGTCAGAGAAGACCGAACTGAAGCATTGTGTCATTGTAAATGTGTCAGGCTCTGTGTTGTCATGGTGACTATAGGAACAGGAGCCCATTAGGGTTGTGTGGCCCCTGATTGGCTTGTCTAGCCTGTCCAAAGTTCACTTTATTCCCAAGACTGCCTTGCGCACTGGTTTTTAGTCGCTGGTGCCAGCTCGTTTCCTGTTTGACCCCGCATCCGCCATGATGGACATACGCTATGAGCACTTGTGATGGTGAGGCTGTGATTTGACATGTCTTGTCTTAAAGCGACGAGTCATGGAACGAGAAAGCCACCAGGACATCGATGTCTCAGGGCATGTGATCTGTGTTTTCAGTCTAGACGCATTCACACACCTGTCTGTCTGTCTGTCTGCAACACACGTATGCTTTAAAAATTCAGATGGATGAACTCTGTCTGGCATTGGGTGAGATGTTCCCCATTAGTTTGGTTTGCAAGTCACTGCCAAGAAGAATAACTCCTCTTTGACTTGTTTTTCAACCCTGCTCAAGCAGTGAAAATGTGAGAAATTAATGAAATTCCATATATCCTCCTTTAGCTTCATTTGGAGCTACTAAAGTTATTGAAGCAATAAACAGAGTAAATTGCAATATTAAATCTAAAATGTAAGTTACATAATATTAACTGTTGTTTAAAAAGCAGTATCACACTTGTAATCATGCTGTTAGTCTGAATATCAGCATCTGAATATTATTGTGCACTGATATTAAATTCTTGCTTGTGTCATATTTAGTGTTACTGTACCATTATATACTATTACAATGTTTATTATTTTTTTTAAATAGGGTTCGTACAAGGTGCTTAAAGTGTAAAAAAGTGCTTAAAGTTTACGCAAAATTCTTATATATTTTTTCGCTTATTAAAAAATCTAATAAAACAAAACTAGTGAGCTAAGCCAGTAGTATTACTGACAGTGTGGTGTAAACATGTCTGAAGATGCACAAAGAGGAACAGATGAACCAAATCAATTGAGTGAGTTATTTACGCTGGAACCGCTCCGATTGATTGATTGACTTTTGACTGTGATCATTCATTTCAAATGATTCACTGGCAGACAAAAAATAGATACAATTAAAAGAGCCAATTTTTGAATTTCGACATTGCTTGCACCGATTTTAGGAAGCACAATGTAATGTGTGAAACTGAGTTTTTTGAAACTCAGAATCTGTTAAACCACTGCGTTGCAAAGTAATTCCCTGTTTCAAAGCGCTTCAGTTAGATCGCATATCATGAATCATTTGATTCAAATCAGGACTTCAGATCAAGTATCACAAATCATCATTTGCAGGTTCGCAAATCATTTAGATCAGTACCTAGATTAGTACTTCAGTGCGTGTATCGCAAATCGTTTAAATTAAATTGGAACTTTGGAGAAGGTTTGTAAATCTTTTGCTTCACATCAGAACTCTGGAGCGTGGATGGTGAATCATCTGATTCAGATCGGAACTACGGAGCGGGTTTGCAAATCATTTGATTTTCATTAGAGCTTTGCATTCTGCGAATCATTTCATTCAGATCAGTACTTCAGAGCGCGTATCGCAAATCATTTAATTTAAATTGGAACTTTGGAGCATGGTCACGAATCATTTGATTTAGAATGAAACTTTGTGAATCATTTGATTCAGTTTGGGACTTTAGAGTGCATATCACTAATCATTTGTTTCAGATCAGGATTTTGGAGTGGTTTTGTGAATATTTTTTTCTAAAGTTTTTTTTTTAATAAACAGTAGAAAACATCAAACCATTAAGGTAGTACAGTTACAAATCCCTTATGAAAATTTAAATTTCCTGTGGTTTTAATTTGAAAGAGAAGACATTGTTTGACAAGTGAGATCTCTGATTGAAGTCCTTGAAAATCAAAAAAAAGTAGTGCTTGAAAAGGCTTGAAAAGGATTTCATTTTACAGTATCTGTATAAAGCCTAAATAGATTTATATATATTCAATTACATTTAAATTTTTGTTTAATGTTGAAAAATAATGTGCCTTTGTAATTTGTAATATTGTTTATGTTCTATTTAGCTTTAATGTGTTTTTATTTCTATTTTAGCAACCTTTCACATTTTTGTTTACATTTTTATGCTTAAGTTTGTCATTTAATAGTTATATTTTATTCCAGCGTTATTTCAATAAACAAAAATAATTCTTAATAGTTATAGTTTTAGATAATAACAACAATGGTGATATTGCTTAAATGACCAGTATGCTTTTAGTTAAAAAACTAAAATAAATCAAAATCTATTTAGAATCTATTTATTCCAAAATCTTGTGTTTCTGATCCAAACACAACTGTTAAAATGTATTAATAAATTATACAACTAGTACAACTATTTGAAAATCTGAAATCTGAGGGTGCAAAAATCAAAATATTGAGAAAATCACCTTTAAATTTGTCCAAATGAAGTTCTTAGCAATGCATATTACTAATCAAAAATTAAATTTACTAAATATCTTCATGGAACATGATCTTTACTTAATATCCTAATGATTTTTGGCATAAAAAAAGCATATGTAATTTTGGCTATTGCTACAAATGCTACTTAAATCTGGTTTTGTGGTCCAGGGTCGCATTTTTTGAGATATTTATGGCAAAATAGCCAACATTAAAGGTTGCTATTCAGTTTGCTCATGAACAAAAACAAATTAGATAAATATCTCTATTTTTAGGGACTTCATAAAATATAAAATCTGCATATTTCCACAGAATCAGAATGCCTGTCATTCTTAAAAATCTGTAAATACTTTGTAAATTAAACTACTGTACTATATTATTTTTTTTCCATGTTTATCACTATTCCACAGAGTTTCCCTCAAAAGCAGTGCAAAACTATGCAGGAAATATGTGAAGATTACCTATAAGTCTACTAATGGGCTGGAAAGAGAAAAACTTAACCGGTTAAGTTATCAGTTACAACAAGTGTTCAATAAACAATCAAGAATAGGGCTTTTTTTTTCAAAACCAACAAGAGATTGTGAGAGTTTTTACAGTGACACTATCAGGAGCTCATTTTGGTTCAGTCTGCACAATAATTGATGGGGAAATAATGCACACACCTATGTTGGATATGCCTCTAAAATCCTTAAATGTCTTTATTAGATACTTCCTTACCAAAATGTCTCACCAAAGTGTGCACAAATCACACTAATGGCAATTATCAGGACAGGTGGCTGAGAATGCATGCAAAAAATTGCACAGCAATTGGAAATACTGTAACACTTTGAAGTGGAAGAGAACATTTTCTGCAGGGTTTTGATATTTTCACAATATCTGAAAGTGTGCCATGTAGAATATTTGTTTGTTACAGATTCACATGAACACCAAAAGACTTCATAAGACGTGCAAATGATTACAAACTATGACTGAGCTGGTTCTCAGGGAAGCTAATTTCTGCAACAGGATGAAAAAAAATACTTTTCAGGCTTTTTTCGAACAATTTTGAGTTTATGTATCAAATTTTTTTACATTTTTTCTTGCAGTTCTGAGAAACAAGTCAGAATTGTGAGATATAAATTCAGAATTCTGAGAAACAAGTCAGAATTGTGAGAAAAAGAGTCAGAATTCCGAGACTTTGAATTTTAAATTTTAAACTGTAAAATCAGAATTGTGAGGAAGAAGTTTGGAATTCTGAGTTTGCATCTCACAATTAAATTTTTTTTTCTCATTATTGCAGGTTTATATGTCATAATTCTGAGTTTATATTTCAATGTGTCAAAAAGTTCAGAATTGTGAGATAAAGTCACAATTACCTTTTTAATTTTTTATTCCTTTGGGGGAAACGGCTTCCGTGGGTTCTCAAGACACACACAGACAGAGAGAGAGAGTGTGTGTGAAATACTCGGTGAGAAGCCATGACAAATGTGCTTTTTCCATCACTCACCCTAACAGAGCACAGCAGACTTCTTTACACTCCGACAACAAATAGAGATATTAGGGATATTGGAACAGACAAGCCCCTTTAAGCTACATGGCACAATTTGCTCTGAGTTAATAGTCTCCTCTCTGGGAGATTTGATAAGCATGGAGAGCCGTGTATCACATCCCCATCCAAATAGTTCCACAGCACTGTCACAACTGATAACATCAAGGTAGGGAAGAGAGGGGCCAGTGTGTGTTAATGTGTGTGTGCCGTCCTGAACTCTGCCACCGCAGACAATCAGTTGTTTACGAAGCATCAGATGGCTTCACGTTTCCCAAATGCATGCATTGCTTGTGACAGCGCTGTCAGTGATACAATAGGGAATTCTGGTAAGTTTGAACTATGCATGTCGAGTACAGGTGTTAAAGGGATAGTTCACCCAAAAATGAAAATTCTGTCATTAATTACTCATCCTCATGTCGTTCCAAACCTGTAAGACCATTCATCTTCAGAACACAAATGAAGATATTTTTGATGAAATCTGAGAGCTTTCTGTCCCTGCATTGACCACAATGCAACTGACACATTAAAGACCCAGAAAGATAGTAAGGACATCAATAAAATAGTCCATGTGACACCGTAATTTTATAAAACTACTAGAATACTTTTGTGTGCAAAGAAAAAAAGCAATTTCTTTTCAATTCAATTTTGACGATATTTTTTAATTGAGTGAGTAATTCAATGACTCTACTTGTTTGATTACTGTATGAATCAGAATGTTTGTATTGAATCGCTTAGATAATTACAAAAAAAGGTAATCTCAGTTTTTTATCTCACAATGCAGACTTTTTTCTTGCAGTTATGATACAAAGTCAGAATTGTTAGACATAAGCTCATAACTAAGAGGTAAAACCTCGCATTTCTGAAGAAAAAAAAATGGAATTGTGAGATATAAACTCGTAATTGTAAGAAAAAAGTCGTGCAGTTGTGTGATTTAGGCTCAGAACTGATATAAAATTTGCAATTCCGAAGAAAAAAAATGTAATTGTGAGACATGAGCTCATTTCTGATAAAAAAAATTCAGAATTTGAGATATAAGCTGAGAACTGAGATAAAACTAGCAATTTTGAAGAAAAAAACATAACTGTGAGATATAAATTCACAATTGGGAAGAAAAAAATCTGAATTCTGAGGTATAAGCTGAGAACTGAAATAAAACTCGCAATTCTGAAGAAAAAAACATAACTGTGGGATATAAATTCACAATTGTGAAGAAAAAAATCTGAATATTGGGAGTTTTAAATTGAGAAAGAAGTCAGAATTCTGAGAACTAAGCTGAGAACTGTGAGATAAAACTTGCAATTATAAAAAAAGCAGAATTGTGAGATATAAACTCGCAATTGTGAGAAAAAGAATTGAATTGTGCGATATAGGCTCAGAACTGAGATAAAATTTGCAATTCTGAAGAAAAAAAAAGGAATTGTGATCAGAGGTTGCGCTAGACTTTAACGTTGTCTGTCATTCTGACGGACAGGGTCGTAAAAATTCTGTCATAATCTATTATTACCCATCTGTTTTCAGCTGATGAATGAACAGTGCATTGTGGGTCTTCCTTCCAATAAATAGCAATAGGCTAGGCTTTGTGTTACTTTTGATATGAATCAAAGTCTCAGATTTCAAATTTGGTCCATTGTATTAGAAAATATAAGCAATAAATACCGTTTTGGCACGCTTTAATGGGGCGTGATAGATCGTTGTAGCTTCTGTGTACTCTTCTGTGCCTAATCAAAGGCATAGCAAAACATTCGTGACTGTTTCGTTTTTGTTCTGGATCCTCTGCTCTGCTGCCAGACTGGAGCGCACTCGCCACCAACTGGACAGGGGTGGGATTGCAGCTACAATTTACAACAGATCACCCTCAGTGTAATCCGTCAAAATGACGGATGGCCTTCAGATTTTTCCGTCATTGATAAAAAAAATCAGTCAATGACAGAGAATTTTCAGTTAACGCGACCTCTGATCGTGATATATAAGCTTGCAATTGAGAGATCAGAATTCTAATATATAAGCTAAGAACTGTGAAATAAAACGCACAATTTTGAAGAAAAAGCAATTGTGAGATATAAATTCACAATTGTGAGAAAAAATTCTGAATTTTGAGATTTTTCAATTGAGAAAAAAGTCAGAATTCTGAGAACTAAGATGAGAATTGTGAGATATAAACTCGCAATTGCAAGGGAAAGTCAGAATTTTGAGATGTAGGCTGAGAACTGAGATAAAAGTCAGAATTCTAATATATAAGCTGAGAACTGTAAAATAAAACTCGCAATTTTGAAGAAAAAACTCGCAACTGTGAGAAAATATTTTTAAATTGAGAAAAAATCAGAATTCTGAGATTTAAGATAAGAACTGATATAAAACTTCTAAAAAAAAAACATAATCGTGAGATATAAACTCCCAATTGTGAGGAAAAAGTCAGAATTCTGAGGTATAAGCTGAGAATGTGAAATAAACTCACAATTCTGAAGAAAAAAACGTAATTGTGAGATATAAACTCGCAATTATGAGAAAAAAAATCTAAATTTTGAGATTTAAAAAAAAATTGCAATTCTGAAGAAAAAATTGGAACGGTGATATATAAGCTTGCAATTGAGAGATAAAAGTCAGAATTCTAATATATAAACTAAAAACTGTGAAATAAAACTCACAATTTTGAAGAAAAAAACAATTGTGAGATATAAATTCACAATTGTGAGGGGAAAAAAATCAGAAATTTTAGATTTTTAAATTGAGAAAAAAGTCAGAATTCTGAGATTTAAGCTGAGAACTGAGATAAAACTTGCAATTCTAAAAAAAACAGAATTGTGAGATATAAACTCGCAATTGTGAGAAAATGTCAGAATTTTGAGATGTAAGCTGAGAACTGAGATAAGTCACAATTCTAATATATAAGCTGAGAACTGTAAAATAAAACTCGCAATTTTGAAGAAAAAACAGATATAAACTCACAACTGTGAGAAAATATTTTTAAATTGAGAAAAAAGTCAGAATTCTGAGATTTAAGCTGAGAACTGAGATAAAACTTGCAATTCTAAAAAAAAAAAAACTGAACTGTGAGATATAAACTGGCAATTGTGAGAAAACGTCAGAATTTTGAGATGTAAGCTGAGAACTGAGATAAAAGTCACAATCCTAATATATAAGCTGAAAACTGAATTCTGAAAAATCTGAATTTTGTGATTTTAAAATTGAGAAAAAAGTCAGAATTTGTCAATCAAGATCAAGATGAGAACTGTGAGATAAAACTGTCAATTCTAAAAAAAAAAAAACCTGAATTGTAAGATATAAACTCCCAATTGTGAGAAAAAAAAAATCTGAATCTGATTTTTAAATTGAGAAAAAAAGTCAGAATTATGAGGTATAAGCTAAGAATTGTAAAATAACACTCACAATTCTAAAAAAAAAAAAACGTAATTGTGAGATATAAACTCCCAATTGTGAGAGAAAAGTTATAATTTTGAGATATAAGATGAGAACTGAGATAAAATGTCCAATTCTGAAGAAAAAATTGGAATTGTGATATATAAGCTCGCAATTGTGAGAAAAAAGTCAGAATTTTGAGATTAAAAAGCCACAATTACCGTTTTTACATTTTTAATTCCATGACAGAAACAACTAAAAGAATTGCAAGATGTTAGAATTGCAAAAAAAATTCAGAATTGCAAGACAAAAAGTAAATTAAGGTTGTAAATTCCCATTGCAGAAACAGACTTCCATGGTAAAGACTGTTTGTGAAACTGTTTCATACATATACATGATATTTGCTGTCTCTGATTCATTGCAGCGTGAACATATTTGAATGTTCCGTTGTGATCGCACTAATCAAAGGTTTAATAGACATAGCCAAATTATTACAGAGTAATTGTGCTGCTCTAATCTGAGCATGAAGTGTAGTGATTTGTTCTTATTCTTTTGTTTTTCCAAAATTTCCTTCATAATTTAATTAAACCATTACTTGTTTTAAGGATGAGGATTGAAATTCATTTCTCTTATTTCTCTCTCTCTCTCTCTCTCTGTCTGTGTTTGACTGAGGGATGTTGGGGGGTGGGGCAGGGAAAGGTAATTGGACATATTGGTTTTTTCACTGTGGATCCGTCAAAGTCCGGGAGGATTTTAGGCTGTCAGAGATGGTTCCGTGTTGGGTTTTAATTATCCTCCTTGGAGCTTTGTCAGGGACAACAGTGTCAGCAGCCCAAACTGTTTTCCAAACAGAGCTTTAAGATCTCAGAGTCCATCTAGCTCAGACAGGGTCATCTGCCATCACAGCCACTGGCTTGTTTGGTATTCATACACACCACCAGAGACACTCGCTAGTCTGGAAATCAAACCCTGCAGATAAAGGATACAGTTTAATGTGGAATTCTCCTCACTGCTCACTTCATAGTTTGAAAACCCCCAAAATTGGTCAGAACTGGACTTTTGTGGCTTTTAGTCCCTGTCTATTAAGTTTGAGGCTCTGTGTTCCTCATTAAGTTTTTTGGATAACAGCGTCTGCTAAATAAATATGTAAATCTGTATTCTAGTGTTCTAGTCCCCCTAAAAATTGACAAAATTGATTTGTTCTTTCATATGCCAGTCTTTTTGCTTCATTAGGGAAATTTTATTGTTCACATGTCTTCATGGGGATTAGACATTTTGAGATTTTGAATGAGTTTAATTGCTACAATCACAGGTGCCGTGTCATGCTATTATAACATATTGTTATCAGCTGATATTAAAGTTTTTTTTTATTTTTGTAATTTATATACCATCCGTTTATATTAGATATTTCATTGTTGCATCCCCATTTCCCTTAGTTTTACATTTACACTACCTTATTACATTATTTGCAATAATCAGAAATTTAATCTTTAAAAATAGTAATATTTTAATAAGACTGTTAGATGTAATCTCAGAATAAATATACATTCTTATTACTGTACATTGTGATATTGTGATGCATAAATTCACTTGTTATTTTAAAATAGTTTATTTTAATTAATTTATTATTTATTAAAGAAATACTTTTATTAAATTGATCAAGTGACATAAAAAACTTTTACCTTATTTTACATAGTAAAAAAAGTCATAATTTTTAATAAAACAGATTATTTGTGAGTTTCACATGAAAATGCTATTTTACGTTTTTCTCCTTAACTGTTTTCAACATTGGTAATAATACAATATTTTTCTTGAGCAGCAAATCAGCATATTAGAATGATTTCTAAAGAATCATGTGACACTAAAGACTGGAGTAATGATCCTGAAAAATCAGCTTTGCATCACAGGAATAAAATACATTTTACATTACATTGAAATAGAAAACAGTTATTTTATATTGTAAAAATATTTCACAGTATTACTGTTTTTACTGTATTTCTGATCAAAAAAGTACAGCATTGGTGAGTGTAAGAGTGCTCTGTGTTCTGCTATATATAGTGTAGATGGTATATGTGTTTGTGTCAGTGACACCAGTCATTATATCTGCTGCATGAGGGACCTATATTTATCTTTACTCGAACCTTCTCACGCTCTTAGTTTTCTTTGACCTTGATATGCCCAAATGTGTGTGTATCTGATGTGCATGAGCCGCTTGTAGATATTCACACACATGCACTGATCTAGTAAGAACAATACACTTCCTCAACTCTTTTTCTCTCTTTCCTCTCTAGAGCAAAAACTCTTATTATAGCCTATTTATCTTATTATAATGCACACAGACCTAATTATTTATTATGCAATCTGACACTAATTATCTTTAGGGATAGTGCACCCAAAAATGAAATTCACCCATCATCTACTCACCCTCATGTCATTCCAAACCAATATGACCTCACTTAACTTTTACAATATAATGGAACTGAAATGCATACCAAAAGCAAGATTCCTCACGGGATTTCTGCATCACTTTCACTAATAAAAACTTTGTATTTGCTCTCCTTCGTTTTCTGATACAACCAGTCAATAAGCTCTTTGCTTTAGTATTCCATGTGTTAAATTTGTGTCATTTACATGTTGTTGATGTTTTAAAATTCACATTTTTTTAACCATTTGGCCTGCCGTATGTGTGACGTGTCATGCTAATATAACGCTCGAGTTTAAATTTTTAAACTTGCACAGAAAAGGTTTGAGGTTAATATCATATGCTGGTGGCAATCATGTTGCCCAATTCACGTCATTCGCGTCTATTCGTGTCTTTGCATTGGCTTTTTGTGCACACCAAAAACAAAATGAATATTTGCTACTCTAGATTCTTTGTTGAACCTTTCCTGATTCACTTGTCCTTGCGCGACAACACGTCATGCACATTCCCGTTCAAGTTGAAATTGTTCAGATTGTTCAACTGTTGCACAGAAGAGATGCAAGTCTCAATTGTGTCACCCAGTTTGCGTCATTTGCATCTATTTGCGTCTAATCGTATCTATTCGCGTCTTTGCATTGACTTTTGGTGTGTGCACACTAAAATCAAAGCGAATATTTGCTACTCACTCACTCTAGATTCCTTGCAGGATGTTTTCCACGTCACTCGCATAAATTAAAACATTGCACATGCTCTCCTCTATTTTCTGATACAACCAGACAGGTCAATAAGCTCTTTGCTGATTTGCTCATCTTGTGCAACAACGCATTGTAAATTTCAACTTGTTCGGTAGAGGCAAATATCGCACGTTTGTAGCAATCGGGTCACCCAATTTGCGTCATTCATGTCTATTCACATCTTTGCATTTACTTTTGGTCTGTGCACACCAAAATCAAAGCGAATATTTGCTACTCTAGATTCTAGCTCCTCGCTGATTCACTTGTCCTTGCGTGACAATGCATCAAGCAAATTTCCTGCTTAAGTTGAAATTGATCAACTTGCACAGAAGTGGCATTTGAGGCCAATATCACATTTGCGCCTATTGCAATGCTCCATTTGAATCATTCGCATCTATTCACTTTTGATGTGTGCACACTAAAAGTGTCCATGCACGACAACACATCATGTGAATTTCCAGATCTAGAAATTGTTTAATTTCTGCGGAAGAGGCGTTTGAGGTGAATATCACTTAGCAATACCGTCACCCAATTCGCATCATTTTGCATCTTTCCAATGACATTTTGTGCGTGTGCACCAAAAGCAAAGCAAATATTTGCTATTAGCTCTAGATTCATAGCAGGATGTTTTCTGCGTCACTCGCTTGAGCTCTTCTTCATTTTTTGTTACAACTGGATGTGTCAAATCGGACGTGTCAATAAGCTCTTCGCTGATTCGCTTGTCCTTGCACGAAAACGTGTCATGTGAATTTCCTGCTCAAGTTTAAATGGTTCAACTTGCGCAGAAGAGGCATTTGAGGCGAATATCACACGTTTGCGGCAATAGCATCACCCAGTTCGCATCAGTTTGCGTCTTTGCATTGACTTTTGTTGTGTGCACACCAGAAGTAACGTAAATATTTGCTACAAGCTCTAGATTCTTTGTGTTTTATTGATGTTTTCCACGTCAATAAGCTCCTCGCTGATTCGCTTATCCTTGTGTGGCATCATGCAAATTTCCCGCTTGAGTTGAAATTGTTCAACTTGCATGGCGTTTGACTCAAATATTGCATGTTTGCGCCAATCACGTTGCCCAATTCGTGCTATTTCCATCTTTGCATTGACTTTTGGTGTATGCACTCCAAAAGCAAAGCAAATTTTTGCTAATCGCTCTAGATTCATCCCGGGATGTTTTCCGTGTCACTCGCGCAAGCTCTCCTTTGTTTTCTGATACAACTGGATGTCTCAAACCAGATGTGTCAATGAGTTCTTTGCTAATTTGCTTATCCTCACACGACACTGTGTCATGCAAATTTCCCTCTTGAGTTTAAATTGATTAACTTCCGCGGAATAGGCGTTTGAGACAAAAGTGCATTTGTGGCAAATGTGTTGCCCAATTTGCATCATTCGCGTATATTTGCACCACAAATTCTCATCTGTTTGCGTCTTTGCACTGGCCTTTGGTGTGTGCACCAAAAGCGAAGCGAATATTTGCTACTACTAGATTCCTCGCGGGATGTTTGCCACGTCACTTGCACATAAAATCATTGTGTGTCCTCTCCATTTTCAACCCGATGTGTCAGAAAGCTCCTTGATGATCTGTCGTTCTTGCAACGCATCATGCAAATTTCCTACTCGAGTTGAAATTGTTGAAAAATCACATTTGAGGCAAATATCGTGTATTTGCAATCACGTCACCCAATTTGTGAATTTGCATTGACTTTGTGTGTAATCTAGTCGAGCTAATAATTTAAATTCACTTTTGGTATGCACAAGCATGAGAATATGAATATGAAGCTCTTTTTTTTACAGCTGAATCATGTGATGTCCTGTTATTGGTGTGATACTCTCACTCTTACGATATATAAGATAAAATCTGAAGATGGATTTAGAGCTCGGTGAACTTCAGCTGAAATACTGGCTCGAATCTTGTTTGTGATCCGCAATAAGTAGCACAACATGCCAGTATTATGAATGTCCTGTAGCTATAACGGCTCTCAGAAATGAACAATACAGATTGATTTTGCCTCTCCTCCTCCGGTCCGCAGGCCTACGATCGTCCAATTCCTTTTACTAGCACTGCTAGATAAATGATACACAATGTATTCCCTCAGCATTTTTATCAATTTGTATTGAATTTCGTCCTAGAGACTCTCTTTCTCTCTTTCTCTCCCAGTAATGACACCCATGGGTCCCGTACAACACTCTGTGTGTCATATTTCAGTTGAGACTTCTTATTCATTACAAAATATACAGTGTTGTGCTTTAAAACCGTATTTAAGATTCACAGTGTTTCTCATCAAAAGATGCAGACTCTTTATGATCAGGCATGGTTTATTCCTACTCCCAAAAATTCTGACAAGGCTATTTTTATCGTCATGCCAGATCTCTCATACGCATATTCGCATACCGACGCCTAGAAAGAGAAAAATACGAGAGCGAGGAAGTAGGATGAGGTTTTCTGGGCCAACACACCAGAGTGACTAGGACAAAGCGGAGCAGCGTATTTAAACTCACAAAGCATTCGAGGGAAACTCAGGACAGCTTTAAAGATTCCTTAAGATCCAGTCAAACAATTTTAGCTTCGGCCCCATGAGTGCGTGGAACAAACCTCCAGTCAAGCCTGATGTTTTTTATGTCTCAATGCTTCTTGAAGAAGAAGATCTGATGGCAGCGGTTTGCGGGGACCGACGCAGGGCATCGTATGTATGAGGAGCGACCACGTCTGAAGTGAGAGGATGACCTTTCATAGTGGTGCAATTTTATTTAGTGTTTGCATAATTAGCTCATAAACTGTGCACTTGGGTTTTGTACAGACCCATAAATTCATATCAAGCGTTCATATTTACACTGGTCCACCTGTGAGAGGATTTGTGTCAATATAATGTCTGCAGTCTGTGAAGATTTATAGTTTGAATTTGTAGTATGGGATTATTTTCTTTGGTTAGCTTTTATTGCATTTTATATATAATTAGTTGAATTATATTTTATTTATTTTGTAACAATATTAGTAGTTAACTAAAAATGTTAATCATTTTAAATAAAATTTAAAAATAAATATAAAAAAGCAGTTTTATTTTTTAAATGATTTTTATATATTTATATTTTGTCAAATACACACAAATGTCTATAATAGTGTAATTAAAAATATGTAAATATAAATAAAAAATATATGTTATAATTTTATATTTTTACAGTATTATTATATTTTATAGTATTATTAATGTTAAAATGTTAATAGTAATGTGAAAATATATAATTAAAAATATAAAATATGTAAATATAAAATAAGAAATCATATATTTTATAATAAAATAAAAATCTAAATATTGTTATATTTGATTTTTAAAAATGATATAATTTTGTTATTATATTGATATATCATATCATTGATACTTTGATAATTCACTCTGAATTGTTGACCACACCACTTTCTTACAAAATATATGTATCACAATAAAATAATAAATTCTATAAGTATAAAATTTGTGTGTATATATAATATTTAAGTATAAAATAAGCACTATTTTAAAATAGAAGTATAAATATTTTTTTAAATATAAAACATGTAAATATAACATAAGAAATAATATATTTTATAATAAAATAAAAATATAAATATTTATGTATTTTATTTTAAGAAAATTATATAATTTTCTTATTATATTGATAAATTATACTGTGATAATTAATTCTGAACGGTTGACCACACTCCACTTTCTTAAAAAAAAAAAAAATGTATCACAATAAAATAATTATATGAATATAACATTAAAAAATATTTTTTATCATTATGTATATCATAACATATATTAAAATATATTTTGTAATAAACACAGTAGTTAGAATTGTTAACAATAATGTTAAAATACATAATAAAAAATATAAAATATGCTAATATAAAATAAGAAATAATATATTTTATATTAAAATTCTATTTTTAAAAAATGATATTTTCTTTTTATACTGATATATTATACTGTGATAATTCATTCTCAATGGCTGACCACACTCCACTTTCTTTCCTAAAAAAAAAAAAAATATATTACAATAAAATAATTATATAAATTTAAAATAAAAAATATATTTGTTATCATTATATATCAAAATATATATTGTTCTTTTTTTGTAATAAACACACAATAGTTAGAAATGTTAATAATAATGTTAACACATATAATTAAAAATATATATAATATATAAAATATATATAAAAATAAGTAAATATAAAATAAGAATTAATATATTTTATAGTCAAATAAAAAGATAAGAAAATGTATTTATATTTTACTTTAAAAAAGATCTATTTTTTTTATATATATTTTATACTTTTATGGTTCATTCTTAACAGTTGACCACACTCCACTTTCTTACAAAAAATGTAAATCACAATAAAGTAATATTATAATACAATATAATAAAATATAACAAACATAATACATATATATATATATATATATATATATATATATATATATATATTAATAATATTAATATTAATTATAATAATAATATGACATTATATATATATACATATATATATATATATATAATGTCATATTATTATTATAATTAATATTAATATTTATAATAATATTTATAATTTATATATTTTTTGTTTTTATATATATATATATGTATATATATATATATATATATATATATATATATATATATATATATATGATATCATTTTATTAATATATTATTACTATTATACTGTGATTCTATTGACCACACCCCCACTTCCCTAAAGCCAATGGCTGCTTCTCTGACTATTAGACCTTTGTGAATTAGTTCTACAGTGAAATATATATTTAATTATAAAAACGCTGTGGTCGGCTGACATCTTTTCCAGCAGAGAGACGAATCCACCATAAACGTTTGTGACATGTTATGCATGTCTAATTAGATGAGCGCGATGCGTTTGGAAATCTCTTCACGTCGTCTGGTCCTGAGGACAGTATCGTGGGTGAAAGGTGACTGATGTTGAGTGATGTGTCCGTCGTGGTCGCCCTGTGAACGGACTGAACAGGTGGCGTCTTGGACAGGGTTCCTCGTGATGAATGACATCCGTTCAGGGGCACAAGAAAAAGATTTTGTTTAGTCACATAAAGAGGGAAAAAAATGGTGTGGCTCTTGGCCTTGGTCTGCAGTTGGATGAGAAACTGACCCTGTACAAATCCTCTGAGCCCTGGATCACGATTCACAACATGTTACTCAGTGACCTCTGAAGCTGAGCGCGCACAAGAGCTGATAGAAGCGGATTAGTTCTTTCTAAATGTCTTTATTTATCACATCCGTAAATATTTGCGGATGATTTGTGAAATAAGGTTAGAGTAAATCCTCTCACTTTATAAACAACTTCATAAATAGAGGAAAAACTATGTATGGAAATGTAGTATACTATAAGATGCCAGACTCATATATATATATATATATATATACACACACATTTTTTTTTACAGTGCATTATGTTCACATTAAAAAATATTTTTAACATAATTGTGAATTTTCGTAACAATTACTCATAATTTTTTTGCATGATTAATTACTGAGTTTTGGTTAATTATTACTATTATTATTATTATTAATTATGATTATCATTATATTATTGTTCCTGAAATTCAGTACATTGTTACAATATTACAGAAGAAATACTGAAAAGCAGTGTTTTTTTTAATAGCTTTTTTATATACATATATTTCATAATATTTGGGGAAAAACTGAAGTTGATGATATTTTTAGGGCCGTCTTTTTTATTTTGTGCTTATGTCTTTAAAAAGTGTCAATACAAAAGAAAAACTAAAGAAAAAATTTAATGGTTCTAAAAATAAACTTTATTGTCTCTTCATATTTGAGGGAAAAAAAGAAGAGCGTATTTGTCATGTTAATAGTAATGTTAAAATATATAATTAAAACTATAAAATATTTAAATATAAAATAAGCAATAATCAATTTTATAATAAAATAAAATTTTGTATATTTTACTTAAATTATATAATTTTGTACTGTGATAATGCACTCTGAACTGACCACACTCCACTTTCTTACAAAAAATAAGTATCAATAAAATAATTATATATATATATATATATATAATATTTAAATATTAATATCTTTAATAATATTTATTGTTTATACATGTAATTATATGTTAAATAAAAATAAAAAAATTTATTTTGTATTTTAAAACATGACATCATTTTATTAATGTACATTATATTATATTAATTAATTACGACTATTTTTATAACACTTATGCATACTTCACTGGATTTTTCTGGACAATATATGTTTGAGTTTTGATTATTATAATATTATTATTATTATTATTATTAATTATGATTATCATTAGATTATTTTTCCTAAAACATTTTTTTTATTATTATTTTTTTTCTTATAAAGAACTGCAAGACTTTTTTTCATATTGCATAATATTTGGGAAAAATTGAAGTTCTTTTTTTTAATATATTTTTAGGGCCAGTTTTCATTTATTTATTTTTGTTTTTTAATTTCTTTTTTATTTTGGGAATTGTAGTGCTTATGTCATTAAAATGACATTACAGAATATTTGAAGAAAAACAGAAGATATAATTTATTTTATAATAAAATACAAATATAAAAATGCTGTAATGCACTGTTTTTATATAAATAAAGAATTTTAAGGGTTTTTTTTTTTAATATTGCAAAATATTTGGAGAAAAACAAGTTCTTTAAAAATGAAGCCTATTTCAGGGCCTTTTGTTGTTTTTGTTATTACTGAAAAATTTAGGAATATGTCATCAAAATGTGTCAATACACCAACAACAATTACAGAATATTTGAAGAAAAAAGGAAAATAATTTATGGTCCTAAAAAATGTTGTCTCTTCATATTTGAGGGAAAAAGAAGGACTTATTTGTCAAAGGAAAAAAAACCTTCATTGTCGTTGCACCAAAAAAAAAAAACAAAAAACAAAAAAAAACAGAATATGGTCCTAAATGGACTATTTGAGCATATTAATTTTTTAATGGCTTTGAATTTTTTTCTTTTAATTTAGAAGTGTATAAGCGGAAAAGGAAAGTGAAATAAAGAGGAAGAAAGAGGGTGAGCTCATTATAAAAGGCTGTCTTTATGTCAGGGATCTTTATGGTTGGTGAATGTTTTACACAGAGCTTTGACTCCTGTTTGACCCCTCACTGATTGGCCCGGTCACACACGCACTTCCAATGAAATAAAACTTGATGCATGAATAGAAATGTGTGCAATTGTTTCACATCAACTTGGAGAGAGCAATGCATATACTCCACCAAACATCCGTCTCGATTACTGAGATGCGTCCAGTACCTCTTTGACATTATTAAAGGACTGAATTCATCTGGAGTGATTCATTTTGGTTCATTCACAGCTGCAGAGGCCAGAGCTCCATCTGGAGTGTGTGAGCGAGTCCTCCATCTGACCTTCACCATCCACCATCAAAATTTTAATCTAAGAAGGACCACATAAAGCCCAAACAGACTCACCGGACTTGGAGAAACAAACATCTTCCATTTGAGTTTGATAGAAGGTAAAAACATTTACTAGCATACAGGAACCGTTTATAAACTCTGGTGTTTGGAGATTCACTCAGTCCTGCAATGAAACTTTCATACGCTCCTAAAAATAAAGGTTTCAAAAGGTAATTTCCAAACCATTTTTTTCCGATTTTGAACCATTCTTTCTTAGTGTGAAGAACATTTAGAAAAAAATCTAAAGACCCTTATTCCACAGTATAGAACCTTTTGTGTGATGTAAAGGTTGAAAGGGATGCAAAAATCACTTTTAAACAAAACCACCTTACACCTTTTTTATTCGCCAAAAAACCTAAACAGTCTCAATTAAAAAAAGCGTTTTGATTTTTGTTTCGATGATGTCATATTTCCCGCCCACCGCCAGTTGTACGCGGTCTGCCATTTTCTCCGCGCTCGAACAGCTGTGGTGACAACAAAGTCTCATAAGCAATACAGGTGTTTTATAATAAAAGTGAACATAAGAGTCTTCACTTTCTCCCGACATCAGAGCCACTGAGGACGCAGTGGATTAGTTTTGTTTCTGATGATAATGCGTCGCCGAATATACAAAAAACGGACGAGAGAGGGTGGAGTGAGCAGTAGCTCATTATCATTTAAAGAGACATGCACCAAAATGGAACGCTGTATGAACAGAGCTGTTTCTGACCAGGTAAGAAAGTGTTGTTTTACATGACCACTGAGGGATTTTAACCAAAGTATGTTACAGACCTATAATGAAGACCTTAAAGAATTATATTAACTTGTGGACCTTTATGAAAATTAATCATGGTTTTATTATAGTAAAAGTGTAGTAACCGTGGTTTTGATTACCGTTTGTGTAACCACCACGGTTAAACCAAAGCCAATAGAAGGCAAGCCTGCATATCGGCTAAAGCTAACGCTTCCGGTTTGCCGGTTTCCAGCTTTTTAGATGAAACAGCTTATCATTTAATGAATTGACTGCCTATCGGCTAATTTTCAACGTGTTTTACACTAATAAATACTTTTGGATTTAACTATTTTTAGAGTTTACGCTGAAAAAAATGTTGTTTTATAAGAGAACTCACTGACTTTTTAAGACAGGTGGGATTCAACTTACAGCAACTAATTATTTCTGTAAATGGTGATTGAGTGTCGCAAAACTAACATTAAGGCTGTAATGTGATTGGTTATCAATTCCAGGGTTGCCAGGTTTTCAGAACAAAACCTGCCCAAATGCTACTCAAAACTAGCCCAATTACATTAAAATTTGCATTCTGAGGGATAAACTACAAGTTTTTTGTTTTAGTTCCCCTGTTAAATTTGCATTTCAGGGGCTAAATATCACGTTATTGGGGTCGATTCAACCTGTGGACATCAAAAACAACCTGCGGCAATTAGTATTAAAGTAGCCCGGTTTTTGGCAACACTGATCAAGGCACACATGATCCAAGTTGACTGTATTCTCCAATAGCAAGTAATACAGACCCTTTCATCTCCCATTAGTAAGAAAATCTCTGGTTAAACTATGGTTAGTGTAGCAAAACCATGGTTAATTTGTAGATGTCATGGTTTAACTATAGTAACCATCGTATTTGTAGTAAAACCATGGTTCATTTTCATAATTTTCTTTATAGGTTCCTTGTGGAACCATCAACACTAATCAAGAAGAATCTTAATTTTAAGAGTGTAGCATTGAAATTGTGAGTGAAATTAAACTTAAGTATAGACAGCAATGCAACTGACACGTTCAAGGCCCAGAAAGGTAGTAACGACATCATTAAAATAATCCATTTGACATTAGTGTTTCAGCTGTAATGTTATAAAGCTATGAGAATACTTTTTGTGCACAAAAAAATAAATAAATAAATAACTTTATTCAACAATCAAGAACCTTCATTTTTAAGTGTAGCATTGAAATTGTGAGTGAAATTGAACTTGAGTATGGGTTTTTTTGTGAATGATTCATCAGTGCATGTTTCAAACCTAGATCACACTGTGGCCTCCACTAATCAATTCCCGCTGGATAAAATCCCTGTAAAATGGGTTGCGTATCCATAAATGCATCACAAGCTAAAGACCAAATCAGGAACAGCAGGTGAACCAGAAGGAAGGCCTAACTAACACTAATCACACACTCTTAGAAAAAAGGTACAAAGCTATCATTGGGGGTGTTTCCTAAGGTGCAAAAGCTAAAAGGTACATATTTTTATCCCAAAATGACTTTTCATGCACTTCTTTTTTGATTTTCAAGGACTTCAATCAGAGATCTCACTTATCAAACAATGTCTTCTATTTCAAATTCAAAAAAAGGACAGGAAAGGACGTGACATGTGACCCATACTCAGAATTTGTGCTCTGCATTTAACCCATCCAAGTGCACACACACACACACAGTAGTGAGTAGTGAACAAACACACAGTGGGCAGTGGGCAGCGATGCTGCTATTGCTGCGGTGCCCGGGGAGCAGCTGGGGGGGATCGGTGTCTTGCTCAAGGGACTCACCTCAGTCGTGGTATTGAGGGTGGAGAGAGCATTGTTTATTCACTCCCACCACCTTCAATCCCTGCCGGATCTAGGACTCAAACCCGCAACCTTCCGGTTACAAGCCAGACTCCCTAACCATTAGGCCACGGCTGCCCCTTAATGGTTAGATATTTTCTATTGTTTAAAAAAATAAATCAGAAAAAAAGATTCACGAAATCGCTCCGAAATCCTGATCTGAAACAAACGATTCGCGACCCGTGTTCCGAAGTTCCGATCTAAAGCAAAAGATTCGCTATCTACGCTCAGAAGAACCACATTTCAGATTAGGACTCCGAGTGTAGAATGCGAATCATTTGACTTAGATCAAAACTTTGTGTATTGTGAATCATTTCATTTAGATCGGGACATCAAATCACGAATAATTTGATTTGAATCATTCAATTCGCAAAATGATTCATGAACCCATTCCGATCTAGATCAAATGATTAGCGAAACGCTCTGAAGTCCTGATCTAAATCAAATGATTCACAATACGCAATTTAAAGTCCTGACCTGAATCAAATGATTCACAGTACGCAATCCAATTGGAGAGCTTCGAAAGAGTGAATCATTTTGCGACACGATGGTTTAAATGATTCAGAGTTTCGAAAAAGCTCTGTTTCACCCATCACTACGTGCTTTTAAAAATCATTGAAGATGAATGGCTCTTTTAATTTGATCTGGTTTTTGCAAGTGAATCACTTGAAATGAATGATCAAGTCACAAGTTTGAATCAACCAAAGTGGTTCCAGCGTAAACAACTTAATTTATTCGGTTTGCCTGTTCCTTGTTTCACGTCTTCAGCCATGATTAGACAACTCTGGCAATACTACTACTGACCTTGCTTGATTGTTTTCTGACATTAACTAATATAAGTGAAAAAGGTGTGATGTTTTTTTGTACATTTTGGGTGAAAAGATATGTTCTCATTGACAAAAATAAACACTTATTTCTAATATACATGTCTTTCAATAATTTAAGCACTTTTCAAGTGCCTCTTCATGAATATTGCTATTTTTTTAAGGGTTTTCCAGACCTTAAATTTCCAAAAGTCAAATTCAAGTACTTCAAGGACTTTAAGCAGCTTGTATGAACCCTGATATTAGTATCTTAAAGGGACAGTTCACCCAGAAATGAAAATTCTGTCATTAATTACCCTCATGTCGTTCTAAACCCTTTGGAACACAAATTAAGATATTTTTGATAAAATTCAAGAGCTTTCTGACCCTGTAATTACCATATTCAAGGCCCAGAAGGGTAGCTAGGACATGGTTAAAATAGTCCATGTGACATCAGTGATTCAACCGTAATTTTGGAATGTTGAAAACTTACACGGAAGAGAAGAAACTGTTGAATAAAGTAATTATTTCTGTGTTCTTTTCATGCAAAAAGTATTCTCGTAGCTTCATAAATTTAAGGTTGAACCACTGATGTCACATGGACTATTTTAACGATGTCCTTACTACCTTTCTGGGCCTTGAACATGTCAGTTGCGTTTCTGTTTATGCAGGGTCAGAAAGCTCTCAGATTTAATCAAAAATGTCTAAATTTGTGTGCTGCAGATGAACAAAAGTCTTACAGGTTTGGAACGACATGAAGGTGAGTAATTAATGACAGAATTTTCATTTTTGGACAAACTATCCCTTTAAAACTACAGCTCTTTCACTAATTTATGGTTTCACAGAGATAACCCCCTACTAGTAAACCAATGAAATTTTGAAATATTTTTAAATAGTTATGACGTAACAAAGCCAAAATGTAACCCTGGGCCACAAAACCAGTCAGAAGGGTCATTTTTTGACACTGAGATTTATACATCATCTGAAAGCTGCATAAATAAGCTTTCTATTGTTATGATAGGACAATACTTGGCTGAGATTCAACAATTTGAAAATCTGGAATCTGAGGGTGCAAAAAAATCTAAATATTGAGAAAATCACCTTTAAAGTTGCCCAAATGAAGTTCTTAGCAATGCATATTACTAATCAAAAATTAAGTTTTTATATTTTTACAAAATATCTTCATGAAACATGATCTTTACTTAATATCCTAATGATTTTTGGCATTAAAAAAGTATCATTTTGACCCATACAGTGTATTTTTGGCTATTGCTACAAATATACCCGTGCTACTTATGACTGGTTTTGTGGCCTTTGTCACAAATCATGTTGAATCACTGGTTCGAATCAAATGATTCATAAAGGTTTCGAAGCTTCACAAAGCACATAAGAACACAGACCAGTTTCTTAATTAATATGCATATACAAACGGAATCATTGATAAAGCAAGGAAAATGCACAAATCTGATCAAATTTCCATTTAATGGAAAATGTGTTTGAATGGTTGTAGATGTGAATGAGAATTACAGCAGCAGGACAGGAAAAGAAAAATAATCCTTGGATAATAATTCATCACACACATTCCCTGCCATCCCAACCTGGAGATGAGAGTGACACAGATACATAACGCTCACCTGATGCTCTTTCATATTAAAACAAAACGAAAAAAAGAAATCCATTACCATATTTACACTAAAAATAAGATGCAATATTATTTATCACATTCTGGAAATCTCTGAAGATAGATACACATTTACATATTAACACCCATACTCTGCATAGTGCTCTAAATATCACAAGAAACATATTCCTTCTCGGTCTAGTACGTCTGTGTGCAATAAAAGATGCCGGCTAACATTACACACCGAAAACAAAAAAAAAACAGGGTTTTTGACACCCTGACACTGCAGACTAAAAGTAAAACGCTGAAGCGATTCTGGAATATAATTTCACGGCAAGCCATTACCACCAAAGGTATATTGTTTTGTTTTATGTCCCTAATTCATAATTAGCACTCACAAACAGTCAGGGAATAAATATCTGCGGCGATTTAGCAGATATATAGAGATTTAGCAGAGATTTAGCAACACAAAAGGATCATTTTGGTCAGGTTACACTGGATGATGAAGATGATGATGATGAAATTTGGGCTAATGCTTCATGATGTGCAACTCATTCAGGCATCTTTGAATAACAAATATCGTAGTTACGTTATTGCACATATAGCCGATTATGTCAGGTTACATATTAGAAAACATCTCACAGGCTTCTTTGATGGCCACAGACATAGAAAGACACACGGTAAACTCCTCGGTAGCTTCGTTTCCTCGGTACATCTTTCCTCTGTGATGAAGTGCTTCTTTTCTTTCTCCGGGCCTTTTTATTTTATTTTTTATTTTTTTGGTTCTTTCTTGATTTTTGGATTGCAGGGCAAAGAGTTCTGCCTTCAAACCCACATCTACAGACTAATGATGAGGGGTGTTTGAGCAGGTCTGTCTGCTTGCCCTGGGCCCAAAGGAAAATTATGCATAAAAAAAAAAAAAAAAAAGGAAGAAAGGAAGAGGAATAGCAGAGGGGGACGAGATAGACCGTCTGGAGGAGGTGCGTATGTCCTAATCGGCGTATATAATAAAACCAGAGAAGGTGCTGTACTTGTTGTTGTTGCCCCCGTGGGCTTTACCCCCGTCTAGTTTGATGTAGACTTCGTCTCCGGGCTCCAGATGAAGAACGGCGCTGTTGCTGGCGTAGTCGTAGTTTTGATCTGCGTCCTGGGCGATGGCGCTGGCACGGACCTGCGGGAGGAGACGAACATTTAGTGCAATGTTTCAGCTGTCAGATGGAGGAATTGCATAAGATATACAAGCTTTCCATGCATATATTAGGTCTCAAAAAAGAATTGAGTCTTTACTCAAGAAATATATCAATTGTTATCACATTATGGTAACAACTGTATATATAAGTTAATATTTAATGGATAACACATTACATAAAAACATACATTTGTATTATCATAGTGGCCACACCCACAAACCTTTTGTATCAATGAAAAGTGAAGACTTGTTTCTTTAAGAGACACCAGGACATAAAACAGTGGCATGTTTCGTAATGGTATTGCAACTATTGTGCTTTATTGCAATGTATGAATTATTTATAGTATGTAAATGCATAATTTGTATGTATGTGTATATAAAGTATTTATATAATGTATATGATGGCATGATTTATAAGAAAATTATTTATTATATATCTTAGACATATATATATATATATATATATATAGTGATGTATTTAATGCAAACATATATGCCCAAATTATGTATTTACAGGAAAAATAAATCTATATATATATATATATATATATATATATATATATATGGTGGTTTAAGTATGACAAAAATGTAGATTTATATAGGGAGAGATATATATTATTTTTCATATGAGCAAAAACTCTAACCTGCAGTTTCAGCAACGTTTACCTTTTAATGAGACTTAAAATCTAATTAATTTAATGCTCTTAATATATGTCATGCTGGATACTGGTGTTGCATGAAACATGAAAAATTGCTTTGACTCACTCAAGCTGTTGCATCTGTTAACACAGTTTATTTAAGTTTTCAATTTAGGTGTGAATTCATTCAAGTCATTAATTTTCACCTTGTGAAACTGCATCCAACACAAAATAAATTTTTAAGCGCTCTATCCAAATTTCTACTTGAACTATTTGAAGTTACTTAATACTATTTAATGGGAAAAAATAGATGTAAATCTGTAATTTGATTAGACAAATTCACTATATATATATATATATATATATATATATATATACATACAATTAAATTAGTAAAAGGTGCTGACTATTTGAAAAATTTTTCCACAAGCACAACATCTGGGGAAAAATATTTTTTGGTGTAAAATTACATTTTTCAAACATTTAATTAGAATATGAAAAAAATGTAATATAATTTAAGCGAATAATAATGATACTGAAAATGTATTACAATTTGTATTACTTCCTGCCTGAACAATAATACAAAGAGGAATAATGAATAAATAATAAGTAATAACTTTCATTGATTTCTTTTTCATGGTTTGATGGTGTGATCATTTTATCCTATATATATATAAATTTGTATATTTGTAGCAACAGCCAAAAATACATTGTACGGGTCAACATTGTCAATAGTTCTTTTATCCCAAAAAATTAAAAAAAAAAGGATATTAAGTAAAGATCATGTACTGTACTGTAAATTTCCTACCATAAACATATCAAAACTTCATTTGCACAACTTTAAAGCGATTTTCTCACTATTTGGATTTTTTGCAACCTCAGATTGCAGATTTTCAAATAGTTGCATCTCGGCCAAACATCATCATGTCCTAACAAACCATATATCAATGGAAATCTTATTCATTCAGCTTTCTGATGATGTCTGAAAGCTTATGACTGTTTTTGTGGTCCAGGGTCACATATATTACACCCAGATACGATGAGATGCTATGTTTATAAAAATCGTTCATTTGGAACTCAACAGAAAGTGTCTGACTGGAAACAAACTTTTACGCGTGATCTTGTCAATAAATCTTTTATGTTTAAAATATAGGTTGCTAGGTTTAAAACAATATTTTTATATGTTTTATGTCAAATGCAGATGTAGAGTATTTTAGTGCTTCGAGCTGAGTTTGTGTGTCACCTGATTGTTCTTGCACAGATCAGCCCACATGCTGGTTCCGTCTCCTCCTCGCATGAGCACATGGTACGTAAAGAAGTATATTCCCGGTATGGAGCAGGTGAATTTGCCCGTGGAGGGGTCGTAATGATTCCCGAGATTCGTGACCACGTCGTCAAACTTGAGCAGCTCGTAGCCCTCGTGTTGCTTTTTGAGCCCTGCGTAAAAGGCGATTTTGGGTACGGTGCTGTAGGTGGCCGCGCTGATGGCACCGGTTGCCATGTTTGGTCCCGGCTGCCCGGGTAATCCAGGTCGTCCCGGTTCCCCCTTCTCTCCGGGAGGTCCAGGAGGTCCGGGTGGTCCGGGTTCACCGGGAGGCCCCCTCGGCCCCACTTTCCCCGGGCGTCCCGGTTCACCTTTCGGACCTTGTATAAAAGTTGGCAAAGACTGCATAAGGTTGCTGTCCCGGACCGGGTCTGCTGAGACCGTGCTGGTCGGGGATTTGGTACCGTAAGGATCGCAAACCATCCTGCAGGTGCCGAGCATCTCGTAGTGCGCGGCGGATGTCCCGGCAGAGCTCACCAAAACCGGGATGAGGATCACCAGCACCAGGACCATGACCACACCGAGCACCCCAGCCGCGATCAGCCGCTTCCTGCCGACGAGTCGCGTCAGCACCGGCCGATCCTCCTGTCTGCTTTTGGGCGAAATTTTGAAGGTTGGTGAGGCACCTCTACAGATGAGAAAAAAAAGTCCGATTGGTTTTTGTTAATGAACTTCTGGCTCGGGCCCCAACAGCTTTTCTTTTTTTCTTCTTCCCCCTCTTGTATTCTTCTCTCACTTAACTTCTTTTCTGCTGATGTTGGCTCACTCACAGCCCTGCTTCAGCATCAGCATCTCTCCAGATGCGTCTCTCCACATGTGGACGCGCAAAGGAAAAACTCCACTGATGGACGAGAAAAGCTGCCTGAGATCCTCGAGCACACCCTGATATCCTTGCCCTCGCTTTTAAAGTCTTTCCTCTGTGCACAGAAGACGGGATGAGCTGGATAAAGCTGGATGTCATGAAGATCTGGAGAACTGAGACGCTCTGCCTGAGTGTGAGCGCAGCGCAGCGCAGGACACGAGAGAGAAAGAGGGAGGGAGAGATCCAGCGCTCCTATAACACACCAAAATCACACATCAAACATCTACACAGGACAGACGCAGACAAAAAACAGCATTTTAACCCAAATATAGACTGTTCAACACACTTGGAGTATAACGGGACAAGCTGTCGCACTCTTTAGGGAACCTGGTGTTCAATAACGGTGATTTGAGATGAATAGCTTTTTTAAAACATGACACAGACCTACTTTCTCAAGTTAAAAATCCATTAAATCTAATTCAAACGATTTATTTGAAACTACTATTTATTATCACAAGATTTAATCATCAAACCGTATTTATATATTTAAATAAATACAGTATTCTAATCGTAATTTTAAAAAGTTACAATAAGGTGTCATTTGTTAACATTAGTTATTGTACTAAACAATAAACAATATCTTTATTACAGTATTTATTAATCTTTAATGTAAGTTAATAAAAATCACAGTGCATTAACTAATGTTAACAAACACAACTTGTGATTTTAATAATGCAAATGTTAAAATTAATATTAACTAAGATTAATAAAAGTGGTAGAAGTACTGTTTATTCTTAGTTCTTGTTAACTAATGTAGTTAACTAATGTTAACTAATGAACCTTATTGTAAACCAAAAAATGAATAAAATGTAATAAAATATCAAAATAACGTTTGGGTAACATACATTTTAATCAATGAAGAGTATAAATCAAATATATAACTTATTGTACATGCTGAATGTATTATTTGGAAGTGTGTGTATATATATATATAAAATTATATTATTATATAGTTATATACTTAAATACACATTTGATGAAGATTATAAATCAAATATATAACCTTTATATGTCATTGTGCTATAATATGAGGTTGTGCATTATTTATTTATATGCTCACCAAGACTGCATTTATTTGATCCGCAGAACCACAAAAACAGTAAAATTCTGAAATATTTTTACTATTTAAAATAACTGTTTTCTATTGAAATATATTTAAAAATTAATTTATTCCTGTGATTTCAAATTTGTAGCATCATTACTCCAGTCACACAATCCTTCAGAAATCATTTTAATATTCAGATTTGTTGCTCAAAAAACATTTATAATTATTATTATTATTATTAAGTTGAAAACAGCTGAGTAGATTTTTTTCAGGTTTCTTTGAGGAATATAAAGTTCAGAAGAACTGCATTTATCTGAAATAGATTTTTTTGTAACATTATAAATGTGTATCATCACTTGTAATTAATTTAAAGCATCCTTGCTAAATAAAAGTATTAATTTCTAAATATTTACAAAAAAATAAAAAAATAAATTATACTGACTCCAAGCTTTTAAACAATATAGTGTAATTTTACAAAAGCTTTTCTTTGAAAATTCTCTTCTTTGCTGATATTTGGATCTTTCTATTCATCGAAGAATCCTGAAAAAAATGTACTCAACTGTTTTAAATAGTGATAATAATAATAAGAAAAAAAATGTTTCTTGAACAGCAAATCATCATATTAGAATGATTTCTGAAGGATCATGTGACACTGAAGACTGGAGTAATGCTGAAAATTTTGCTTTGAACACAGGAATAAATTACATTTTAAAATATATTCAAATAGAAAGCAGTTATTTAAAATAGTAAAAATATTTCACAATATTACTGCTTTTGCTGTATTTTGGATCAAATAAATGCAGGCTTGGTGAGCAGAAGAGAATTATACAAATTACAAATATAATTTGTATGTATGTATATATAAAATGTTATGCTCTGTTAAAAATATTTTTGAATTTTAATCATTTTACTTTGATAATTTTTTAATGCACATGGACTTTTGAATATTTTTACATCATTGAAATGTTTTGTTTTTTAACTTTTAGACATGCAACCAAACTTCTGCATTCGAACAGTCCCCTTTTTAGTCAAGCTGATGTTCTAGGTCACTGCACAGTGAAAAATTAAGCTATTGGAAATGTTTATTCACGTATCCCTGAGAATGAGCTTTGAAGGTAACGGCGCAACCACTAAACGACACGTATGCCAATAGTATAGACCTGCCAGTGATGCACTGCCACTACAGGATGCAGGAACAAATCATTCATTTAACTCAATCTGGCAATCGACCACCTTGCAGTTGCACAACTCTGTGCCACTGAACAGTTGAGATGCATCTCTGAAGATTTCAACAGCTTAGTTGGTTACTAACCTCTATTTCGCATGGTTATCGGTTGCACGGTTGGCACCGAATCTGTTGTATTGTTCTCAGTTTTGACTCAGCGAGGTCTCGAACACATCCAATTAGCTTCGGACAACACAATGGGCCACTATCCATACTGTTTACCCTGAGCGCTTGATGAAAGTCTAGGTTCAACAGCGTCTCTGACGCCGCCATTTCATTGGTCGGCATGGGACCTGCTCTCCAGAGGAGTTTCCCTCGCCCCATAAATCAAGTGGCAAAAATCAATGACCTCGGTTAGCGAGGGCCGTAATGCCCTTCAGCGTATGAGCTGCATACGGCACGAGAAATCGTTTTAAACAGGGTGATAAAACAAACTAAACAAACAAAAAAAGTAATCAAGCCAAGCAAAATCGCTGCAAGTCTGTAACTCAAGGAAAAGAAAAAGACATTCAAGGATTCCTCTGAAAGGTCAGTGAGTAATTGTCGGCGCACGGTGATCCATCGCCATTCAGCCTCATTTTTAAACTTCAACGTCCCACTTCCTATCGACGCTGGCAGAAGGATGGGACAGGCTCGGGTCGGGATCTGAAGAACCGCTTCTCCGCGGAGCAAGAGATTGATCGGCCGAAGACTTTGGACCGTAATGAATGTCCAACAGTTTGCAGAAAACTTTCACAAACCACACCTCTCATCGTTTTGAAAACTTTCCAAAGTGGATGAAGAATTTAGAGGGTCACAAGACAGTGTAGACTTTGCCATGGACAGATGTTCCTGCTGAGCACAAGAGGAAAGTGTATCGGGACGAACGCGCGCTGGGACAAACTCGCAATTCTGACTTTTTTTCTGAATTGTGTGATACAAACTTGCAGTTTTGACTTTTTTCAGAATTGCGTGAGACAAACGTTTTTTTCTCAGAATTGTGATAGAAACGTGCAATTATGATGGTTTTTTCTTCAAATCGTGATAAAAATGTGCAATTCTAACATTTTTTTCTCAGAACTGCTTGATACTAACTCTCAGTTCTGATGTTTTTTCTCAGAATTGATAAACTTACAATTCTGACATTTTTTCTATGAATTGTGACAGAAACATGCAATTCTGATGTTTTTATCTCAAAATTGCGTGATATTTTCGTGCAATTCTGACTTTTTTTTTGAGAATTGTGATAGAAACTTGCAATTCTGATGTTTTTTCTATGAATTGTGATACAAACGTGCAATTCTGACTTTTTTTTCTCCGAATTGTGATGGAAACATGCAATTTTTTTTTTCTCCGACTTAAAAACTTGCAATTATGACATTTTGTTTTCTCCGAATTGTGACAGAAACTTGCAATTCTGACGTTTTTATCTCGGAATTGCATGATACAAACGTGCAATTCTGATTTTTTTTTTTCAGAATTGTGAAGGAAACATGCAATTATAACGGGGTTTTTTTCATAATTGTGATAGAAACTTGAAGTTCTGATGTGTTTTTTTAGAATTGATAAAAACTTGCAATTATGACATTTTGTTTTCTCAGAATTGTGATAGAAACTTGCAATTATGACATTTTGTTTTCTCAGAATTGTGATAGAAACTTGAAATTCTGACGTTTTTATCTTGGAATTGCGTGATAAACGTGCAATTCTGACTTTTTTTTCCAGAATTGTGACAGAAACTTGCAGTTCTGATGGGTTTTTTTCCTCAGAACTTTCTGTTAACATGCTTGGATGCAGCACTCTGTGAACAGCCAGCTTCTTTGGCAATGAATGTTTGTGGCTTACCCTACTTGTGAAGGGTGTCAATGATTATCTTCTGGACAACTGTCAGATCAGCAGTCTTCCCCATGATTGTGTAGCCTAGTGAACCAAAGTGAGAGACCATTTTGAAGGCTCAGGAAACCTTTGCAGGTGTTTTGAGTTGATTAGCTGATTGGCATGTCACCATATTCTAATTTGTTGAGATAGTGAATTTGTGGGTTTTTGTTAAATGTGAGCCAAAACCATCACAATTAAAAGAACCAAAGACAAACTACTTCAGTCTGTGTGCATTGAATTTATTTAATACACAATTTCACAATTTGAGTTGAATTACTGAAATAAATGAACTTTTCCACAACATTCTAATTTATTGAGATGCACCTGTACTGTCTAAGAATTGCTTGATACAATCTAGCAATTCTGATTTTTTTCTGAATTGCGTGAAACTACCTCTCAATTCTGATGTTTTTTCTCTGAATTGACTTTGGGCCGTAATGAATGTCTAACAGTTTGCGGAAAACTTTTACAAACCACACCTCTCCTCATTTGGAAAACTTTCCAAAGTGGATGAAGAATTGGGAGGGTCACAAGACACGGTGTGGACTTTGCCATGGACAGATGTTCCTGCTGAGCACAAGAGGA
Source organism: Labeo rohita (assembly GCF_022985175.1). Classification (NCBI taxonomy): domain Eukaryota; kingdom Metazoa; phylum Chordata; class Actinopteri; order Cypriniformes; family Cyprinidae; genus Labeo; species Labeo rohita. The sequence goes on along the minus strand of NC_066892.1, from coordinate 6,751,919 downwards.
AAGTGTATCGGGGCGAACGTGCGCTGGACAGATGTGCCTGCTGAGAGTGTGAACGAGGAGGACAGTGGCGTCTGGACGGGGTAATAATAATGTGAGCACAATATTAGCAAAGAGAGACAGGAAATCCCACGTGGCTATCATGGACCTTCTACAAACACATGCACACCCCATCATCATCTGACTCACAGCATTGAAAGGTCAGCTCCTTTACCCCTGATCTGCTGTCATGGAGGTGGTCCGGACCATGACAGGGCCTCCGATGGGAAGATCGTTTTTAGATGTGATGATCCTCTGTAGCTGTTTCAGATCACACCCTCCAAATCAAGCATCCGCTTTAGAACTTTCTTGCAAGGAGGTTTAAACTTTAACTTATCTTGCAAGCACTTAATAAGACTTCAGATTGTTGAAGAATCCTAAAAATAGCAAATGCATGCTTCTAATTTTTAGTCTTCAGTGTCACAGTAAAGACTTAAACACTGTTAGAAAAAAAATCAAATACATACTGTTCTTTTGAAAGAGTCCTGGAGAAAAATGGTTTACAGAAAAGTACTGAGCAGAAAAACTGTTTTCAACTTTGATAATAAGAAATATTTCCTGAGCAGCAAATTAGCATATTAGAACGATTTCTGAAGAATGTGGCACTAAAGACTGGAGTAATGATGCTGCAAATTCAGTTTTGCATCACAGGAATAAATCACATTTCACAAAATATATTTAAATAGATAACAGTATTGAATAACATTTCCACTACTAAATAAATAATAAAAAGAAGGTAAATGTGACTTTTTATCTTGCAATTCTTAAGTTTTTTCTTAGAATTGTGAGATACAAACTCACAATTCTGACTTTTTTCCTGAATTGCGTGATACGAACTTGCAATTCTGTTTTTGTCTGAATTGATTCAAACTTGCAATTAAGACTTTTTTCTGAACTGTGATACAAACTCACAATTCTGATGTTTTTTCTCAGAATTGCGTGATACAAACTTGCAATTCGAAATTTTTTTTTTTGAGTTGCATGATACAAACGTGCAATTCAGGCATTTTTTCTTAGAATCTCAATACAAACTCGCGATTTAGATGTTTTTTTTTTCTGAATTGCATGATACAAACTTGCAATTCACACATTGTTTCTTAGACCTTTTTTTCTTAACTGCATGATACAAACTTGCAATTCAGACATTTTTCTTAGAATCTCAATACAAACTCGTGATTTAGATGTTTTTTTTTTCAGAATTGCATGTTACAAACTTGCAATTCGAACTTGCAATTCAAACTTTTTTTCTGAATTGCAAGATACAAACTTGCAATTCACACATTGTTTCTTAGAAGTGTGCGATACAAACTTGCAATTCTGGCATTTTTTTCTCTGAATTACGTGATACAAACTTGTAATTCTAATTCGCAATGCTGAATTGCATGATACAAACTCGCAATTCACACAATATTTCTTAGAACTGTGTGATACAAACTTGCAACTGTAACGTTTTTTTTCCTTAGAGTTGCATGACACTAACTCGCAATTCAAATTTTTTTTTTGGAATTGACAAACTCACAATTCAGACATTTTTTCTCAGAACTGATACACTTGCAACTTTTTTTTCTCAGAATTGAGTTTCTGACTTTTTTCTAAAGTTGCATGACACAAGCTTGCAATTTTAACTTTTTCTGAATTGCGAAACAAACTTGCAAGTCAGACATTTTTTCTTAGAATCGCACGACAAACTCACAATTCTAAATTTTCCTTCTTGAATTGAGTAACACAAACTCGCAATTCTGATGTTTTTTGTCAGAACTGTTACAAACTTGCAGTTCTGACTTTTTCTGAATTGTGTTATACAAACTTGCAATTCTGACATTTTTTCTCACAATTTTGTGATACAAACTCAATTCTGACATTATTTCACAGAATCCCATGATACAAAACTCAGAATTGCTTGCTACAAACTTGCAATTCAGATATTTTTCTCAGAATCACGTAAAACAAACTCACAATTCTTGCTTTTTCTCAGATTTGCGTAATACAAACACACAACTCTGACTTTTTATCTGAACTGCATGATACAAACTTGCAATTCTGATGTTTTTTCTTTGAATTGATACATATATGCAATTGATAAAATATCAGTCTTTGTGTAGAATTGGACATTGTAACTCGCAATTGAGTGTATATCTCATGATTCTGAAAAAAGGTCAGACTTGTGAGAAAAACTTGCAATTGCATAATCATAAGAGATTTCTTTCAAACAGTAAAAAATAAAAATTTTACCAACCTGAACTTTTAAACATTTAGACTTTCTTGCCTTGTCATTCCAAGTTCTTTCGAACATATGATCAACTGCTGAAAGAAAAAAACGGAATCGTCCAACAAAATGGTGACTTTATTTCAATGTCAAAAATTTAGTACATAGCACACTGCATTGTGTGCACATGATAAAACATTAAAACATTACAAATATAAATGTGATTGCAATGAAATAGCTTGTGACATTTAAAAAAAAAACAATGATGCATCCATAAAAAAAGTAAAACTTCAAATTCAGCTAAGCTTTGCAGAATTAGAAGATGTTAGTGTACGCAACCTAAAGCTGTAGTGACGGCAGAAAAGACAATATTTTTGAATGATTAACCGGTTCAAGAAACTGGTTCTTTACAAACACTGTATATTGTTCTGTAAAAAGTTGCACCGTCATGTTAACTAGTATACACAGTAAGAAACAATGGCCAACCGCTTCAAAGAACACCATCTGCGATATCTTGTTGACCCTCTCAAATGGCCACCGGGGTGTTTCTGTCTGGTATCTGCTGTGTACCATCTGAAACTCCCGTTTGCAGCCATTCATATCTGTCATTAAGAGGCAGAAGAAGCAGTCAGCGGTTTCCCCTTGGAGACCTGACACAATCCTGCTCAGACTGCACTAAGACCCCGAAACTCCTGCTAAATCCCCGTACGGTTACAAATGCTCGTCACCACCTCCCAAAATTCACTGCTCTCCTCGTCTGGATGCTCGAATAGGACAAAACTCCCGCCGCCTCTCGAGAGACACAACAAACACGTTCAGAAAGCTGATTAGCACCCAACGCAGGTCTGACTTGACAGAAGCGGCACTTTGAAGGCAAAAAGTGGCTTTGGACAAGAAGGACACTTGGAAAAAAATGGCTGAGTGGAGTCATTTGGAGGTTACATGATTAACGTAATACTGAAGCAATAAAAAACATAATTTCTGAATAAATATCAAATGGAAAGGCACATGCAGTGAGGTTCATCATCTCGGATGGTCGGATCAGCTCGCCGTCGCTCTCTTCTCTACTTGTTCTTGGCCGCCAGCGGCTTGCGGCTGATCTTCTTGGATTTGTCGGCGTTCTTTTTGGGCGCTTCTGGATTGGCCTGCATGTGTCGCCCGTAAAGACTGCAAAACACAAACAGACATTGTGTGATCACACCTGGCCGCTCGTAGTTTCTGCAAAAGGCTTGAATACAGAGTAGCGTGGAAGCGGAGTTATATTTTTAGTGTTAACCAGCTGAAAGAGGATTAATTGAGTCCAACACACTGACGGGTCCCCCACTGGGACACTGAACTCTCTGTGCTGTCCAACACCCCTCGGCTACAGCTGTGTATGGCACAGAGAGACAATTATCCACAACCACCCTACACACAGAGCCCAGAGAGAGAGAGAGGACATGTAGGGAGAGCAATTTCCAGTCCAGTGGTCCCTCTCTATTTCAGCAGCACTCAAAGGCTGGGTTCAGTGATACGAGGGAAAAGACAAAGAGAGAGAGAGGAGTAAGGAAGAGACTTAAAGTGAAGGAGAGTGACCAAGTGTATTATGGAGGCAGGATTCGTTGGCTCTGTACCTCATGAGGCAGTTTGCTATACACTGCCTAAATAAGTAGCATCCTGAAATGAATCAGATTCAGAATTTTTTACCAAAATCTCTCAGGTCAGTTTATGTAGCAAGAGTCTTGGGAAAGTCCCTAGGCAGCTACTTTCTAGGCATACTGTACTTCTTCCCATCAACTTTATTGGAGAAAGGGCAATAAAGTAAACATTTAATATTAAACATTTTGTTCCTCTTTCACAAAAAAGGCTACAAACTCAAAAAGATGATTGGCTCTCCTTTAACTGAAAGGCAGGACTTCCAATCCTTTAATAAAAAATTATTAAAAACACAAATATTAAATAATTAAAGACACTGGCAAGGAAGCTAATTTCTGTCAAGTCAGAAAACAGGAGAAAAAAGTACAAAATCATAATTATGAGATGAAAAGACAAAATTATGAGATAAAAACACTGAGAAGACAATTATGAGATAAAAGACAATTATAAAATGTATAAATAATGAGATATCAATCATAGCATAAAAAGTTATTATATCGAAATTATGATATCCAAATTATGAGATAAATATCAAATTATGAGATTAAAAACAAAGAGAAGAGACAAAATCATGAGATAAAAAGACAAAATTATGAGACAAAAAGACAATTATGAAATGTATAAATTATGAAATAGCAATTTTGGCATAAGAAGTCAAAATTATTATATTAAAATTGTGAGATAAATTCCAAAATATGAGATAAAAGACAAAATTATGAGATAAAATTATTGATGTCAAAATTATTGACATCAAAACTATGAGATAACAATGAGACAAAGACAAAATTATAAGGACAAAAATACTGAGACAAAAAGACAAATTTACGAGAAAAAAACAATGAGATAAGAAGAAAATTATGAGAAAAATGATGTCAAAATTATAAGATAATGAGATGAAGGCAAAATTATGACATAAAAACAATGAGATAAGACAAAATGATGAGATGAAAGACAATTATCAAATGTATAAATTATGAGATACCAATTATAGCACTAAAAGTCAAAATTATGAGATAATGAGAAAAAGACAAAATTCTGAGATATTCAACAAGATAAAAAGACAAAATTATGAGCTAAAAACAATGAAATAAAAAATGAAATTAGATAAAAAGACAAAATTATGACAAAAAGTCAAAATTATGAGATAAAATCAGGCTACAAAGCTGTTGCTTTAACTGACAAGATCTTCCAGACCTTACAGTGGGAATGAACTTGAAATTGTGACTGACTTTTTTCCCTGTTGTCTTCCCTGTATTACTTACTTTCTTCTGTGGAACACAAAATAATATTTGTCTCAGTTGTCCATAAAATTTTGGTCTACAATTATAGGCAATGAAGCCCATTTCTGCCACATAAGAAAAAGAAGTGGAAATTCTAAAATACAAAAAAAAAAAAAAAAAAATCTAATTTATGAGATAAAAAGCAATTATGAGAGAAGTCATAATTGTGACAAAATTTGGACTTTTTATGTCATAATAGACATTTTTATTTTATAATAATTAAAATAATTAGTTATAATTACTTTCCATGTCATAATTTCACAGTTTCAACTTTCACATAATTATGACTCTGGAAATGGGCTTCCATATGGGCTCCAGCATTCTTCAGAATTGTTCTGTAGGTTTGGAACAACAATAGAATGTGTAAAAAGATAACGGAATTTTCTGTTTTTAGTGAAGTAAAAATGCTGTCTATGTAAGCAGCTCGCTAGGATTTGGTACACAGCCTTCATCTTCACAGCCGTCGTGACTTCTGCTTCCAATACCTCATTAATATATATCCCTGATTGGATGTTGACATAGCGGCTGGTGATTGCAGAGTTAGCGGCTCTACACCTAGCATGCGTGGACCATAACTATGACATTCCCAAGTGTAATTAAAGAATACTATTTGAGGGAGAATTCTAATTGCAGTGCAGTGAAATGTCAAGCGGCAGCTCAGATTCATGACTAAAGTTCATATCAAATATTTACAAAGGACCACACACGGCCCGAGCTGAGAGAGCAGTCGTTCTCAGCCCAGCTCTCAACGTTTGAGTCACTTTAATTACATCGTAAGAGGAAGACGTTAAATATTCTTTCTGTAAGCAGTTGCTTTATGCAAAGTGACCTATGGTATACTTATAACATCTTTGATGTCAGACGAACTGAACCCACAACCTTTCAGCAACAAACTCAGATCTTCTAACAAGTTTGCCACAATCCAAGAACAGAGCAGTTTTGCAAAACCAAAACCTATTCTCCTACTAAGTATGATCAGTTTTTGGCTTCTATAGTTTTGTGACTTGTCTGGGCAGACAACGAGATCAACGAGTCAGTCAGTCTCTCTCGTTCATTCTGTCTCTTCGTATCTTTCTTAAGCACTAAGCTGCCGATCTGTCTGTGCGGTCCTGTCTGAGGTTCTTCCCTTGGGGTCTGGAGGTTCCCGTTCTTTCCCGCCTCCTCTGGAGCTGCCCAGCCAGGCGCAGAGGCAAGAGCCCAGCAGGGAGGCACTACTTAAGCCCCTACGGACTCTCAAAGTACAGAAATATCAGAAACCTCCACTACAGCTTTTTATCTCACACATGCAAGGAAAAAAACACACTACATGTCCAAAAAACTGCTCTGTTCACAAAATTAGCACTGACTGTGAAGTGTGTGCATGTGCTGGTTTGAAAAGCATGTCTTCATATGTTTAATTCAGTGTTTGGTGATCAAGATATATGGAATGTGAAACCACATATAGGAGAAGGAGAGTACTGCAAAAAAGAAAAAGACAACCATATTAACCATCTAGACTGTTTGACAGGGGCAATACACATTAATTAACACATCAAACTAAAGCAAATGTGCCCGATTTAGCCAAGGTGGCTAATTTTCATCTGCTGTCCCATAATGATGCCATTGTATTGGTAATAAAAATAACACTAATTAAATTATAATGAAATAAAATACAATAAAATTAAGAGATACTAAAATTAAGAGATAAGTCAAGATTATGAGATAAAAAACAATTATGAAATGTGTAAGTTATAAAAGCAATTGTGGCATAAAAAGTCAAAGTATGATGACACAATTATGAGATAAAAGACAATTATGAAATTTATAACTTATGAGATTGCAATTATGGCATAAAAAGTCAAAAGTATGATATCAAAACTATGAGATAATGTGATTAAAAACTAAATAATGAGCTAAAAACAACGAGATAAAAAAGACAATTATGAAATATATAAATTATAAGACCAATTATGGCATAAAAAGTCAAAAGCATAGTGTCAAAATTATGAGATTAAAAACAATGAGATAAAAGGACAATTATGAAATGTATAAATTATGAGATTGCAATAATGGCACAAAAAGTTAAAAATATGATATCAATTATGAGATAATGAGATAAAAACTAAATAATCAGATAAAAGCAATGAGATAAAAAGACAGTTATGAAATGTATAAATTATAAGACGAGTTATGGCATAAAATGTCAAAAGTATGATGTTGCAATTATGAGATAATAAAGACAAATTTATGAGATAATGAGATAAAAAGACAAAATTATGAGATAAAAAGTCAATTATGAAATATACAAATTATAAGAGCAATTATGGCATAAAAAGTCAAAAGTATGATGTCACAATTATGAGATAAATACAATGAAATAAAAAATGATAATGAGATAGGAAGAAAATTATGAAATGCATTAATTATGAGATAGCAATTATGGCATAAAGTCAAAAGTATTATGTCAAAATTATGAGATGCAATAAAAACTAAATAATGAGATGAAAACTGAGATAAAAACAAAATTATGAGATAAAAAGACTTATGAAATGTACAAATTATGAGAGAAATTATGCCATCAAATTTCAAAAGTATGATATCAAAACTATGAGATAATGATAAAAACTACATAATGAGATAAAAACTGAGATAAAAAGAAAATTATGAGATAAGAATTATGAAATGTACAAATAATGAGATAAAAATGATGGCATAAAAGTCAAAACTATGATGTCAAAATTATGATAATGACATAAAGACAAACATATGAGCTAAAACTAAAAAGAGCTAAAAGACAACAAAATACTCTAAAAATAAAATAAAATAACTCAATAATTCACATAATTTAAATTGTACTCAATCACATAAATAGAGACTGGAGGATTATGGGCTTCCATAAACATAAATAAATCTACATATCAAAATATATAATAATAAACATTTAATTTTATGTGTTTTTATTCTTTTTATCTCTTTAATAAATACGATGTAAAGACAGGAAATGATGAGCAAAATAATGTTAAACACTAATCACACTTGTGGTAATTAATCAGTGTGTCACTATGCATTAACACTGCACTGGCTCCCTATTAAACATCATATAGATTTTAAAATCTTGCTAATTACTTCCCTCACGTCCGCTGCGTTCTCAAAACTCTGGCAATTTGATAATACTTAGAATATCCAAATCAACCGCGGGCGGCAGATCATTTTCTTATTTAGCACCCAAACTTTGGAACAATCTACCCAACACTGTTCGGGACGCAGACACACTCTGTCAGTTTAAATCTAGATTAAAGACCCATCTTTTTAACCTTGCTTACACATAACACATTAACACATTTCTATTATTCAAATCCGTTAAAGTATTGTTAGGGTGCACTAATTAGGTCTACCGGAACCGGGAACACTTCCCATAACACCCAATGTACTCAGTGCATCGTCAGAAGAATATTAGTCTGTTTCTTTCTTATGCCGAGGTCACCCTAACCACCAGATCCAGTCCGTATCCAGATCAGATGGTCATTGCAGTCCTCTGGATCCAGTCCATACCCAGCCCAGACGGTGGATCAGCACCTAGAGACGACCTCTACAGCACTGAATGTCATCGGAGACCACATCGACTAGATGAGCCCCAGAGTCGGATCTCCAGTGAAGACCTCGTCACCTAGACAGCTATCGGCACAGGACCACGGGACCTGGCAAGTCCTCTGTGTCTGGCCAGAGGAGAACTGGCCCCCCGACTGAGCCTGGTTTCTCCCAAGGTTTTTTTCTCCATTTGTCACCGATGGAGTTTTGGTTCCCTGCCGCTGTCGCCTCTGGCTTGCTTAGTTGGGCACACTTTATCTTCACTTTATCTTCACACAATATTGTATTTTATTTTGTTGTATTTGATTAACTACCTTTTACCTGAAAATTTAGTGTTTACTGTTGCCTTTTGCATTGTTGATGTACTATTTCCTATTTAATACTGTACAGCCGCCTTGTCACAATTCTGTATTGTTAAAGGCGGTATATAAATAAAGGTTTAAATATTTAAATATTCAAGTATTTTAAAGAAGTTCACTTCCAGAGCAAAAATGAACTTTTTTTTGTAAAGGGCATTTGACCTTCTTTGCATGTTCACTTTGTAAACACTGGGTCGGTTCTTCTGTAGCAATGTACGATTTTGAAGTTGGAGGAGAAAATGAGATGGGAGTTTTTCGACATACCGTAACTGTCATAAACCGGAATACACCAAGTTTATGCAGAGCTAGACAAGACGAGCATTTGAGGTTAGAAAGTATAAAAATTGTCAATTTAGAAAAATAACCGATCGTTTCGCTAGATAAGACCCTTCTTCCTCGGCTGGGATCGTTTAGAGCCCTTTGAAGCTGCATTTAAACTGTTCTCGGGCTCCATTGAAGTTCACTATATGGAGAGAAATCCTGAAATGTTTTTCTCAAAAAACTATTTCTTTATGACTGAAGAAAGAAAGACATGAACGTCTTGGATAACAAGAGGGTGTGTAAATTATCTGTAAATATTTGTTCTGGAAGTGAACTATTCCTTTAATGAAACATATGTAACTGTCAGAACCAAACAAAGGGGTCATTTAAAGATCAAGTGACTTTAAAAGTGTTGATCATCTTTATTTTCATGACACGATCATGTATGCAGAAGTCGAGAGCATGTTAGTGAGCTCACACGTCCATGTAAGAAAGCTGTGTATGTATGTGCGCAGACTGCGAGCTGTTTCGGAGCTGACTGAAGGAATCAGTGTTGACAGATGCACGTAGATGTTTGCGCTGGTGTCAGGGCTAAATTGGGCTGTTTTACAGGAGGCTGATATGCAGGGGGGTGTGAGCTGAATCCGAAAGCCGTTCTCTCTCTGTCAGTGTCCCGCAGCCTTGACGGACCCTCTGGCAGGAAGACAACGCTGAGAGAAACTCCCACCGCATCTAACACAATGTCTGAAGATCAACCCGTGAAGGGTTCGTAATGCTGTCATCAACTGACCAAAGAGCGCGTCAGAATCCAGTCCAAAAATTGAAGGATATATTTTTTAATATATATTCAAATTAATTTATGAGTCAAAAGGAACTGAAATGAACCAATTCACTGTCTAGTGTTACTCCTCAGCTTATAAAACATATTAGTATCATCTAAATGCAGGACTAATGTTGCAATTACACATCTTGAAAAGGGAAACTGTGACATGAAGCTGTGATTTGATTCTTTATATATTCATATAACTGCATACCTTTAAATCTGTAGTCTGGAAATGATGGTAAAATCTTGCCCCTGGTCTGTGGGACCATGTTAATACAGCAGCATTGCAGTGCTGAGCGGCTACAGAGTAAACACAAAGATTTATCCCCCATTTATCTGCTTTCCTCATCATTTACAGCCAATTAAAAGTGGACCGGGACAGCAAAATCTACAGAAGCTGCTCGCCGACGCTGCCAGAGACGGTCTTTTTCCCTCTGAGTGCTCCAGTTCCACATGGGATAATTAATCTCAGTTACAGTCAAGAGTGTCTAACACAGTCAGGGCGGCCGGTCATAAGTGTGTGTGTCAGAGACGGTGTGTTTCCGCACAGTGGCTTTCAAAGCATGTTCAGGTGTGTCAGAGGTGAGCGGGAATGAATTAATGATAAATGTGCGGGTGACTTGTGGATCATTGATCGGTCATTGAGGTTGGAGGTAATTTGTAAATGATGCTCCCGCTGCTATTGCATTACGGGAGATCTGAGATTGGAGAGAATGAGATCAGGTAAATGAGCCTCAAACAAATTACAAAATGGCTCTGACAAACGGGAATTATAAATAAAATATCTAATATGTAACATATATATATATATTATTTATATATATATATATATATATATATATATATATATATATATATACACACACACATACACACACACAATTAGATAATTATGTACATATAAAATAATATATTTAATTTAATTTACAGTTTTATATATATATATATATATATATATGTATCCTTAAGCATTATATATACATATACATACATACATACACACACACCAGATATACATTTCAGATTATTGTTATATATAAATTACGTAAAAAAGTTCTATATAACTTTCTACTATTTACTTTCTAAACTAGTACATATATAACGTAAATATATATAAAAATATATCTTAAAAATATTATATATATATATATTATATACACACACACATTATATATATATATATATATATATATATATATATATAAAATGTATACACACACTACATATACAGTTGAGACTATTGTAATATATAAATCACGTAAAAATGATATATACAGCTTACTAATATGTACCCTCTAAAGTACATATGTATCGTAAATATATCTAAAAAATTAATAAATAGAATAAAATAATGGAATAAATACAGGGTATAATTAATTTTAAAACGTTAAAAATACTATATATACACACACAGACACACACACATATATATATATATATATATATATATATCCATATATACATACATACATACATACATACATATATATATATATATATATATATATATATATATATATATATATATGTATGTATGTATGTATGTATGTATATATATACACATAATAAATATACAGTTGAGATTATTAGAATATACAAATTATTTAAAAATATAATTTCTAGCTTATCTAAAATTACATATAATAAATACAGGGTATAATTTAATTTAAAAATGTAATAATATGATTATTTTATATTGTGCAAAAAATACAAAAATAAAAAAATATACAGCATATATATAAAATATAAAACACACACACTTAGATAAGTATGTAATTTATATAATACAATAAAACAATAATTACTAGTGCTGGGCAACGATTAATCGTGATTAATCACATCAAAAATAAAAGTTTTTGTTTACATAATATATCTGTGTATACTGTGCATATTATATATATATATATATATATATATATATATATATATATAAAATATTTACACGTATTTACATGTATATATTCATATTCATATGATTTATATTTTATATAAATATATTTAATATACAAACATAACATTTCTCTTAAATATGCACATGCATGTGAGTATTAATATATACATAACAAGTATACACAGTACACACAAATATATTACGTACACAAAAACCTTTATTTCGTAAGCGATTAATCGTTGCCCAGCACTAATAATTACACGTGAATGATATCAGATCTTTTATTTCATCTGAGTAGCAAAATATAACCCAGGTCTAAATCGCAAATAAAACTGATTCACTAAAAGATTTCAAGATTTTCAAATTATTACGTTAACAAACCGATTTACTCAAGTGAATCATACTTTCAGATTCTTCTCCCCAACATTTGTTAATTATTTCCCAACGTTGACACTCCGCAACTAAAGAGCAGGGTTTATGAGATTTTACTTATAGAAAAGTGCAAGAAAAAGTACTTTTAAAGCATGTAGGGAGAGAGACACAGAGAAAAAGGATGAGAAAGCACATCACCAGCACACGACAGATCGTTTCTTCTACCCTTAACTACTGTTTAACACAAAGAACCCTACAGCTAAACTTCTTTCAGCACAAATACACAATCACTACACTCATCTCAGTATAAAACACTATCCATGCTGACAGGCTCAACGGAAATCCATGCACCGGCTAAATGAGAGTAAATGACAATAATGAAGACGGATGGTGAACGTGCGGCAGAGCGGCTCATAACTGATCTCTCCCCTGACGCCCCCATTATCAACAAGATCTGCAGGACCGAACGGCCCCATTACCGCACAAGACACGAGACAGCCAATCACAGCAGGCTTTGCCGCCACTTTTGTACCCTGTTTGTACATGTACAGTCATGCTACACTGGATCATCTACAAGATGAATGTTTTATGAATCATTCATCGTTCGTCTGAGAGGTTACCCAGCACTGTCTGAGTCGGGATGAACAGTAAGCAGAAGGCTATGCTGAGTTTGGGCTGTTAACGTGGCCTTTTATTGATAAACTCTAGCAGGAGTTCCTGTCTGTGAGCCCAAACTAATGAGGAGTGATGGAACTCCGCTCAACCTTTAAAACCTCCAGAACCTAGAAATGAAGAACACAAATACAGACTAGAAAGCACAACACACACACAGACTGAACTAAACTCTTAAAGTTAGTCAAAGCACTGCTGGTTTCTAGTTGGCTTCCCAACTTGACTGGATCAAACGAGCTTCACTACACTTCACTGTTTGTGCTATGGCTGGATAAGCCATATATATGTACACTACCAGTCAAACGTTTTTGAACAGTAAAATTTGTAATTTTTTTTTTTTTTTTTAAGTCTCACCAAGCATGCATTTATTTGATTCTGAGTACAGCAAAAAGAGTAAAATTTTGAAATATTTTTACTATTTAAAATAACTGTTTTCTATTTGAATATATTTTAAAATGTAATTTATTCCTGTGATTTCAAAGCTGGATTTTTAGCATCGTTACTCCAGTCACATGATCATTCAGAAATCATTTTAATATTCTGATTTGCTGCTCAAAAAATATTTACTATTATTATGTTAAAAACAGCCAAGTAGAATTTTTTCAGGTTTCTTTGATGAATAGAAAGTACAGACATGTGTGTGTGTGTGTGTGTGTGTGTATACACATGCATGTGTGTATATATATATATATATATATATATATATATATATAGGGCACTATGTATATTTATTATGTATATATAAATATACATACATGCAAATTAATATAATGACATTAATATGTTATGTTTATATATTAAAAAATATATTTACATATAATATCAATTATACGAGTGTAAATACACATGGAAATATTTTCAAATTATATACTGTATGTGTGTGTGTATTTATATACATATAAATATACACAGTATACACACACACACACACACTTACATATACATATATATATATATATATATATATATATATATATAGACAAAAACTTTTATTTTGTTTTTTTGATTAATCATGATTACAGATAAATGCTGATCTTGGGATCTAATCCTGAAAAAAATGTACTCAACTGTTTCAAATATTAATAATAATAATAATAATAATATTAATAATAATAATAATAATAATAATTTGAACAGCAAATCAGCATATTTGAATGATTTCTGAAGGATCATGTGACACTGAAGACTGGAGTAATGATGCTGAAAAAGTAGCTTTGATCACAGGAATAAATTACATTTTAAAATATATTCAAATAGAAAGCAGTTATTTTAAATAATAAAAATATTTCACATTATTACTGCTTTTGCTGTATTTTGGATCAAATAAATGCAGGCTTGGCGAGTAGAATTCTTTAAAAAACATTAAAAATCTTACTGTTCAAAAACTTTTGACTGGTAGTGTAGATGCATTTACTGTACACAGACTACAGTTACAAATGGATAAAAAAAAATCTTTTGATGTTTTATAAACAAAAGTTAAGTTTTGGGTGGAAAAAATTACCAGTAGGTGGGGGCAAATGAATGCATGAGTGAGTCATTGAGTCATTCACTCAACTGATTCATTCAAAAACCACCGTGTGTCGCTCAGAGATGCAAAACTCTGCTGTGGCTTTGTTTGAAACAATTTTCTTTGAGCAAAAACAGGAACATGTGTCTAAAATGTGTCAATTAATATTAACTTCTTGTTTATTGTACTGTTTTATAAAATCAGTATTACATTTGCAATCATACTGATGTTTGGAGAAAGCACTAGTTGTGCTCTATTTACAGGTAAACAATTGCTGGTACTCAGTCAAACTCATGTTGATGATACAAACACAGAGCTTCAGAGATACTACCAAACATAAACACTCCCTGTCTAGTTCATATGAAAAGTAGCCACTTTTTAGACCATAAACAAACCAGTTTTGTTTATAAAATATTGTACATATGAACATATGAGCACAGTTTTGCATATAATTTTGGGCTCACAAACACAACACAAAACAGTCATTAGGTCAAGCTGATCCAGAGACACAAAAGTGGGCATTATGGGAAACCTGGTGTCAGTTCTATTGCAGCAGGGCTCGGATTGAGGAAGCAGCAATGCATGAATATAATTAGAGAGAATATGGAAAGGAAAGAGTCTGTCTGTGGAAATATGCAGGATTTAACTCAAAGAAACTCACTGCATTAGTGTTCAGAACATATACAGCGCACACTACCACCACACTTCCCCTGGAGTAACTTACGGGCGAAAGAAATGGTTCACGCATGAAATAAAAATCCTTGTTAACTCACAATCATGTCATTCCAAACTCACAGAACTTTTCCATATTCAAACTAATTGCAATTGAGATTTGGGGGCTACGACGGCCTGGAATCATTTCAGTGCATAACGATTTGTGTCAGAATGGATCACTATTTGGTTATTTTTTGGCTCCTGGTCATTTTTATAAAATATTTTTATGCACATCCCCCAAAATTTTGGATTCACTGAGTAAAAACAAATCAGAAAGTAGAGAATCAAAAGCTTCAGATAAAAATACAAGAAGTCACAACTGTGTGTTAGTGAAACTGCAGTGGAAAGTAAAGTGGCTTCATGGTTTAGTATAATCAGTCCATCTCGAGAGTATTTCAGAGTTGATATATCTAATAAGCTTTAATCCTGTTATGCTAACAGATCTTTTATATCACATTAGCGGCAGTGTGCTGTCATGTTCTCCGTTTATACTCGGAGTAAAATTATCAGCGCTCTCAGCAGAGTTAATCTCATCAATAAAATTACTGACGAAAATGTTTTTTTATCTATGATAAAAAAAAATGATTCTAAACTTTTTTCGTGAATTAAAATAAAGCTGAAAAAACTGCAGTATAAATTTACTAAAACAGAAATAAAAATACATTTATATAAATATATCTAAATAGAACAAATAAAAACTAATAAAATGACAAAAGCACATCACAAGAAAAAAAAATTAAATTAAAATGAAAACTGAAGATATAAAAGTACACACAAATTCAATATATTAATAAATTATGTAACATTTCATAATTAATACTAAAACTAGACTGATTTATGAGAGGCAAATACAAATGTAACAATTAAGTTTTCTAATGCTATTTTGTTTAAGCTGTTAAATTGGTTTGTTACAATTAATAAATTGATAAATGTTTATACATGAACAAAAATATTAATTAATTAACAATAATCAAATTACAATATTTAATAAATAAAATAATGTATTAAATATTTTAAAATTAAATTAAACTGAAATGAAATCTGAAGATATAAAAGTACATGCTAATTTAATATATTAATAAATTATGTAATATTATATAATTAATACAAAATCTACACTGATTTATGAGGCAAATACAAATGTAACAATTAAGTTTTCTAGTGTTATTTTTTTTATGCTGTTAAAGCTGTTGTTTGTTTGTTACAATTAATAAATTGATAAATCTTTCTACATGAACAAAAAAATAATTAATTAATATTACATTTAAATAAATAATTAATTATTCTTAATTTATTATATATTATACGTTTTTATTATTTATTATAATTTATTAAATTAATTAATTATTATAATTTTGGATATTTCCATCAACAAAAATGTAGAATTTTACAAAAATATGCCTATGGCTTTATATATTAAAATGACATACTATTATTAAAATTATAAAATGATATATATATTTCAATTAGAGTAAAATGAAAAAAAAAAAAAAATATGAATGAATGAATGAATGTTATATTAAACTTTTTTTTTTTTTTTTTTTTTTAAATAAAAAACCTAAATTAAAATGGCCAAAAAAAACTGCAAATGTGACCTCTGACCCCAGTGGTCACAGAGCTGGGCATCTCTGAATCTCTTCATCAAAAATACACATGCAGTAATTCCCAGTCTGTGACCTGTCCTTCCCGCTGACTCATACAAACGGCCCACGACTGGATAGATGCGGGACTTCCTGCACGTGTGCGTGTCAGGGTCTGTGCCGCTGGGAAGTTAATTGCGGTTGGTTTTTCAGTCAGCCCTGGACAGCTGTGAAGAGAGCTGCTGCGGTTGTACCGCGGTCAACAAGCGTTTAGAGTTAGCAATGAATAAAAGATGGCGGGAAGGCGGCTTTACGATATGTTAATGCATTATGAGCACGAAGAGTCTCCCCAATGCTGTCAGTCAGATATAAGATCCTTCTGTCAGGTTAACAAGCCTCCCCATGAAATATGCATGACAGGTTACACCCCTCCTCCTCCTCTGCCCGTGGTTCATGCTACGACCAAACCTACTGACAGAAGAGCAGGAAACGAGAGGAGGGTAAAGACTCATTGTCAACCATTTTAATTCCAAACATCTGTGTGATTTCAAGATAAATGACTAGAATATTCGACAAAACGTCAGCACGAGAAACAGCATGACTCATGATCTTAACGGCCATCAAATGAACAACAAAACTAAAAAATAATATCCTAAATCTGAAAAGGATCTGAAAGGATGGGTGGCACATTATAAATTGGATTTAGCAGATGAGCTTGGCTTGTGAATATTAAAGGAACAGTTCACCTAAAAATGAAAATTTGCTGTTAATTTACTCACCATCAGCCTATTTGTGATGAGCCACGCATACATTATGAGCATAAGCATGCAGGATTGTTGGGTTATAAGTTATAATATTGTAAATAATGTTCAGTTCCGTACACAGAACAATCGTTTTGCTTCGAAACCAGGGAGCATTGCTTCAGCTAAATATCTTCCATCCTGTTCAACTGAAGAAAGACAGCCATCTACATGTTGGATATCATGAGGGTGAGTAAATTAACAGCAAATTTTCATTTTTGGGTAATCTAGGGAATTAGAATTATGACTTAATGTGTTTATATTACGAAATTCTGAAAAAAAGTCAGAATTGTGAGAAAAATTCACAATTCTGATGAAAAAAAGTCTGAATTCTGAGTTTATAGAATTCTGACATTATTTCTCAGAACTTCAACTTGATTTCACACAATTGTGAGTTTATATCAATTCTGAGAAAAAAAGTCATAATTGTGAGAAATAAACTAGGAATTTGTGAGAAAAAGTCAGAATTATGAATTTATATGTCACAGTTCAGACTTTACTTCACGCAATTGCGAGTTTATATCTCGATTCTAAGAAAAAAAAGTCAGATTTGCGAGACGTAAACTTGCAATTGCGAGAATATCTGAGTAATATCTCGAAATTCTGACTTTATTTCTCAGAATTCTGACTTTATTTCACGCAATTGCAAGATTATATATCTCTTTTTTTGAAAAAAAAAGTCAGATTTGCGAGACGTAAACTTGCAATTGCGAGAAAAAGTCAGAATTATGAAAAAAAGTTGCAATTCTGAGAAAAAAGTCAGCATTTTGAATTTATATCCCACAATTCTGACTTTATTTCTCAGAATTATGACTTTATTTCACACAATTGCGAGTTTATATCTCAGTTCTAAGAAAAAAAGTCAGAATTGTGAGATGAAAAGTTAGAATTCAGAGTTTACATCTCGAAATTCTGACTTTATTTCTCAGAATTCTGACTTTATTTAATGCAATTGCGAGTTTATATCTCAATTCTGAGAAAAAATTCAGAACTGTTAGATATAACCTCGCAATTGTGAGAAAGTCAGAATTGTGAGATAAAAAGCTGCAATTGTGAGAAAAAAAGGCGTAATTCTGAGTTTATATCTCCCAATTCTGACTTTATTTCTCAGAATTCTGACTTTATTTCATGCAATTGTGAGTTTATGTCTCAATTCTTAGAAAAAAAGTCAGAATTGCAAGTTTATGTCAGGCAATTCTGAGAGAAAATTCAGAACTGTGAGTTGTAACCTCACAATAGTGAAAAAAAGTCAGAATTGTAAGAACAAAAGTCAGAAATATGAGAAAAAAGTCACAATTCTAAGAAAACATCTAAGACTTTACATCTCGCAATTCTGACTTTTTTTCTCAGAATTTCCATTTTATTTCACACAACTGAGAGTTTATAGCTCAATTCTAAGAAAAAAAATCAGAACTGTTAGATGTAACCTCACAATTGCGAGAAAAAAAATCAGAATTGTGAGATAAAAAAAAGTTGCAATTGTGAGAAAAAAATTACTGAGTTTATATCTGCCAATTATGACTTTATTTCTCAGAATTCTGACTTTATTTCACGTAATTCTGAGTTTATATCTCAATTCTGAGAAAAAAGGTCAGAATTGCGAGTTTATGTCAGGCAATTCTGAGAGAAAATTCAGAACTGTGAGTTGTAACCTCACAATTGTGGAAAAAAAGTCAGAATTGCGAGATGTAAACTTGCAATTGCGAGAGTCAGAATCAAAATTATGAGGAAAAAAAGTTGTAATTCTATGAAAAAGTCAGAACTTTGAATTTATATCTCAATTCTGACTTTATTCTCAGAATTGTGAGTTTATATTTCTGAGAATTTTATACAATTCCAAAAAAAAGTTTAGAAGTGTGAGATGTAACCTCGCAAAAGTCAGAACTGTGAGATTAAAAATTACCTTTTTGAATTTTTTATTCAGTGACAGAAACAGGCTTCCATAATTTTTTAAAATTTTATATAAGTATTTATTCATTTTTTGATTTTTGCTTTTTAGCAAAAATAAACACACACACAGTATACACACACACAGAGACACACACAAAATATAGAATATAGTACACCCCCATTTAAAACAGACAGAGCATGCCCACTTATAATGGTACGGCCTTGCCAATTAAAAATGAAAGCAGCCTGGATGTGGCTGTCTTCTGCTGTTTTAACGTTCTGGTATTTCGAAACGCTGGATCAGTGAACTTAAATGAGAAAATGTCCATCAGGAGTGAAAACTGGATGAGGTGAGGAATAGTGAAAGGAAGAGAGCGAGAGAGGGAGAGAGAGGTGTGAGTCTTGTGATTTCTTAGCTGAAGGACATTTAGGCAGGTGAGAATGAAACTGTTGAACCGTGGACACACACCTACTGAGAATTACACACCGTTAACACTTGTCTAATGTGAGACAACCTAGTTGTCTCTCTCTCGCGCGCTTTCGCAGGCACATAAACAAACAGAGGAACGAACACACAAACATCTTTGCTTTGACAATACAGATGAATACAGAAGACTATGGACTGACTTACTTTGTGTGCTTTCATTCAATGTCAATGTCTTATTCAAGTCCAAAAACAATTTCTGCTCAGAATGTCAATAAGCAACATGTCGTCAACATGACGACAAAACTGACCACATTTCGTTTTTAAATGCATTTTCTCGGTCTATCAATACACACCTCTTTAGGCATTGTTTTAGATAAGTTTTACCAATAGTTACTGTACTAAGCTATAATAATAATAGCAAACTAGATGAGTTTGAACAAACTTTGAAGATGGCTTGAGAAAGCCTAGCCTGAAAGTTGTAAGTAGTAAAAACTTGATTAAAGTTTAGACAGATTAGATAAATTTTGATAGTGTATTGCTAGCACATTACTAACATGATTTATCATGTTGTTAGCATGATTTGCATGTTGCTTACAATTTTTAACATTATTAACTAATTGCTAGCATGTCATTACCATAATCAACATGCTGCTAGGACATTTAACATGTTGCTAGCCAGTTTCTAGTATGATTAACATGTTGCTACTATGTTTTAGCATGATTAGCATGTTGCTAGCATGTTTTTAGCACGCTTAGCATGTTGGTAACATGTATATAACACGATTGTCTTGCTAATCTGATGTGATTAGAAACAAGATTAGCATGTTGTCATGTTACTAGGATGATAGCATGTTGTTAACATGTTGCTAACATACTGCTAATATGTATCTAACATGATTAGCATGTTAACAGTTTGTTAGCATATTTGTTACATGATTAGAATGGTGCTAGCATGTTGTTAACATGATTACCATGTTGATGTCATGGTTAAAACGTTAACATGTTTTAGCATGATTAGCATATTGTCATGTTACTAGGATGATTAGCATGTTGTTAACATTTTGCTAACATATTGCTAATGTGTATCTAACATGATTAGCATGTTAGCATTTTGTTAGCATATTTATTACATGATTAGAATGGTGCTAGCATTTTAACATGTTGCTAGCATGTTGTTAACATGATTAACATGTTGACAACATGTTTCTAGCATGGTTAGAATGTTGTTAAAATGTTTTTAACATGATTAGCATGTTTTTAACATGTTTTTAACATGCTTAGCATGTTGGTAACACGTATGTAACATGATTACCATGTTGCTATCATTTTGCTGGCATGTCTCTAATGTGATTATAACATGTTAACGTGTTTAACATGATTAACATTTTTGCTAACATGTTTTTAGCATTATTAGCATGTTGTTAACATGTTGCTAATATGTATTTAGCATAACTAGCATGTTAACATTTTGTTAGCATATTTACTACATGATTAGAATGGTGCTAGCTTGTTGTTAACATGTTGCTAACATGATTAGAATGTTGCTAGCATGATTAACATGTCGATAGCATGTTTCTAGCATGCCTACAATGTTAACTTGTTTTTAACATGATTAAGATGTTGCTGGCCTTTTTTTTAATATGGTTAACATGTTATTAACATAATGCTAACATTTTCTTAACATGATTAGCATGGCATGTTTCTCGCATGATTGGCATGGTAATAGCACTTTGCTAGCAAATTTCTACGGTAATTAGCATGTCAACATGTTTTCAACATAACTAACATGCTGCTAATATGTTGTTAGCATGTTTTTAACGTAATCAGCATGTTAACATATTTTAACATAATTGCCATGTTGTTAACATGTTTCTTCCAATGATTAACATGTTGTTAGCATATTTTTAGCATGTTCTCAGCATGATTAACATGTTGCTTGCATTTTGCTAGCATATTTCTAATGTGATTAGCATGTGGTTAACGTTTTTAACATGATTAGCATGTTGCTAGCATTTTCTAGCATGATTAGCATGTTACAAGCATATTGCTAGCATGTTACAAGCATGATTAGCATGGCATGTTGCTAATTTTTTCTAGCATTATTAGCAATCTGCTAGCATTTTTAACATGTTTTAACATCGCTAACATGAATGAAAAAAATCAAGTAAAAGCAACTAAAATCCAGCTAAGTAAAGTAAAAAACATCTTAAATCCAGCTAAAGCCAACTTTTTTTCTCAAGCAAACTTAATAAAGACGTATTAGTAAAGAAAAATAATAAATATGAATATTAAATATGAAATTAAAAATTTTTCCTCAAAAATGCTAAAAAGTAAAATGGGATTTAATGCTTTTTCTTGATATGATTGGGTTGACCTTAGTGGGGTTCAAACCTGCAACTTTTGGGTTACCAGACTAGATGTTTCACCACAAAGCAACACTTCTGAGTCATTGTGGATGGAGAACTCCTTCCTAAAACTTGAGGAGCAATTACTATCGAAAGATAACTATGGAAAGACAAATGGTGGTCAGAACTGCTTAGACTCAGATATTGGACTCAAAAATCTAACGCATGCGGCAGTTTTGATGACTGCTTGACACAAAATGGATGACAGCTTCAAACAGCATTGATTCACTCAAAAATTCCCATTTATCAAACCGAATATGCAATGTCAGCTCTCAACGACGTAACCTTCAAACCTCGTGGACTTTAATTCGATACAAAGGAGCGTATAGGAAGTATCCGATGCGCAAACTATTGAGTTGAGTTGAGTTTCGCAAAACACGAGAGCATTAGAGCAGATGATACGCAGTCAACATATCGAAATTATTCAAAACGTTTCAAGCAGCAGTATCTGATTATTACGCACCGCACAGACACGCACTCGCACACACACACACGGTCACGGTGTCAGCACACACTGAGATGCGCGGTGGTTCTGACTGTGCCCGTAGGGGAAGATCAGTTCCGGTAAGTGGGTTACGACGGTCCTCTCCAGACAGCGGCACAGCAAGCAGCTAAATGATCAAACAGAGGGGGATTTGCCTCCTGTTCAGGGGGATTGGTAAGTGGAACAGGGCCGTGAAACATATACTACAATTAGTCTGGAAACTTCCTTCCCTTAGGTCAAAAGGATTACGTCAGGTTTTTTTGTCAGGTTTGAGCCATATTAGTAAAACCCTATTGAAATGCTGCAATAACATAGTACATTTTATAGAAGCATGCATAGTATATTATATATAGTACAACTATATATAATAACATTAAAAGTATTATATTTTTATAGAAATAATATAAATATTATGATAAAACATACTACCATATTTTGCTATATTATATACATCTATATAAATATATATATTTTGTTATATATATATATATATATATATATATATAAATCTTTTTATTATTATTCTGTATTTTGTATCCTTTTATATTATATATTTTTGTTGCTATATTCTATATAATATATAATGCAACTATATCTTAACATTAATTATATAAATACAAATATAAATATGATAAAATTAGAATTTATTGTAATCTATAGAATTTGTTATATTTTATTACACTATTTATTACACATATTTTATTTCAATATGTTAATATTTTACAAATTTGCTATATTATATACTATATAATAACATAAAATTTATTATTTGTGTAAATGCTTCAACAAAATAAATGATAACACACTACTATATCTTGCTATATTATGTACTAGTGCTTTTACAAAATTTAAATTGTTTTAACATATTTTTATTTATATATTTACTGTTATTAAAGTATATTTTGTAGCATTTTATATTATATATTTTTGTTGCTATATTACATACAATATGCAACTTGCAACTATATTTAATAACATTAAATATATAAATACAAATATAAATATATTAAAATAAGAATAGATTATAATTTATAGTATTTACTTT
Organism: Labeo rohita; assembly: GCF_022985175.1. Classification (NCBI taxonomy): domain Eukaryota; kingdom Metazoa; phylum Chordata; class Actinopteri; order Cypriniformes; family Cyprinidae; genus Labeo; species Labeo rohita. Next base: position 6,727,965 of record NC_066892.1, on the reverse strand, counting down.
ATTATTTTATTTTTTTTATTTATAGATTATGTTATTATAGCATATTTTGTATCATTTTATATTATATAGATATTTTTGCTATATTATATACAGTACATAGTGCAACTATATTTAATAACATTAAATATATAAATACAAATATAAATATATTTAAATTAGAACTGATTATAATTTACAGTATTTATTCTCATTTATTATTTAATATATTACTGTTTTGTACTGTTGCTATATTATATACTATTATAGTGCCACCATATATAATAACAAAATAATAAAATACAAAAATACATTAAAACTATATTAAAATTAAGTATACTGTAATATATTTTTTATAAACTATATATAATAACATTAATTGCTTGCTATATCTTGCTAATATATTTTATTAAATACTAGTGCTCATACAAAATGTCTGTTGTTTTTAACTTTTTTCATTTATATATTTAAAATGTTATTACGGCATATTTTGGATGTCATTTTATATGACATATTTTTGTTGCTATATTAAATACAATATATAGAGCAACTATATTTTAACTTTAATTATATAAATACAAGTACAAACATAAATATTAAAATCTAAGAATATATTATTAAAATGAAATATATTTTAGATTTTATTATAAATATTATATATATATATATATATATATACACGCACAGTACTATTACTATTAAACAGTAAAAAGAGGTTACAATATTTACAAGTTTGTTTGTTTGTTTTTTTAAAGAGACAATGAGAATTGAGACATTTGAGACATTGAAACAATGATGGCGACATTAACGGAGATAAAGGTAAGAAACTCATGCAGACCACATGTGCAAAAACACAAACGTTCTATACTCTGTCATTTCTACACTGTGGTCAGCGCTACTGGCACCCGATGCTAAAAAAGTCACAGTTTAAATTAACGCAGATTAAAGACTTTCTGCAGAACATTTTATAGTATGTAAAGGGAAAGCAAAAGATAAAGAAAGAGAGAGAGAGCAACGAGACTTTTAGGGTAACGCCTCCAGCTTTCATTTTAATTAGTTTGATTGTGCATTAAATCATCAGATCCTGAAATAATAAGAGAACTGCACCTTTCCTCTCTTTCATCACCATCCTAAGGGTTGTTCCAGAAAAATATGTGCCACAATAAAACTGGCCTGTATAGAGGGACTAAATTTATACCTTGTATTTAGCAAGACATTTCAGGACGTTTCTCTTAGTTAAAGACCCAGGGAGGGCGTTAGTTGTAGCATCCAATCCATTATGGGCCAAGCAGGTTTGCATGCTGGCTGGACGATACATCAAGCAAACACTTCAGTGATTCTTCAGTGACTGATACCAGTGTTTGTATAACGTTTTGTTGACTACTAGTAGGGATCGAACCTGCAACCTTTGTGCAAGCAGCTTGTATCCCTCCCTATCTCTTCTGTGTCACTCAGATTCACGGCACACGCTCCTGGGCGTTTAACAACACAAAGGGATGGAGAGATTCACTTACTACTTATAGGTCTCCGAGCGGATGTATTCAAAGACATGAGAGACGCCCAACTGGAACTGGTCTGCGATGGGAGTCACCCAGGAGTTATTCTCAGCCTTAAACACCTGCTTTGGGCCTGTCAGGTCCAGGTTACCTACAGACAGAGAGAGAAAAAGGAGAAATTAGTGATTTTCAAAAATAAAAAGGTAAGATCAGACAGGAGAGGAGGGGAGACAAAATGAGCAAAGAGAAGAGATGATACAAGCAAAGAATAGACAATGAGATGAGACCAGGTCGAGAAAGAAAAACTGAGAAGAGACAAGATCAGACAAAATAAAAAGAAGCAATAAGAAAAGAAAAATTAGATTAAGGAATAAGACATAAGAGAGAAGAGACAACATGAGATGAGGTATAAAGAGACAAGATGAAATAAAAAAAGACAAATCAAGAACAAACAAGGCATTAAAGACAAAATACCAGATGAGATGAGACGAAACAAGGCAAAACATACACTATCAGTCAAAAGTTTTTGAACAGTAAGATTTGTCATTTTTTCAAAGAAGTCTTTTCTGCTCATCAAGCCTTTATTTGATCCAAAGTACACCAAGAACAGTAAAACTTTGAAATATTTTTACCATTTAAAATAACTTTTCTATTTGAATATATTTCAAAATGTAATTTACTCCTGTGATTTCAAAGCTGCATTTTTATCATTCTAATCATTCTAATATTCTGATTTGCTGCTAAAAAAAACATTTATTATTACTGTTGTTGAAAACAGCTGAGTAGATTTTTTTCAGGTTTCTTTGATGAATAGAAAGAATAGAAGAGCAGCGTTTATCTGAAGTAGAAACCTTTTGTAACATAAATGCCTTTATTATCACTTTTGATCAATTTAAAGCATCCTTGCTAAATAAAAGCATTAATTTCTATAATTAACAAACAAGAGACAAGTTGTTGACACTAAAGAGAGGGAAAAAGTTAACAGAATAAAAGGGAAGAGACAGATGAGAAAAAAAAAATAAATGAGAGAAAGAGAAGAGAAGGCATAAGAGATGAAGAGATGAGATGAGACCAGTTGAGATGAGATGAGAAAAGAAACAAGACATGAGATGGGGAAAAAAGAGAGAATGGACAGACCAGAAAAAGACGGGATCATACAGAACAAGTAAATTACACACACACAAAAAAAACAACAACAAACAAAAGGGAAGAGACTAGATGAGAAGAAGAGACGAGACAAGTCAGGTGAGAAGAGGCCAGTTGGGTTGAAATGGGGGGGGAGAGAAAAACAAGAATATATTAGGGGTCGACTGATGTGTGTTTTTCAGGGTCGATGCTGATACCGATTATTACAGATCAAGTAGACCAATAACCAGTATTTTGAATCAGCATACATGTCTAGTGTAAAAATGAAAATTGATACAATTTAGAATAACAAGTGCTCTGACAAAAACTTTCTTTAAATGCTTTTAAATTATTTTTATCAGCAAATCAGTTTTGAAAATGACCGATACCGATAACCTTAAAAATGCACAATATTGGCGCCAATAACCGATAATCAGTCGACCCCTACTTGTTATTCTTAATTTTGACACTTTCATTATTACACCAAACATATAAGTCAGTTCAAAATAACAGTTATCGGTCTACTTGATCTGTAATAACCAGTTACGGCATTGGAACTGAAAAACACATATATGTAAACTGACATATAAGTCAGTTCACATACAAGATATGAAATGAGAGAAAAGAAGAAAATTAACAGACAAGACAAAAGATTAGAAGAGACCAGATTAGATGTGAGAAAAGACAAAAAATAAAAAAGAGAAGATACTAAAAAAAAGAGAAGATACTAGAAAAGAAACTAAATGAGTCAACAGAACAGACATAACAAAAGAGGACAAGAAGTGAAGAGACGAGACGAGAAGAGATGATGTGTGACGACACGAGACCAGAGGAGAACCAGTTCACAGTGTGCAGATGAAACAGTCCAGGTCAAAGTGCTAATGTGGCTCATCTCAGCTCACAAGGGGGCTAATTAAATAGTTTCTGATTAGCAAGTGTTGAGCGGCCTGTCAAAGAGGGGGTGAAATTAAACCTGGACCCCGGCACACAATGACACACCTCACAAACGCAGTCAGACACGACCGATAGTGTAAGTCAGCCTTGAACCTAAAAGACCTAGACGGCAGACCTAAATGTACAACTATTTTAGATCTCAGCCCTCGACCAGACGTCTGCTCCGTTCAGTTTCCACCCTCCTCTTCTACTTTTCATATAACAGTTTAAAGCATCAGCTTTACACATGAGATATTCTGAATGGTAAAGACTGTCTATCTGTCCTCTTTGCACACTCTCGTTCACATCGCTCGCTTTTTTCTCTTTCTCTCCTTTTCCCTTCCTGCTTTTGGCATGTGCGCTTGGTTGCTCCTTGTTAGCCGGGCTCCTCTCTCTCACACATACACACTGCGGCGGTGGTCTTAACGAGGCCGGTCTGTGGAGTGGGATTACAGGGACATGACAGAGGGGTCCTAATAAGCTACACACAGGAAGAGTCTCCCCTACAGAGTGCACAGGACAAAGACCTGCTGACCAGAGCGTTCACACACACACCTAGAACGCCAGTAAACAATTGCCAATTGCTAAAACACTACAGAACTCATAAAACTAAAATTTGTAAACAATATAAGTCCTGTTCACCCATGCAAAACTCTGTCATGCTGATGGTGAGTACTTGAGGGCACTGCTATGTGCTTGCTAAACAGTTCTGAGTGGTTTTTGAAGTGTTCCGATGCAGTTGCTATCCTGTTGCTAGGGTGTTGCTAGGGTATACTATATACTATATGGGTATACTATAGTGGTTGCATGAGCATGTCGTTATGCAGTTGTTGATTTTCACCTGAAGCAACACTTTAAATAACACTCAGTCAAAAGTTTCAGGCATGTTGCTATGCGGTTGCTAGCATTTTTGCTACAGTGTTTGATTTGAACAAAACTTCTTAGCAAATGCAGAGCAATGCAATAAATAACACTCAGTCAAAACTCTACAGTCAAGGTTCTAGTGAGTGTTTGAGGTTGTCGCTAGGGTAGGACCCTATGATTTCTGCGATGCAGAAAAAGCAGACGGAAACGCGGAATCCAGTCATAAAAACAGAATTTACTGAATAGCGCAGAATATCACGGAATTTGTCAAAATTTGAATGAATTAATCAAAAGTAGGTTATTACACTTAAATTAAACTACAATATGGACTAGTATCTGTAAATATTACATTGCAAAAATACCATTTATATTTGAATTCCGCTTGTTCCGCGTGTCTCTGTTTTAATGAATGGAGCAGACGAGCGGTTTTGTTTACTACACACACTGAAGCGTGCGTGACGCTCGCGGTGATTTCAGCATTTTACCGTTCCATTTTAGGAAAACTAGTGTCATATCATATACACACAGAAATATAAACGTAGACACGGCAACCCATCAAAATAAAAGCCTGGTTTAACTTGAAGACACTGTGCCATAAATACATTACTACTATTACTACTACTACTAAAATAAAACAAACATTAATTTTTAGGGTATAATCACACACCATTTCTTCCATGTTTTAATTTTAATAGTAAATTCCCCCTTGGTTGCCAAAAAACTTTTTTTTTTTTTTTTGCTTAATTTTCAATTAAAAGATAAATAAAATGAATTTTATATGGCTTCATTTGATAACCAGAAAATTTTAAATACACAACACAGAATTTGTGTAAAAAAATATTTTAAGTATACATTTGAATAAATTAAGTATGCTTTTAAATAATTAGACATGCTAAAACACAGAATTTGCTAACAATAAAACATGGTAAGAAAAAATAAAACATTTCATAGGGCCCTAAACGTGTAATTTTTGTTAAACCTTTATTAAATTGATGTGAAATTGTATACGTTTCATGATTTTATTTCATGATTAGACATGCTCTTTGATTAATAAAATTTAATTTACCATTAAAAAGGAGCTGAGAAAAATTAAAACAGAAAAAAATGGAATTCAGATAAATTAAAACGGAAAAAACGGAATTTGGGAAAAAATAAAACAGAATTTGGGAAAAAAATAAGGGCCCTATTTGTGGCAAGAAGCCTCCGCTTAGCGTCGAGCTGCTAATAAGCCTCTCTGAATTTATTCTGCAATAGCAACCGGCTGGATGTACATTATCCCTTACTTACCACTTCTGTTTGTCTGCGTCTCAATAAACCACTTGAGCATGACATCGTTTCCAACTTCTGAGGTAAATCGAACGCAACATAAGTGGTTGCTTGCAACAGGCTGAAATCACACCGTATACACCCATCCGCTGTGCAGGACCACTGATTTGGTATAGAAGGACATTTATATGACACTTGAGGTGAGTCTTGACATAATGCTGGAATACCAGTACACTAGAATCATAGATTAAATTGTTCAAATGGAACAAGACAGGGGGAAAAACTACTGTCAGAAGGGCAGTCAGTGTGTGTGCGTATATGTGTGGAGGTTTTCCCAAAGTGAAAGTACTCGGGTAGAGAGGAGTTTGACCTCGGTTGACCCCATCAGTAACACACTGTTGGTCAGTGAGGTGTGATCCAACCCAGAGCCTCCAGCCAATCACACAAGATATGACAAATCTGCAGCCAACTGCAGTGCTAGTCTGCATCTGATGTGTAAGTGTGGATTTTTTTTTTTCATGTTTGAGGAATGTATGTATAGTTTGCATTCCTATCAACCAATAATTGCCCTCTTGTTTTAAAGTCATCCACTTCCAAAACAAAGATTCACATATAATGTACTCACCCCTTATCATCCAAGATGTTCATGTCTTTCTTTCTTCAATCGTAAAGAAATTGTTTTTTGAGGAAAACATTTCAGCATTTTTCTCCATATAATGGACTGATATGGTGCCCCGATTTTGAACTTCCAAAATGCAGTTTAAATGCGGCTTCAAACAATCCAAAATGCAGTTGTAAACGATCCCAGCAGAGAAAGAAGGGTCTTATCTAGCATAACAATCGGTTATTTTCATAAAAATAATACAATTTATATACTTCTTAATGTCAAGCTCATCTTGTCTTGGCAAAAATGCTGAAATGTTTTCCTCAAAAAACATAATTTCTTTACAACTGAAGAAAGAAAGACATGAACATCTTGGATGACAAGGGGGTGAGTACATTATATGTGAATCTTTGTTTTGGACTTCTTTAAGGTCAGGCTTTGATTGGCTGATAGGAATATGCAAAGAATGTTGATTCATGTCTTACCAAGTTCAGGAGGCAGTACAGTGAGTCTGTTCCCTTGAATGTGAAGTTCCTTCAGCTGAGCCAGATCTCCGATCTCTTTAGGTAGAGAGATGAGATCATTGTCCCTCAAACTCAACTGAAAAGAGAGAGACAAAGTATTGAATATGACATGAAATCAAAATAATCAATCTTATGTACTTATTTACTTATAAACATCTGTGGCATTATCAAGCATTACTTATTAATTTACTGCACATGCAATTTTTGATTGCTTTTACAAACTGTGGGCCAAGTCGAAATAACTTTCAGTGGTAACTGACAGCATCTCATAACACTTGTATTCTAAAAATCCTGGGTGTAATTACACCCATATTTTAACGCAACACCAAACCAAAATAGTTGAATATTATTTTCAAGTTTAAAGTTGTAATTATCAGCTGTTTTATGTGTCTGTGACCCCGCATTGAGTCCGATCTTAGCGAGCACAGGGGTGAAGATCAGCCTCTAAATCACCTCTCACCGCATCTGATAAAGAACACACGCTGCAGAGAATAAATCCAACACACACGGCACAGAGCGCCGCCACAAAAGCAATTGATTTCAGAGGGAATTTAGATAAATTACTCACTATCTGTAGCTTGGCCAGCTTGCCGATGTCTGGGGGCAAAATCTCAAAATCGTTGTCACTGAGATAGAGCGCGCGGAGGGTGGCTGAAATGAGAGAGGGAGAAGTATTGCAAACACTGATCAATAGAAACGGTCATCTCTGATTGATACAGCACGGCTACAATATTACACTCAAGTACACACGCAATATCAACAAATCGACAAACAGCAACAAACACACACTCGCACTGTCTAACTGAGCACCACATGGGATAAACACATGGGCATACATTCAGAAAGCAATAAACAATTACATCTTAAAGTCCTACACAAATAACATGTATTTTGATAATCTACAATTTGGATTTTTTTTTAAGTCCCACCCAATTTCTGTCCATCTGATGTTCTGATTGGTTAAAGCAACAGCTACAGCCAATCATATCCATTTCTACTTGCTTTAGAAGTCAATATCACCGCTGATATGACAGCCACTCCAAACAGCGGTGATAAATGGAGGTTTGAGAGCGTGTATGAGTGTGAGTGTGTGTGGTTAGACATCAGAGACCTTGATTAATGTTAAGATGGTGCTTTCATTATGTGGCTGCCATTAAAATAACAGGTTATTAGAGCCCATCACTGCTCATCAGTGTCCTCTAACAGGACCAGCTGATTGGACTGATGAGGATTATGATGATGAAGATGAAGTTAGCAGTTATTTTGTTTGCATATTGTTAGTAGGTTGTCTGGTTCTCACTGCAGTTTATTCTGCTAAAGAACCAGAGCCTGTAATGTAAACGCTCAACCAGAGTTTGTTCGTGTTTAAGTGGATAAATCTGAAATCAATAATTCCACAAGAATAAACAAATGGATATTTTGTGACTTTGTGGTCACAATTTCAGGCTGTATAAAAAGTAATCAAGCACCGACACAAAACCCACTACGACAAAAGTTTACCTGAATAGCCATTTTCATTTCTTATATTGAAATAAGGAAAGTCATAAGTCTCCAAAAATGTAAGTCAATGTTTTTTTAAAGTTTTACATAAATCAATATCATGAATGTTGCTTCAGTAGATCAAATCATGTTAACAAAAAAGATAAAGAGTGGGAAGCGCAACTGATTTATTTCTTTATTGATTTACATTTATTTTTAGGATTCTTTGATGAAAAGAAATTTTAAAAGAACTGCATTTAGGAATATTTTGAAATACTATAAAAGTCTTTACTCTCTCTTTTGATCAATTTCATGCATCCTTGTTGAATAAAAGTATTCATTTTTAAAATCTTACTGACCCCAAACAGTAATGTAATTTAACTATGTAAATGTAAAAATTTAGCAGCATAGTTAAAATTTCAATAATCAAAACATCTGATCCAAAATTAGCCTTCCCATTAAGAGGTGATATTTGACTCCTTAAAGTGGTTTACAGGGGATTTTTACTTTTCTAATGGCATTTTTCTAACTTTATTAAAAGTATGCCATCTTTTATGTCAAATTTTAAAAAATATATACTTTATAAGCTTTTTCAAATTTCTAATTAAAACAGAATAAGAATGAGTAGAATAAGAATAAGTTCACGGTCAAATGAAATCAGTATTATTAAAATGAATTTGTACTACAGAGGTGGCACAGAAGAACACAAAAGTGGCTTGTAGGTGTATTTTCATATTTTTAAAGAGGCTCAGAGGTGGCATGAGTGCAATCAAATCATAAATTCTTGTTGAGATTAAAGTTTTAAATGTAAAATTTTGAATATAGAAATATTAAATGATTTAAATAACTGAAAAGATACTTTAAAAATGGAACTAAAACTGCCAGTAGGTGGCGGCAAGTCACTGATTTAATTTCTGAATCATTCATTCATTTGATTCGTTTGAACAACTGATTCATTCAGGAATAAAGCAAGACTGTCTTTATGAATGGGAAATTGAATCAATGACTCATTCATTCATAAACGAAGCAACTTGGTGTTTGAATGGAGATGCGGAGCAGCTCAGTTGTGACTTGTTTGAAACTATTTTTGATGACTAAAATCAGGCAATAGTATTATAGTCAGACAATGTAAGTCACTTAATATTAACTTATTGTTTATTTAACTGTTGTATTAAGCCAATATCTCATTTAAACTCCCTTAAAAATCATTAAAAGCTGTCATTCATCTTAGTTCATCACAATCTCACATAGTTCCATTATAATCAACGAAGCTCTCTGCACTGCACAATGAATCTCTTATTTACATTCTCTCTACACTTTGTTTATGAAAGGATTTGTGAGATATGTCTGTGATACATTACTTAACGTTGCAAAAACACATAGAAACCTTTGAAGCTCCCCTCAATGCAAACACAAATATGGCGATCGGGTCAGTCACTGGTGCTTCTAAAAAAAATTTCATAGTTGCACGTAGTAGTTTTCAGTAGCAAATGCAAATTAAATAGTCGCAGTGTAGAGCTCTGCCTATGGATGAGACTTCCAGTTCGTTAGCCGATATAGGGAAATAGCGAGAAGAATAACAAAGTGCAGAAAACAGTAAAACTGTTTGCACTACAAATCAGTGTGTTCATAATTAAGCTAATACATTAAAATAATATGGCAAGACACCACTTTGCAATATCAAGAAGCAAAATGAGCTAAAAATAGCTGGACGCACATGAGACCGGAAGCCAGACCCATAAAATGTACAAATGGCCGCATCCACTCTTACAGGAAGAAAAAGGTAGAAAGCAGTAATACATTGTGTGTTGCAGACTTACTGAGGTAAAAGAAATTCCCAGGCAGTGAGGACTCGTTCAGGTTGTTGTACGTCAGATCCAGAACCTCCAGCGCCGGAAGAGATCCGAACCCTCGCGGAAGAGTGCTCAACCTGTTCATCCTATACATGGAGACAATAACACACCATTTTAACCAAATCATCAGCTTCAAACACAAACTCACAGACACACATACAGTTATAAAACACCCGTCAATTCTAGACACAGGGGAACCCATTGAAAATCCATAGCAGACCGACATGAGACAGAGACCGAGACAAGCAGTCCGCGCAGATACATCTCACTGATTATGATTGATATTTCAAACGCAGCACAAATTTATAACACAGCTCAACAGATCTACTCACATTTATAACTTCAAAGTTGAAAACAGAGGAGTCTGAAAGTCTAAGATCACTAGTGAAAATTTTACTTATTTAATTTAACATTTTTAAATTGCAAATTATCTAACCATTTGAGTGAAATATTTCTTACATTCATTAAAGCAAATTGATTTTTTTGTCATTTCATCTCACTTGGTTTCAATTACACTACCTTCCAATTTGTTTTTTAAAATAATACTTTTATTCCGTCCACAGAAAGACATTCATAATGTTACAAAAGATTTACATTTAAATAAATGCTGTTCTTTTTTACTTTCTATTCATCAAAGAATAATTAAAAGAGAAATGTATCCGTTTCTACAAAATATTAAAGCAGCCCAACTCTTTTCAATATTTATAATAATACATGTTATCATATTATATTATTACATCGTATTAAAGTGATTTCCGAAAGATCATGTGACAGTAATGATGCTGAAAATTCCACTTTTCATCACATGAACAAATTCATTTTAAAATATATTAAAATAGAAAACAGATATGTTAAATTGTAATATTATTTTACAACATTACCGTTTTACTGTATTTTTGATCTAATAAATGCAGCCTTTTTTGAGAATAAGTGACATCAGACTTCAAAATTAACACAAACTTTTAATCAGTAGTTTAAGTATTTGAATCCTGGATTTTCAATATGGTTTTAGACTTTCACACAACACTGTTTATATATATAAAAAAAGTTAATTCACTAAGTTCACCAATATTAAAAATGTGTTGTGTCTGTAAATGTTAAAATCATATTCGCCCTTGAAAGCTAACGGATTAAATTTTAGCTGGAAAACTTTCGACAGAGAACATGGAATCTGAAATTAGAAGTGCTCAAGGTGCCCGACGATGTGGATAAAGCGCGAGACAGAGCAAGAGAGAGAGGGGCACCCAAATCAGATGCTGATTAACTCTTGCTTATTTAAGCGTCTGTCCTCCGTCTCTTTCTTTCTTTCTTTCAAATGACACTTGGTTGCCGTGAAGACACTGAAACTTTAGCAACGGATTTCAAAGAAACAAACAAATTGATTCCACCACATGTTTGTGAAGCAATTACCAGAGAAAGGGAATTGTTTTGACAAATGAGATCAGGATAACTGGCGGCCACACGCTCGCACGCACATCCGTGCATTTGAGTCGGGAGTAGCGGCCGGGAATACAACAAGCCGGCTTATGTTTTCAAGATTATGTGTAGAAATGGTGCGTCTGACAGCAAATCGATAAAAATGTGCGGTGTCAGACACGGGGCAGATTGTGCTGCGCTTTAATCCTGCGTGACATTGTGGCGGCTCCGCCCTCGGTGGAAAAGGAGAACCTTTGGGATTCAGGTGGGCTCAGGTGGGACAGGGAATGACCAGATGACCAGGGATGAAGAGAGTCAGAGAGGAACAAGAACAAAGCAAGAAAGCAGCGCTGCTACTGTCAAGGCTTCTGAACCGCACAAAGAAGGATTGACGAACCTTCCACTGTCTCTAAACCAGATACACTTTGATAACCAGGAGATAATGGTGTCTGATCCACAAAACATACTAGAATGATGCTACAACTGGAGATAAACTTCAGCAGTTTATGCAGTCAGTGACATTTGGGGAGGTTTTATGACCCAGAAATCTGTAGATTTTTGGTTCAGAAAACCAGAAGAGACAGTACTATGCTGTACTATGCGGTCACAAACAGCAAAGCATTGCTGTTTAAAAACAAATAATTGTAAGCCATTAAAACGCAATCAGCAGCGAAAGAGAACTAATTTCACTATATGCACACTGTCTGAGAAACTGTTTCTGAGCGCACGCACGTGAAGACGGTGCTCATAAAGCGCGGGAGCCTTTTTTGCCGATTTATAGGCCTTGAATGGTTAAAAACACAAACTTGTATGTGTCAAAATGCCCGTCTTTGCAAGTGTCCTTGTAAACAGTAATTTAGTCTTAAAGGGGTCATCAGATGCAAAACTCACTTTTACATGTTGTTTAAACATAAATGTATGCTGGCAGTGTGTGTACACAACCACCCTATAATGATAAAATCCAGTGGTATTTTTTTAATTTTTATAAGTAATATCCCCTTTTTCAAATCAAGCCATTTTCAGTATCTTGTCTGTGCGATGTCACAAAACCCAGGCCGCTCCCACGATAGTTGATTAACAGGGCCGTCTTACCTTAGACCCGCCCTGAGTGAGCTGAGTGAGCTGTGAACAGTTCGACCACTATTGTTTCGATGCCGGAGCACGGAAAGACAAGAATGTCTCCGATTGAGCGACTGAGGTGTTTTGTTGTTGGATGTAATAATGAACATAGCAGTCATCATTTACTCCCAACATCTGAGCCGCTGAAGACACAGTGGATCAACATTACTTTTGTTTTTTAAGGAAATGCACCCGGCAATCTACCTAAATGTGTCTATGTTCGCGTGAATCATTTGTGATCCAGCTTCACCTACAGCATAAGTGAGTATAAGGGTTTTTTATGCATCTTTGCAAATCGCCTTTCTTAATAATGTGCTAGTTAGCAAGTTTCGCGGTTAAAGCAGATAAAGTAAACAGAACGGCTCGTCACCCCACAGAAAAGAGAGGCGGGGTGAGCAGAGCTCATTAGAATTTAAAGCCAAATGCAACAAAATGGCTCAAAACTAAAACGACAAGATGAAAAGAAGCAAGATGTCAAAAAAAATTGAGACAAGAAAGAAGATGAAAGGAGAGAAGAAAAGAGGAGACAAGAAGAGAAATGAGGAGACAAGACAAAAAAATACTGAATTAAAACAACAAAAACAAAATGAAAATAAGGTGCAAAAAGTAGACAAAACAAGTTGAGTAGAGACGAGAAAAGAAGAAATGAGACATCAGACTAACCCAAGGTACAGACGTTTACGTTTTTGAAGACTACTGATCTGGGTTGGTCTGATTTGGGAAGCAAAAAGCAAATCAAGGGAAAAGTATAGAAGAGACAAGACTATCAGAAAAACTATTATTTATGGGTAAAAAAAAATATTAGAAGGAATGAGAAAAGAAGAAATGAGACAAGAGGAGGGAAAAAAACATAACAAAAAGATGCAAAGAGACATCCAACGGGAAAAAGAGGAGGGAAAAAAAGACAAGAGGACAGATGAGACAAGAAGAGATGAAAACTGAAGAGATTAAATAAAGAGAATAGAATAGAATAGAATAGAATAGAATAGAATAGAATAGAGGAGAAGAGAAGAGAAGAGAAGAGAAGAGAAGAGAAGAGAAGAGAAGAGAAGAGAGAAAAACCAAGACAAAAAGATGAAAAAAGACGAGACATCAGGAAAATGAGAAAAAAGGAGAAATTAGAAAAGAAGAGACAAGAAGAGAAATGATCAGACGAGACAAAACACGAAACAGAATAAAGCAAAAACAAAACAAAACGAAAATAAAAAGCGAAAAGTAGACAGAACTAGACTAGAAAAGAAGCAATGAGACATCAGACTAACCCAAGGTTCAGATGTTTAAGTTTTTGCAGGCTACTGATTTGGGTCGGAAGCTCCTCAATCTGGTTATTGAACATGTTCAAAACTTCCAAGTTCTTCAGTTCTGCAACATTTGGAGGCACAGCTAAAAAAAAAAAGAGAGAGAGGGAGAATAAATAAATTAAGAAATAAACAAGAACAACTTCAGTTCTGCAGGTATCATCAGTCTCATCAATCAAACATTTCAATTGACTGTATTTTAATCCTCAAGGTAAAGCATTCCCAAACGAGCGACGAGGTCTAATGATCAGAGACCGAAGGTTTTCTCATGACCTGCAGAGGTTTAACGACTAATTATCAGAGTCTGCGGACAGACGTCCCGTCTTTGATGGCTCAATTATGGGTCACTCCCCCAGCGATAAATTTGACATTGTAATGATGGAGGCCTTAACATAACGGATCTGCAGCACCCCTCCCTCCCTCCCCTCCCGCAAGGCCATCCTGCCCCCTTTCTGCTGTCGACAGAGATCGATGGGCCGAACAGGCGCTCTATCCGATTACTGGCTGATCAATGGCCCCTCATTACGGAGGAGGGGAGGTGGGAGAGGTTTACACAAACAGCATGACACGAATACCTCCAGAGAGATCAACGAGAGCTGCTCCGCCCCAGACACAGAGGAACAAATGATTCAGCCGTCACGCAAACAATTCAAAACTCCAACAACGAAACGCACACATTCTCACAGCTCTCTTCAGCACACATGCTTGCTAAGAAACATCATATATCATAAACATATATCAATTTATAAAATACATTTGCCAATAGGAAATTAAGTTGTAAAATAATAGTAAAAAAAAAAGTATAGTAAAATAATATGTATTATTAGCAAATGCTGTGACTAAATTAATAGTTTAATAATTAATTATTATTATTAGTAGTAGTAGTAGTAGTAGTAGTATTATCATCATCATCATCATCAATAATGTATCATTTATTTAAAAATAAACAATAATAATGACAATAAATTATTAATTTTATATACTAAATAGATACTATATAGACTATACACATTCAGTACATCTGCTTGTTCATAAATGTATATATTAATAATAATAATAATAATAATTATTATTATTATTATTATTATGAACAATAGTAATAATAATGCTAATAGTGACTAAATAATTTTTTAATTAAACAATAATAAAAGCTGTTAACGAATGTTATATAATAATAATAATAATAATAAATATTATTATCATCATCAATAATAATATATAATTTATTTAATAATAAACAATAATAGAGAAAATAAATTATTCATAAATTATTCATAGCACTTGCACTTGTTAATTAAAATGATAAATAATAATAATAATAATAATAATAATTATTATTATTATTATTATTATTATTTTCATCAATAGCAATAATGTATTAATGAAATATACATATAACAGTAATAATAATGCTAATAGTGACTAAATTAATTTACTAAACAATAATAAAAGCTGTTAACAAATGTTTTATAATTATAATATTATTATTATTATTGACATTATTTATTATTGAATTCAATTATTAATGTTATATACTCAGTAAACTGTGCACGTGTATTATGAATTATTATGAATTATCATCAATTCGAATAATAACAAGAATATACAAATAATTTATTTAATATTAAACAATAATAATGAAAAGATGTTACCAGTGTTATATACAAAGCAGACTGTTTACATTCAGCACATAAACTTAATTAAAACAAATAATATTAAATAATAACATTAATAATGATGATAATAACAATAATTATTATTATTATTAACAATAATAATAATGTATGTGACAATGAAAAGCCATTTTCAAATGTTGTGCAATTAGTAGATCAAGTACAATGAAATAAGAGACTAATTGTCTGATATTATATTTATATCCAACTATTTTAATGCAACTTTAAAAGCTATAACAGTGAAAGTGTTACATAAATGTCCATTTTTGACACAAAAATACTCTAACACGTTGTTGTGTCCTTGCTTGTCTGACCATCCAATTCCCAACTTTTGCATCTATCCTCTGACCTTTTACCCTTTAAAACAGATACTTCGTCTCAACCCATTGTCTCAACGGAACTGTAAACGCACCAAGAGACACTGCAGAACACTGAACCCCGCGCCCCATGTCAGGGTCCCTGTACTCGTCTCCAAATGACACACAAGATTGATCTCAGTTCCGCCTTCTCCATCCTTAAGACACACGCCTCCACTAGACATCTACACTTTATCATCTTAAAGCACAGACTTGGCTCTAAAGCACTATAGGCTGTCTTTGTATCCACAAGTTGCAAGTACAAAATCTGCTTGTAAATACATTGTTGTAAATGTGTGTGCGCCTTATTGGAGCCGTTAAAACAGGCAGAAAAGGCTGATGGTAATAGAACAAAGAGTCTATGGCTATATAGAGCAGGAAGGTTTGGCCCTCTCTCCTCTGTCTCATTACCTGAGCCGCTGCCTGCCCGGGCCGAACAGCAGCCCTGCTTTACTCATGAGCCACTAATGAAAGGGTTCCAAATGTCACTGTAATTCCTGACTACCCTGAAAAGTTCAAAAGATGGCAGATTCCCTGTCTCTGCTCTTTAACCAGGCAGGATGAGAGAGCGGAGAAGAACAGAGAAAGGGGAAATGCAGAGTGGTGAGGCCAAAAAAAAAAAAATCTAAAGAGAGGAGCCCAGGAACAAACTGAAACTGTGATTTTTTTTTGTTTTTTACTATTAAAAAAAAAAAAGGGATAAAAATGTATACTCCCTTTTTTTAACAATTAATTAATTTTAAAATTAAGAATAAATATTTTAAATTTATATTTATGACTATACACAATCAATTTCAGATTTCAACATAATTTTTTTTATAACATAACATTATTAATTTCACACCATTCTGACCATTGTTTATCCAAACAATTTTGGAAAAGAAAGATTTTTAATGTTTTTTAAAGAAGTCTCTTCTGCTCACCAAGCCTGCATTTATTTGATCTAAAGTACTGCAAAAATAGTCAAATTTTGAAATATTTTTACTAACTGTTTTGTATTTTAATATATTTACAAAAATTGTATTTATTCCTAAACTGAATTTTTAGCATCATTCCTCCAGTTGTGTATCCTTCAGAAATCATTCTAATATTCTAATATTCTAATAACATGTATTATTATTATTATGCTGAAAACAAAATAATAATAGTTTTTTTAGATTTCTTTGATGAATAGAAACAGAAATCTTTGGTAACATTATAAATGTCTTTATCATCAGTTTTAATCAATTTAAAGCATCCATGCTAAATAAAAGTATTAATTTCTGTAATTTATTTCACCCCCAAAAAATACTTTACTTTTATACTTTTGAAAAATCTAATGTATAATTTTGCAAAAGCTTTTTATTTCAGATAAATGCAGATCTTTCTATACATCCCATGTACTCAACTGTTTTAAATATTGATGATGATAATAATAATAATTGTATTAAACAGCAAATTAGCATATTAAAATGATTTCTAATGGATCATGTGACACTACTTTGATCACAGAAATAAATTACATTTTAAAATATATTCAAATAGAAAGCAGTCATTTTAAATAGTACAAATATTTCACAATATTAATGCCTTTGCTGTATTTTGGATCAAATAGATGCAGACTTCTTTAAAAAAAAAAATAAAAGTCTTACGTTAAAAAACTTTTGACTGGTAGTGTATATATTTAATTTCACATTTACTGTTTAATACAATTATTATTATTATCATCAAGTACTTTTAATACATATTTGTAAAATAATTTATAGTAATATTTATAATAATAAACATATATAATAATACATATTTATTTCAAATGATTTACAATCAAGGTGACTGTGCCAAATATTATAATAAATAAAAATATATATAATATAATAGAATATAATAGAATAGAATAGAATAGAATAGAATAGAATAGAATAGAATATTTTTAATAAGAAAAAAGCAAAATAGAAGCAATTTGCTAGTGGTCTCAGTCTTCTGGACCCCATAAAGTTTCTTTTTCTCCCTCATTTAAACCAGCTACAGACAAACATTGTGACCCATAACGGAGTCATTTCCTCATCTTCAAATCTTATAAATCGTATTAAAAGGCTTTGATCATTACTACAGACGCTACCTGACTGAAATGTGCATTATCACACCAAGATCTTCATGGAGATTAAGGGAAAAGATTCCTGCATAAACAAACAAATCCCCGACTAAACACTTCCTGTATAGATCAGATGAGAGTGAACATGGCTCAGAGCGGTTAACATGGACCCAAAGATTAGGTGGGAGGGAAAAACAAGCTGCACAAACTACACTGACAAACATATATCTCCTAATAATAACTCTCTGAATAACTCTCAGCTTACAAAGATTATCTTTACACTCACATCTAAAAAAAAAAAAAAAAAAAAAAGGAAAGGAATTCACGGATTGCTCTAAAGATGTTACTAACTACTCATCTTCACTCTTTATTATTACGGTACTTGAACTGAGCAGAATACGAAATCAAACAAGCAGTGATCAGTAAGGGCAAGACAGCCATCTAGTGGAAATAACAAGTTTTTTAACAACCCTCATGAACCTGCAGTCTCAATATAATATTAAACGTGTGCTATAAGTTAAATATAATGCAATAAACCACTGAAATAAATTACAAATAAAAGCATCTAATTATTTTAAAATATTATTAATTTATTTACCTTCCACTTGGTTGTTTACTAAACTAGATTCCTATTTTGGATATAAGCATGCAAAAAAAAAAAATCACATCTGAGATTCATGAAATTCCCTTTTTGACAATTATTTGCCTTTTAAGTAACAATCACCATCTTCAAACCTAGGGAAAGCTATACTATAAAACTTACAGAATGTTTATCATTTCTCAAAGACGTACTGCATTAACTTTAGATTGTAAATATCATTTTATAACATTAAAATTAAAAGAAAAAATGCAAAAAGACGTTTCTCGAGACATGAAGAACTTACCACTCAGCTTGTTGTGGCTCAGCACCAATTGGGTTATGTTGGACAAGGTAACTACAAAACAAAAATATTGACACGTTTAGTTGATGATGTCATTGCATGATGACGTTAACGTGATGACGCCACCAATCATAGTGTAAATAGAAACAACTTACTATAACAGCTATTTGGTTACAATGTAAACATATAAGATTCATTACCCACGCTTTAATTAACATAAACACATCATGACACTTTAAACTAGCATAGTAACTATGAGCAGACTCACATAGTCCAGGAATATCCAGTAGGTTTGATATTCCTCTGTCACACATGTCCACCTCCGGTAGGTTCTTCTCCCGGCTCTCCTCCACTATCTTCTTCAGTGACTTTGACATTTTCTGCAAGAAAATTAGGAGATACAAGACCCGAATCAGGCAGAGAATCGTAGGAAGAGAGTTTTGCCACTTTTGCCTCAAACAGTGGTTCAAATCTAGTCGTTACAACCATATGAAGAACTCACTCAGTATTTACCTAACTGTCCGGAAAATACGCTAACATGCAAGAAAAACAGAAAACAAATATCCCGGCCCTGCGGGCAGTAAAACCAGATATTTTTGAAGCAAGACACTCGCTCACACCCAACCGGAAGTTGATAGTATGTCTGTAAAAGTCTCGCATTCCTTCCATAAAAGGGTATTTCCGGGGTCCAGAGTAAGGAAAAGAATGTCAGGCAGAATTCTGTTCCGTCGTCCAATCAGCGGCTAAAAAAGTCGGTGGGATCGTTGAAAAAAGGCACATATTTGTCCAATCAGAACGCGCGCCGCTGCAGCAGTGCGTATCCTTCGACCAATCAATGAAAATGTGCGAGACGTGTGGAAAAGCATTCTACCAATGCGCTTTCAAAGGTAACATCCACCACAGTGATGTGTACATATGATTACTGAAGCAGAAAATAATGATTAACATGTTTTTGGTTGTATTTTAGCAGTTAATCTAGTTGATTAAAACAACAATTTACTTACAATATTATAGGAAATTGTATAGGCATATCTGTCATAAGTCATGAAATCCTTTTAGTCCCATTTTTGTCAGTTTTATGATTTTTTTTTTTGTGTGTGTGTGTGTGTTTGTTTGTAAATTGGTAGATTTTTTTCTTTCTGAGAAAAAGATAACGCTGGTTGAACATTCTCGAAAATTAATATATATTATTATTATATATTTATATATTATTAATATATATTTCATCCATCTTCAATATTCTAATAATATAACCTGAATATATTTAGTTACCATATTGGTTTGTTACATTGCATATTTCATAATTATTGTAAATAAAAGTAGTGTTATAAAAGGGTAAATTGCAAACATTCTTGAAAATTAATATATATATTTTTTTTTTGTATTTTATATGTTTTTTGTATGATAATTTTTTGTATGATAATAATAATATTACTTTTTGTATTTTTTTGGTATAATTAGTACATATTATTTTATCCATCTTCAGTATTCTAATTATATAAGCTGAATATATTTCATTACCATGTTGGTTTGTTACATCACATATTTCATAATTATTATAAATAAAAAGTGTTATAAAAGGGTAAATCTTGAACACTCTTGAATGTATTTTTTGTATGAGTATAATTTATATTTTTTTGTATAATACTACTATATGTTTGTATTTATATATATATATATATGTGTGTGTGTGTGTATTTTTTGTACAATATATATATATATATATATACTTGTATTTTTTGTATGAGTATAATTTATAATTTTTTGTATAATACTACTATATTACTTTTTTGTATGTATATATATATATATATATATATATATATATATATATGTATTTTTGTATGAGTATAATTTATAATTTATAATTTTTTGTATAAAACTACTATATTACTTTTTTTTTTTGGTATAATTAGTACACATTATTTTATCTATCTTCGATATTCTAATATATTTCATTAGCATATTGGTTTGTTACATCACATATTTCATAACTGTTATAAATAAAAGTTCAATAAATAAATTGAGTGCACGTTATTTTATCCATCTTTAGTATTCTAATACCTGAATATATTTAATCAGCACATTGGTTTATTACGTCATATATTTCATAATTATTATAAATAAAAGTTGTTGTGTAAAAGGGTAAACATCACAAAAAAGTTTTTACATTTTTTTAGTGCTGGACAATGATTAATCGCAGTTAATCGCATCCAAAATAAAAGTTTTTGTGTACATAATATATGTGTGTGAACTGTGTGTATTTATTAGGTATTATTATGCATTGTTATATAAATACACACACGTGCATATATATATATATATATATATATATAAAGACACAATACAATATATATATCTTTGTATTGTGTCTTTATATATACATAATAAATATACACAGTACACACACATATTATTTCCACAAAAACTTTTATTTTGGATGTGATTAATTGCGATTAATCATTGCTTAGCACTATTTTTTTAAATGTATTTTGTTTTTAAATCATTAATTACATACATTACCATAAACGAACATCCAACGTGTAAATACTTAACTATATAATGAATTTTTTTAATCCATTGCTTGTCCATTGTCCATCCAATACACTGTCTGAATAATATGACATTAGGGAATCCAGCAGGTGCTGGCAGCTGTTACCAACCAGCTCCTCCGCTGTTACTTACCTTCCATGGAAGACACATTGCTTAGATGTCTGCACAAGGTGGAAGAGCAATAGGAGTCTTCTCTGTCTCCTCCTTCTGGCACGGAGCAGAGGTACGGCGACACTTCTCCCTTCCTTTGGGTTCCTGTCGTCCCAGGTGGGACCATCCACAGACTGGATCTTGGTTGTTCCTTTGCCTGTCTCTCTCTGTCTATGTCTGGTTCTTACAGGGTTGATCATTTCTGTGGGGGACTGAAAAACAGTGGCTCTATTTATAGGCTTGATTATATTTGGTGAGTGGCAACAGATGCTTCAGCATGGTTGAACTTTGCTTTGCAGAGCGGGAGTTCTGGATTCCAGGGCCAAGGCTTGTTTATGTTGTAAAATCTTTAACCAACACCCTCGGGCCAGAAGCCAGTGGAGATCGGACACAGTCAGACATGGCATGAGGTGTGTACTTTATTAGAATCCACATAAAGAAGCTATAAGCACTTACAACTGAACAAAGTGAGTGCTGAGGTGAGAATGCTGTTTGATTTATGAGGCGTTCTCAAATTATGTGCCTGAGGAAATTACTGTACTACAAGTACAGCAGACCACCAGCAAAATAACTAAATATGTCATTTGACTATGATTATGTGATTATGGCTCGTCAGTTATTAGATTTATTGAGAACTAGAGAACGTTGGTTAAATGTTCTTGGAAATTAATATTTTTATTTTAATTTTATGTATATATATAAAATTTATTATTTTACACCATTTTATCTTCACTATTCTGATATATGACCTGAATATGATTTTCTCATTGTCATTTTGTTACCATAATGATTTATCATTATATATATATAAAATTAAAACTAAAATTAAAACCAAAAAAAATAAAATAATGAAAATAAATAAAATAAAATAATTGTAAATTAACTATTTTTCTCACTTAAGGCAACTTTTCTAATTTAACTTTATGTTAATACTAAAATAACTAAATCTAAAACTGAAAAAATAAAAATGATATACATATATAACTATATCATTTTTATTTTTTCAGTTTTAGATTTAGTTATTTTAGTATGAACATAAAATTAACATAAAATTGAGAAAAGTTGCCTGCATTGTACTAATTGCATGTTTAATGTTAATTACTTGTCATAAGAGATATAATTCATGTTAATGTATGTTATTTTAAAATCATTAAAATGTTTAAAATAAGTATAATTTTCTTAATGCAAAAAAACTTTACTTGATTATTAAAATATATATAAACAAAACTAGTAAAATTGACAAAATCACAAAACAAAGATATTAAAAATTAAAATGATAAATAATATAATAGTAAAGTTAATTTTTTTTTGTTGCATTACGAAAATTACACTTATTTTTAACATTTTAATGATTTTAAAATAATTAATTGCATACATTAGCATGAATTAGCTCTTACAACAAGTAATTAACATTAAACATGCATGCAAATATATACACACATATGTATTTATATAAATTGTGCTTAATTTTCATTTTAAAATGTGCTTTATTTTATCTGCATTAATATAGACAGAAAACATAAATTCCTCATTGCATCAGTACTAAACATCTCCCGAGGCTCTTTTCTTGCACTGTTTCCAAGGTCAACACATTTTAACTACACAGAGCTTCTCATGAACTTCGACCCTGTTAAGTTAAGGAAAAACAATTATAAAATGATTGTGAAAATCGTGAGAAACCCCTTAATACAGATGGTAATGTCTCAAAGCTCTGTTTTTCTGTCAAGCAGACTGCTGGGCCTCTTTTCCCAGACTTTTCTTTGACTTTGATGGGAGTACTTTGCAGAGTTTAGAAGAAAGAAATGAAATATTACATGAAATGTTTGTTTTCTTTCTTCATTGCATGAAGAAAGCTGAAGCCTGTCTCCCTCTACAGAACAGACAGACCCATTAGCACTGTCTGTATCGGCTGCAGACTGCTTTTATCTCCCTCCAAATTCACCACCTCTTTATTGTCGCCCGTAGCCTCTCTCTGTGTCAAGTATAATGTATCTGGCTTTGAGATGTCAGAGAAGGTGGTTTGGATGAAGTCCAGAAAGAGAATACCAGACAGTGAAAACTATATTAAACACTTAAAGGAGACCTATTATGCTCCTTTTTGCAATATGTAGCCAAATATAAGTCCTAGGTGTCCCCAGAATGTGTCTGTAAAGTTTCAGCTCAAAATACCCCACAGATCATTTATTATATAATTTCGAAAATGCCTACTCTGAGTGGAAGCTGAAACGCTGTTTTCGTGCATGTCTCTTTAAATGCAAATGAACTGCCTTTTCCAGAAGAGGCCTAGTAAGCAGGAAAGGGTGCGATATTAAAAAAAAAACAAACAAAAAGAAACTAAAGTTAACTAATTAAGATATTAGCCTAATATTTCACCTACCTGACCGGAAATGATGAGAACAAGATGTGGTCAAGATTCTTGCGCTGGAAATCATGGTTCAGTTTGGTCAACCACAACCGCCTTTTGTTCCTCAGATAGTATTTTGCACTCTTCTGCTTGATTTGTTTTAACTTGTGGCAGTCTGTAGTACACAGTTTTTTTTCCCCTCGTTCTGACCGATTAGTACAGCCCTAAAACATGACAATAATTGAACATTTTCAAAAGAAATAATCAGCAAAATATGCAAGTTTTGTTCGGTTCAGTGGCATTGTTTAGGTTTCGTGCTGCCAATGTGGCCGACTGATGACGCATCATGAAAACACTCTATAGGGAAATAATTAGAAGAATAACAGTGCGTGTAAAATTGTTAAAACGGTTTCCAATACAAACCAGTGTGTTCATAATTAAAGGGGTCATCGGATGCCCATTTTCCACAAGTTGATATGATTCTTTAGGGTCTTAATGAAAAGTCTATAATATACTTTGGTTAAAAATTCTCAATGGTTGTGTAAAACAACACCCTTTTTACCTTGCCAAAATCAGCTCTGCAAAAATCATCTCATTCTGGTTGAGGCTGCTTTAAATGCAAATGAGCTCTGCTCACTCTGCCCCTCTTTTCTCTTTGTGGAGTGACGAGCCTGTTTACTTTAGCCGGTAAACTTGCTAACTAGCACATTGTTAGGAAAGGTGACCGCAAAGATTAAAAAAAAAAAAAAAAAAAACCTTATTCT